>NC_086445.1:217009887-217321887 GCF_028390025.1 Pseudophryne corroboree
TCCAGCAGGTCCGTCATTATATAATATATACCTGTCCTGCAGTAGTGATATATATATATATTTTTTATATCATTATCATCCAGTCTATACAAGCAGACGCAGTACGGTAGTCCACGGCTGTAGCTACCTCTGTGTCGGCAGTGCTCGTCCATAATTGTATAACTACCTGTGGTGGGTTTTTTTTTCTATCTTCTTCATACTAGTAGTTTAGGAGTCTGCTGACAGTGTCCAGCAGGTCCGTCATTATATAATATATACCTGTCCTGCAGTAGTGATATATATATATTTTTTATATCATTATCATCCAGTCTATACTAGCAGACGCAGTACGGTAGTCCACGGCTGTAGCTACCTCTGTGTCGGCAGTCGCTCGTCCATAATTGTATACCTACCTGTGGTGGTTTTTTTTTTTTTCTATCTTCTTCATACTAGTAGTTTAGGAGTCTGCTGACAGTGTCCAGCAGGTCCGTCATTATATAATATATACCTGTCCTGCAGTAGTGATATATATATATATTTTTTTATATCATTATCATCCAGTCTATACTAGCAGACGCAGTACGGTAGTCCACGGCTGTAGCTACCTCTGTGTCGGCAGTCGCTCGTCCATAATTGTATACCTACCTGTGGTGGGGTTTTTTTTTCTATCTTCTTCATACTAGTAGTTTAGGAGTCTGCTGACAGTGTCCAGCAGGTCCGTCATTATATAATATATACCTGTCCTGCAGTAGTGATATATATATATTTTTTTTATATCATTATCATCCAGTCTATACTAGCAGACGCAGTACGGTAGTCCACGGCTGTAGCTACCTCTGTGTCGGCAGTGCTCGTCCATAATTGTATAACTACCTGTGGTGGGGTTTTTTTTCTATCTTCTTCATACTAGTAGTTTAGGAGTCTGCTGACAGTGTCCAGCAGGTCCGTCATTATATAATATATACCTGTCCTGCAGTAGTGATATATATATATATTTTTTATATCATTATCATCCAGTCTATACTAGCAGACGCAGTACGGTAGTCCACGGCTGTAGCTACCTCTGTGTCGGCAGTCGCTCGTCCATAATTGTATACCTACCTGTGGTGGGTTTTTTTTTCTATCTTCTTCATACTAGTAGTTTAGGAGTCTGCTGACAGTGTCCAGCAGGTCCGTCATTATATAATATATACCTGTCCTGCAGTAGTGATATATATATTTTTTTTTATATCATTATCATCCAGTCTATACTAGCAGACGCAGTACGGTAGTCCACGGCTGTAGCTGCCTCTGTGTCGGCAGTCGCTCGTCCATAATTGTATACCTACCTGTGGTGGGTTTTTTTTTTCTATCTTCTTCATACTAGTAGTTTAGGAGTCTGCTGACAGTGTCCAGCAGGTCCGTCATTATATAATATATACCTGTCCTGCAGTAGTGATATATATATATATATATATTTTTTATATCATTATCATCCAGTCTATACTAGCAGACGCAGTACGGTAGTCCACGGCTGTAGCTACCTCTGTGTCGGCAGTGCTCGTCCATAATTGTATACCTACCTGTGGTGGGGGTTTTTTTTTTCTATCTTCTTCATACTAGTAGTTTAGGAGTCTGCTGACAGTGTCCAGCAGGTCCGTCATTATATAACATATACCTGTCCTGCAGTAGTGATATATATATATTTTTTTTATATCATTATCATCCAGTCTATACTAGCAGATGCAGTACGGTAGTCCACGGCTGTAGCTACCTCTGTGTCGGCAGTCGCTCGTCCATAATTGTATACCTACCTGTGGTGGGGGTTTTTTTTCTATCTTCTTCATACTAGTAGTTTAGGAGTCTGCTGACAGTGTCCAGCAGGTCCGTCATTATATAATATATACCTGTCCTGCAGTAGTGATATATATATATTTTTTATATCATTATCATCCAGTCTATACTAGCAGACGCAGTACGGTAGTCCACGGCTGTAGCTACCTCTGTGTCGGCAGTGCTCGTCCATAATTGTATACCTACCTGTGGTGGGGGTTTTTTTTCTATCTTCTTCATACTAGTAGTTTAGGAGTCTGCTGACAGTGTCCAGCAGGTCCGTCATTATATAATATATACCTGTCCTGCAGTAGTGATATATATATATATTTTTTATATCATTATCATCCAGTCTATACTAGCAGACGCAGTACGGTAGTCCACGGCTGTAGCTACGTCTGTGTTGGCAGTGCTCGTCCATAATTGTATACCTACCTGTGGTGGTTTTTTTTCTTCTATCTTCTTCATACTAGTAGTTTAGGAGTCTGCTGACAGTGTCCAGCAGGTCCGTCATTATATAATATATACCTGTCCTGCAGTAGTGATATATATATATTTTTTATATCATTATCATCCAGTCTATACTAGCAGACGCAGTACGGTAGTCCACGGCTGTAGCTACCTCTGTGTCGGCAGTGCTCGTCCATAATTGTATACCTACCTGCGGTGGTTTTTTTTTTTCTATCTTCTTCATACTAGTAGTTTAGGAGTCTGCTGACAGTGTCCAGCAGGTCCGTCATTATATAATATATACCTGTCCTGCAGTAGTGATATATATATATTTTTTATATCATTATCATCCAGTCTATACTAGCAGACGCAGTACGGTAGTCCACGGCTGTAGCTACCTCTGTGTCGGCAGTCGCTCGTCCATAATTGTATACCTACCTGTGGTGGGGTTTTTTTTTCTATCTTCTTCATACTAGTAGTTTAGGAGTCTGCTGACAGTGTCCAGCAGGTCCGTCATTATATAATATATACCTGTCCTGCAGTAGTGATATATATATATTTTTTATATCATTATCATCCAGTCTATACTAGCAGACGCAGTACGGTAGTCCACGGCTGTAGCTACCTCTGTGTCGGCAGTGCTCGTCCATAATTGTATACCTACCTGTGGTGGGGTTTTTTTTCTATCTTCTTCATACTAGTAGTTTAGGAGTCTGCTGACAGTGTCCAGCAGGTCCGTCATTATATAATATATACCTGTCCTGCAGTAGTGATATATATATATATATATTTTTTATATCATTATCATCCAGTCTATACTAGCAGACGCAGTACGGTAGTCCACGGCTGTAGCTACCTCTGTGTCGGCAGTCACTCGTCATCCATAAGTATACTAGTATCCATCCATCTCCATTGTTTACCTGAGGTGCCTTTTAGTTGTGCCTATTAAAATATGGAGAACAAAAATGTTGAGGTTCCATAAATAGGGAAAGATCAAGATCGACTTCCACCTCGTGCTGAAGCTGCTGCCACTAGTCATGGCCGAGACGATGAAATGCCATCAACGTCGTCTGCCAAGGCCGATGCCCAATGTCATAGTACAGAGCATGTAAAATCCAAAACACCAAATATCAGTAAAAAAAGGACTCAAAAATCTAAAATAAAATCGTCGGAGGAGAAGCGTAAACTTGCCAATATGCCATTTACCACACGGAGTGGCAAGGAACGGCTGAGGCCCTGGCCTATGTTCATGGCTAGTGGTTCAGCTTCACATGAGGATGGAAGCACTCAGCCTCTCGCTAGAAAAATGAAAAGACTTAAGCTGGCAAAAGCACAGCAAAGAACTGTGCGTTCTTCGAAATCACAAATCCACAAGGAGAGTCCAATTGTGTCGGTTGCGATGCCTGACCTTCCCAACACTGGACGTGAAGAGCATGCGCCTTCCACCATTTGCACGCCCCCTGCAAGTGCTGGAAGGAGCACCCGCAGTCCAGTTCCTGATAGTCAGATTGAAGATGTCAGTGTTGAAGTACACCAGGATGAGGAGGATATGGGTGTTGCTGGCGCTGGGGAGGAAATTGACCAGGAGGATTCTGATGGTGAGGTGGTTTGTTTAAGTCAGGCACCCAGGGAGACACCTGTTGTCCGTGGGAGGAATATGGCCATTGACATGCCTGGTGAAAATACCAAAAAAATCAGCTCTTCGGTGTGGAAGTATTTCAACAGAAATGCGGACAACATTTGTCAAGCCGTGTGTTGCCTTTGTCAAGCTGTAATAAGTAGGGGTAAGGACGTTAACCACCTCGGAACATCCTCCCTTATACGTCACCTGCAGCGCATTCATCATAAGTCAGTGACAAGTTCAAAAACTTTGGGCGACAGCGGAAGCAGTCCACTGACCAGTAAATCCCTTCCTCTTGTAACCAAGCTCACGCAAACCACCCCACCAACTCCCTCAGTGTCAATTTCCTCCTTCCCCAGGAATGCCAATAGTCCTGCAGGCCATGTCACTGGCAATTCTGACGAGTCCTCTCCTGCCTGGGATTCCTCCGATGCATCCTTGCGTGTAACGCCTACTGCTGCTGGTGCTGCTGTTGTTGCTGCTGGGAGTCGATGGTCATCCCAGAGGGGAAGTCGTAAGACCACTTTTACTACTTCCACCAAGCAATTGACTGTCCAACAGTCCTTTGCGAGGAAGATGAAATATCACAGCAGTCATCCTGCTGCAAAGTGGATAACTGAGGCCTTGGCATCCTGGGCGGTGAGAAACGTGGTTCCGGTATCCATCATTACTGCAGAGCCAACTAGAGACTTGTTTGAGGTACTGTGTCCCCGGTACCAAATACCATCTAGGTTCCTTTTCTCTAGGCAGGCGATACCGAAAATGTACACAGACCTCAGAAAAAGACTCACCAGTGTCCTAAAAAATGCAGTTGTACCCAATGTCCACTTAACCACGGACATGTGGACAAGTGGAGCAGGGCAGACTCAGGACTATATGACTGTGACAGCCCACTGGGTAGATGTATGGACTCCCGCCGCAAGAACAGCAGCGGCGGCACCAGTAGCAGCATCTTGCAAACGCCAACTCTTTCCTAGGCAGGCTACGCTTTTTATCACCGCTTTCCAGAATACGCACACAGCTAAAAACCTCTTACGGCAACTGAGGAAGATCATCGCAGAATGGCTTACCCCAATTGGACTCTCCTGTGGATTTGTGGCATCGGACAACGCCAGCAATATTGTGTGTGCATAAAATATGGGCAAATTCCAGCACGTCCCATGTTTTGCACATACCTTAATTTGGTGGTGCAGAATTATTTAAAAAACGAGAGGGGCGTGCAAGAGATGCTGTCGGTGGCCAGAAGAATTGCGGCACACTTTCGGCGTACAGGCACCACGTACAGAAGACTGGAGCACCACCAAAAACGCCTGAACCTGCCCTGCCATCATCTGAAGCAAGAAGTGGTAACGAGGTGGAATTCAACCCTCTATATGCTTCAGAGGTTGGAGGAGCAGCAAAAGGCCATTCAAGCCTATACAACTGAGCACGATATAGGAGGTGGAATGCACCTGTCTCAAGCGCAGTGGAGAATGATTTCAACCTTGTGCAAGGTTCTGCAACCTTTTGAACTTGCCACACGTGAAGTCAGTTCAGACACTGCCAGCCTGAGTCAGGTCATTCCCCTCATCAGGCTTTTGCAGAAGAAGCTGGAGACATTGAAGGAGGAGCTAACACAGAGCGATTCCGCTAGGCATGTGGGACTTGTGGATGGAGCCCTTAATTCGCTTAACAAGGATTCACGGGTGGTCAATCTGTTGAAATCAGAGCACTACATTTTGGCCACCGTGCTCGATCCTAGATTTAAAACCTACCTTGGATCTCTCTTTCCGGCAGACACAAGTCTGCAGGGGTTCAAAGAACTGCTGGTGAGAAAATTGTCAAGTCAAGCGGAACGCGACCTGTCAACATCTCCTCCTTCACATTCTCCCGCAACTGGGGGTGCGAGGAAAAGGCTCAGAATTCCGAGCCCACCCGCTGGCGGTGATGCAGGGCAGTCTGGAGCGACTGCTGATGCTGACATCTGGTCCGGACTGAAGGACCTCACAATGATTACGGACATGTCGTCTACTGTCACTGCATATGATTCTCTCCCCATTGAAAGAATGGTGGAGGATTATATGAGTGACCGCATCCAAGTAGGCACGTCAGACAGTCCGTACTTATACTGGCAGGAAAAAGAGGCAATTTGGAGGCCCTTGCACAAACTGGCTTTATTCTACCTAAGTTGCCCTCCCACAAGTGTGTACTCCGAAAGAGTGTTTAGTGCCGCCGCTCACCTTGTCAGCAATCGGCGTCGTACGAGGTTACATCCAGAAAATGTGGAGAAGATGATGTTCATTAAAATGAATTATAATCAATTCCTCCGTGGAGACATTCACCAGCAGCAATTGCCTCCACAAAGTACACAGGGAGCTGAGATGGTGGATTCCAGTGGGGACGAATTGATAATCTGTGAGGAGGGGGATGTACACGGTGATATATCGGAGGATGATGATGAGGTGGACATCTTGCCTCTGTAGAGCCAGTTTGTGCAAGGAGAGATTAATTGCTTCTTTTTTGGTGGGGGTCCAAACCAACCCGTCATTTCAGTCACAGTCGTGTGGCAGACCCTGTCACTGAAATGATGGGTTGGTTAAAGTGTGCATGTCCTGTTTATACAACATAAGGGTGGGTGGGAGGGCCCAAGGACAATTCCATCTTGCACCTCTTTTTTCTTTCATTTTTCTTTGCGTCATGTGCTGTTTGGGGAGTGTTTTTTGGAAGGGCCAGCCTGCGTGACACTGCAGTGCCACTCCTAGATGGGCCAAGTGTTTGTGTCGGCCACTTGGGTCGCTGAGCTTAGTCATCCAGCGACCTTGGTGCAAATTTTAGGACTAAAAATAATATTGTGAGGTGTGAGGTGTTCAGAATAGACTGAAAATGAGTGGAAATTATGGTTATTGAGGTTAATAATACTTTGGGATCAAAATGACCCCCAAATTCTATGATTTAAGCTGTTTTTTAGGGTTTTTTGAAAAAAACACCCGAATCCAAAACACACCCGAATCCGACAAAAAAAATTCGGTGAGGTTTTGCCAAAACGCGTTCGAACCCAAAACACGGCCGCGGAACCGGACCCAAAACCAAAACACAAAACCCGAAAAATTTCCGGTGCACATCACTAACAGCCTGCTGCTTACTCCATGCTGTGCCAGGCCACTCGGCACTCCTCTGAATTTACTTGCTGTGGTGCGCTTCCTTGTGGACATGGCAGTCCACCGACATACAGCAAACAGTAACAGGTGGCACTCACAGACTTGTAGAATGATGAAAAAACTTCACCCCGTGAAGTGTTTATTGAGACAAACAGGTAACGTTTCGGGGGGGCATCCCCTTCCTCAGACAACTTAACAGTGCAAAACAGTGTACATTTATAGCATAAATTGACCCCACTTACTCCCGTGCAAAAGACTCTCAGCTGCGTGGACCACGGAGTTTCCAAGCGTCCCCTGTCCCGCACTTCCGGCATCGGCATCTCGGCCTACCCGGAAGTGACGTCATCAGGCTTTGCCGGTAACCATGGGAACACGCTGAGAGCCCTGGAAACAAAACAACACATATTGTGACACTGAAAAGAAACATCAGCAGTGAACAAAAACAGCACACATGTATAGAAAACGCTCAATCGGAGCTAGAGTATGCATCACAGTGTAATATCACACCAAATTGTGAACATAACAAAAAAATACAAATAAAAAATTAATTAAAACAGGACGATGTGTAATCAACCGCTAGAATTTATCTGCAAACTTGGCGGTTCCACACCGCTTAAGTAAACACATTTTAATAAGAAAACATCATGAAAGTCACTGAGAACAGCCTGGCACAGCTGGCAAATCAGCAGAGGGGACCCATAAAAACCATTAGCTGCGGCAAATATACGCACAGGCAAATCAGCTGCATCCTAAGTATTGGAAAGATGTATTAATGGTAATAATTTATGAGAGATATCAAAAAAATCCAAAAGGTGAAAAATTATAAAAAGTTAATTAATCCCAGGGACTCATTTAACCCTCTAGGGGCTAGACAATCTAGGCAGAAAATCCACCTGTATTCTCATTGGAGTAGTTTTTTCCCTGTATCGCCCCCCCCCCCCTTCCCGTCTGGAAGCTGGAACGTGGTCAATGGCCCTGTATCCGAGGCTAGCCAAGCTATGTTGATGACGTCACTTCCGGGTAGGCCGAGATGCCGATGCCGGAAGTGCGGGCCAGGGGACGCTTGGAAACTCCGTGGTCCACGCAGCTTAGAGTCTTTTGCACGGGGGTAAGTGGGGTCAATTTATGCTATAAATGTACACTGTTTTGCACTGTTAAGTTGTCTGAGGAAGGGGATGCGTCCCCGAAACGTTACCTGTTTGTTTCAATAAACACTCCACGGGGTGAAGTTTTTTCATCATTCTACAAGTCTGTGAGTGCCACCTGTTACTGTTTGCTGTATGTTGGTGGACTGCCATGTCCACAAGGAAGCGCACCACAGCAAGTAAATTCAGAGGAGTGCCGGGGCAAACACTGGATATATATATATATATATATATATATACACACACACATGCACACATACATATACACAGACATCCCCCCCCCCTCACAGAAACCCCCCTCACTAAATCCTGCATTTGCCCCTGTATAATCACACAGTGCGGGAAGCCGTGCGCCATTACAGGGGGCGGGGCTTCTGCTCTGAGCGGTTCCAGCTCTCACCAGTGCCATTTTCTGCCTGCAGATCTGCTGAACAGGATGCTGACAGGGAACACTGCCCTCCACATAACTCCAGCTATCCTCTGCGGTACCAGGGTGTTATAGACAGGGGTGGGGGGGGGGGGGGGGGGGGGGGGAGTGTGTTACTGCTGTTAATTAAGCTATTAAGGTTGATTGATCAGCACTGGGCTTTTATCATAATAACGGCCTAATACAGGCGCTCTGTGGCTGGCTCCTTATACTCTGTAACTCTCTGAAGATACTTTGGGAGGAAACTGTGTCTGACATTTTCCCACATTACCATGTCTAAGAACTCTGTCTCCTGTGCTGCAGAGTGTTTATCTTCTCCTGAGAGTCTCTTCCATGTACTCAGGACTGTAATATGCTTTCTCAGCCTTCCGAATCTGAACCCCCATGGGTGGATTTTTTAAGGGGAATGATATCACAAATTTCAACTAGTAGGTTACATAATGAGAAAGAGACGCAGTTTTACAGGCGATGGTGAGGGGGATATGCAGGGGGGATGCATCACTCACTAAGGGGCTGCAACTAATGATTGAAGCCATTAGGGATATTTTACATATTACTGAGAAGGTACCTGAACAGGTAGAGGAATCTTAGAAATCCAAACATGTCCTTGCAGATGAGTGAGAAGATATTCAAATCAGCATGTAACAAAAAACAGAAAACACAACATAGGGGGTAATTCCAAGTTGATCGCAGCAGGATTTTTGATAGCAATTGGGCAAAACCATGTGCACTGCAGGGGAGGCAGATATAACATGTGCAGAAAGAGTTAGATTTGGGTGGGTTATTTTATTTCTGTGCAGGGTAAATACTGGCTGCTTTATTTTTACACTGCAAATTAGATTGCAGATTGAACACACCCCACCCAAATCTGACTCTCTCTGCACATGTTATATCTGCCTCCCCTGCAGTGCACATGGGCCCTCATTCCGAGTCGTTCGCTCTGTAATTTTCATCGCATCGCAGTGAAATTCCGCTTAGTATGCATGCGCAATAATCGCACTGCGACTGCGCCAAGTAATTTTACCATGAAGATAGTATTTTTACTCACGGCTTTTTCTTCGCTCCGGCGATCGTAGTGTGATTGACAGGAAATGGGTGTTACTGGGCGGAAACACGGCGTTTTAGGGGCGTGTGGATAAAAACGCTACCGTTTCCGGAAAAAACGCAGGAGTAACCGGAGAAACGGGGGAGTGTCTGGGCGAACGCTGGGTGTGTTTATGACGTCAAACCAGGAACGACAAGCACTGAACTGATCGCAGATACCGAGTAAGTCTGAAGCTACTCTGAAACTGCTAAGTAGTTTGTAATCGCAATATTGCGAATACATCGGTCGCAATTTTAAGAAGCTAAGATACACTCCCAGTAGGCGTAGGCTTAGCGTGAGCAACTCTGCTAAATTCGCCTTGCGAGCGATCAACTCGGAATGAGGGCCATGGTTTTGCCCAATTGCTAACAAAAATCCTGCTGCGATCAACTTGGAATTACCCCCATAGTGTAATACTTTAATATGATGAGATTTTTTTCTCTCCCAACTGTGCAAATGAAAGTAGTAACAACCCTGGTATGCAGCGTGCCTTGTCTGGTCAGCTGAAAATATTTATTTTTAGCTGACCAGACAAGGCACGCTGCACACCAGGGTTGTTTCACATTGTTTAATCTTGAGAAAGATGCTGCATAGCGTCAAAACTAGAGATGAGCGGGTTCGGTTCCTCGGAATCCGAACCCGCCCGAACTTCATTTTTTTTTACACGGGGCCGAGCGACTCGGATCTTCCCGCCTTGCTCGGTTAACCCGAGCGCGCCCGAACGTCATCATCCCGCTGTCGGATTCTCGTGAGGCTCGGATTCTATCGCGAGACTCGGATTCTATATAAGGAGCCGCGCGTCGCCGCCATTTTCACACGTGCATTGAGATTCATAGGGAGAGGACGTGGCTGGCGTCCTCTCCGTTTATAGAGAAGAGAGTGAGACTAGAGTAGAGAGAGACACAGTAGTAATTTTGGGGAGCATTAGGAGGAGTACTACTACTTGCTGAAGTGATAGATAGATAGTGTGACTGTATAATGTATATCTGACTTGTGGGGGAGACACTGACAGTGGGGAGCAGTTAGAGTCTGAGAGCAGGACTCAGGAGTACATATAACGTACAGTGCACACTTTTGCTGCCAGAGTGCCACACTGCCATTGTGACCACACTGACCACCAGTATAATATATATTGTGATTGTCTGCTTAGGAGTACTACTTGCAAGTTGCTGATAGTGTGACCAGTGACCTGACCACCAGTTTAATAATCACCACCAGTTTAATATATATATATATATATATATATATATATATATAATTGTATATAATATATATATAATATTGTATACCACCTACCCGTTTTTTTTTTTTCTTTCTTCTTCTTTATACATACTACTATAGTAGCTTACTGTAGCAGTCTGCGGTGCTGCTGAGCTGACAGTGTCCAGCAGGTCCGTCATCAGTCATTACATAATAAATATATATACCTGTCCGGCTGCAGTACTAGTGATATTATATATATATATATTGATTTCATCTCATTATCATCCAGTCTATATTAGCAGCAGACACAGTACGGTAGTCCACGGCTGTAGCTACCTCTGTGTCGGCAGTCGCTCGTCCATCCATAATTGTATACCACCTACCCGTGGTTTTTTTTTTCTTTCTTCTTTATACATACTACTATAGTAGCTTACTGTAGCAGTCTGCGGTGCTGCTGAGCTGACAGTGTCCAGCAGGTCCGTCAACAGTCATTACATAATAAATATATCTACCTGTCCGGCTGCAGTACTAGTGTGATATTATATATATATATATATTGATTTCATCTCATTATCATCCAGTCTATATTAGCAGCAGACACAGTACGGTAGTCCACGGCTGTAGCTACCTCTGTGTCGGCAGTCGCTCGTCCATCCATAATTGTATACCACCTACCCGTGGTTTTTTTTTTTTTCTTTCTTCTTTATACATACTACTATAGTAGCTTACTGTAGCAGTCTGCGGTGCTGCTGAGCTGACAGTGTCCAGCAGGTCCGTCATCAGTCATTACATAATAAATATATATACCTGTCCGGCTGCAGTACTAGTGATATTATATATATTGTAACACTGTAGGGGTGCAAGGTGCCTTTTCCTGGGGAATATGGCAGCCCGCAGCAGCTGAGGAACAACACAAGTCCAGTTTCTGGTACAACTGACCCCGGCCAGTTTTATTGAAACAGAAAATAAAACAAACCCCAAAATAAAAATACCTTGCCTGTCCGGCACTAACTAAACATAAGATGTTCCTAACTGTCACTAAACAAAACACAGAGTTCTTCAGTACATACTGTATAGCTTACTTGCATCAGAAAGCGTGTCTCTCACACACAGATCCTGCAGCCTTCCCAGGCAGTCTGCCCATACTAATCAGGTTAGAAGCACTATATCACTCTTACACAGCTGAAACCCTGATTAGCCCTCTGTGAGGCCAAAGACCCGAACTGGGCCCAATGTCTAGAACTCGCCTTATCTCTCTCTCAGAGCCTTTTCCCAGCTTTTACAGCAAACTGAATAGGTTCAGACAAAACAAAAAGCATTTTTCCTAGAAGTTAACATTTTCTAAAACATGTAAGACAAGAACCTGGGACAAATATACCTGCCCTCAAACACTATCCCAGTGTTCTTGTCACATATCCCCCTCCCCTGTTTCGACCTAGGGGCCGGAACACTTGTAGCCCCCAAACAGAAGATGCGAGACAATGCATCTGCGTTGGCCAATTGTGTTCCCGGTCTATGTTCGACAGTAAACTTAAAGTCCTGCAACGCTAGAAACCATCTAGTTACACGAGCATTCTTGCCTCTATTTACATACATCCATTTTAAAGGGGCATGGTCTGTCACTAGTCTGAATTGTCTACCCAAGAGGTAATATCTCAAGGTATCTAGTGCCCACTTAATGGCCAAAGCCTCCTTTTCCACAATGGCATACCTTTTTTCATGCTCATTGAGTTTCCTACTCAAATAAATGATAGGGTGTTCGTCCCCATCTCTGGTTTGGGACAGCACAGCACCTATCCCTACCTCTGAGGCATCTGTCTGTACCACAAATTCTTTTGAAAAATCTGGTGTTATCAACACCGGTTGTGAACACAAAGCCACTTTTAATGCTTGGAACGCCTTTTCTGCATCAGGGTTCCATTTCACCACATTTGACTGCTTCCCTTTGGTAAGGTCTGACAACGGCACCGCTGTGGTCGCAAAATTAGGAATAAACCGTCTATAGTACCCAGTAATTCCCAAAAAAGCCCTTACCTGTTTTTTATTCACTGGACGAGGCCAGTTTTGAATAGCATCAACTTTATTCAATTGGGGCCTAATCAGACCTCTGCCTATGGTGAAGCCCAAGTATTTGACCTCCTCCATTGCGAGGCAGCACTTCTTTGGGTTAGCAGTTAACCCTGCCTCTCTGATTGAGTCCAGTACTGCTTGTACTTTAACCAAATGGGACCCCCAGTCTGTACTGTGAATTACCACATCATCCAAATAGGCAGCTGCATATTTTCTATGGGGCCTCAAAATTTTATCCATCGCCCGTTGAAAGGTTGCTGGAGCCCCATGCAACCCAAAGGGTAACATCTTATACTGGTACAGCCCCTCCGGAACCGAAAAGGCTGTTTTTTCTTTGGCGCTATCAGATAAAGGTATTTGCCAGTAACCTTTGGTCAGGTCCAATGTGGTGAGAAACCTGGCTGTTCCCAGCCTTTCTACAAGCTCATCCACACGGGGCATGGGGTATGCGTCAAACTTGGACACCTCATTTAACTTACGAAAGTCATTACAGAAGCGTATGCTACCGTCGGGCTTCGGGATGAGCACTATGGGACTGGACCACTCACTGTTAGACTCCTCTATGACTCCAAGTTCTAACATGGTTTTAACTTTCTTAGAAATAGCTTCTCGCTGAGCTTCAGGAATCCTATATGGCTTTAAATGAACCCTGACCCCTGGTTCTGTGACAATGTCATGTTTTATTATGGTCGTTCGGCCAGGCAGCTCTGAAAATACCTCCCTATTTTGGATGAGAAATTCTTTAACCTGATTGTTCTGATCAGCTGATAATGTCTCTGACACCTTCACTGCGGGAAGCAACCGGGGTGAAGACACCGAAGGGCAAGGCTCCGCTGACAGAGACAACCTATCTTTCCAGGGTTTGATTAAGTTAACATGGTAGATCTGTTCGGGTTTTCTCTTTCCCGGCTGGTATACTTTGTAATTAACCTCATTCACTTTTTCCCTAATCTCAAATGGACCCTGCCATTTAGCTAGGAATTTGCTTTCCACAGTGGGTACCAAAACAAGAACTCTATCTCCAGGAGCAAATTCCCGTATCTTGGCACTCCGGTTATAGACCCTCTGTTGAGCACTTTGGGCCTGTTCCATGTGCTCTCTGACAACAGGTACCACGGCTGCAATCCTATCCTGCATTTGTGTTACATGCTCAATAACGCTTCTATAAGGAGTGGGCTGTCCTTCCCACGTCTCTTTGGCAATATCCAACAGCCCTCTGGGGTGTCTACCATACAACAAATCAAATGGAGAAAACCCTGTAGAGGACTGAGGGACTTCTCTGATGGCCATTAACAAGTAGGGCAACAAACAATCCCAGTTTTTCCCATCTCTCTCAACAACCTTTTTTAACATACTTTTTAATGTTTTATTAAACCTTTCCACCAACCCGTCAGTTTGGGGATGGTAGATGGACGTCCTGAGGTGAGTGACCTTAAATAACTTGCACAATTCTTTCATGATCCTTGACATAAATGGAGTACCTTGGTCAGTCAAAATTTCTTTTGGTATTCCCACTCTACTAAATACCTGCACCAGCTCCCTAGCTATCGCCTTGGTTGTGATAGTGCGTAAAGGGACAGCCTCAGGATATCGAGTGGCATAGTCCATAATTACCAGGATATACTGATGGCCCCGAGCAGACTTTAACAAGGGCCCCACGAGATCCATGGCTATTCTGTCAAACGGGACCTCTATAATAGGCATGGGAACTAGTGGGCTCCTGAAATGGGGTCTAGGGGCATGATACTGGCATTCAGGACAGGAAGAACAATATTCAGACACTTCTTTATAAACCCCTGGCCAAAAGAACCTTTGTAAAACTCTTTCAGTGGTTTTTTCTGCCCCTAAATGTCCTGCGGTAACGTGACTATGAGCTAAATCTAGTACCGTTCTCCGATAAGGCTGGGGAACTACCAGCTGTTCCACCACATCCTCACCCCTTTTGACAATGTGGTACAAGAGCTCATTACAGATGGCCATGTGGGGATACGTAACCCTGTCACCTGGTACCACAGGTTCCCCATTAACAATCTTAACATTCTCTCTAGCCTTTATTAAGGTAGGATCCTTTAACTGTTCAGACGCAAACAGATCCTTCTTTACCTCCAGGTCAGGCACGCTTTCAGTTCTAACTACTATGTCTCTGTTCCCGGCAAGAGGGTCCTCACTGGACTCCCCATCTGTCACTTCCCCAGCCAAACTAGCAAAAGGCAAAGGGACAGAAAGTTCCGAAGACCCACGTACATCCATAAAATCACCGGTATTATCAACTGGTTTTTTACTTCTCACATCTGTTGATAACCGTGATTCCCACAGTTTCCAAAAATGAGGAAAATCCCTCCCTATTATGGCCTCATGCACCAAGGTAGGGACCAGTCCCACTTTAACCCTTGCTGACCCACAACAAGTTTCTATATTCACCTCAGCAGTGGCATAATATTGGGTATCCCCGTGTATGCAAGTTACCCCAATAGGTATTTGCTGGACCTTTAAGGGGTTCACTAACCCAGCTTTCACGAGGGTAACTAAACTTCCTGAATCTAGCAAGGCCTCTACCCGGTTACCTTCTAAGAACACATCACACATTTGTTTTTCCAGCTCAGGTGAAGGTACCACAGTACAGGCTAACCTAGCAAAGAAAGACATTCTGCGACATTCAAAGGCAGCATCACATTGCATGGGTTCTTGCGTGACTGGGCAATTGGCAATAACATGACCTGGCATACCACACCTAAAACATTTAACCACACGATTATCAACCCATTTGGGCAGCATAGACCGTTCTAGCCCCATTGGCCTGTTTCCAGGGCCAGTGTTTACAGTCTCTCCAGCCTTGCGTTCTCTTAACCGCCCAGCAACGTTTTCCCACGGAACAGTCTTACCAGTCTTTACTGAAGGGCGCTGTCGAGGACCTATGGGTTGCTGGGTGGTCATCAGTAGTTCCTCTGCTGCCAAATACCTCTCTACCATGTCCACTAATTGGTCAGCAGTACCCGGGTTTCCATGGCTCACCCACTTGCGCAGGACCATGGGCAAAGATCTCAAGTAGCGGTCCATGACGACTCTTTCCACCATCTGGGGACCAGTTAATGTCTCTGGCTGCAGCCATTTTTTTGTTAGCTGAATAAGGTCGTGCATCTGGGAGCGCGGAGGCTTCTCCATGGCGTACAGCCAATGGTGCACCCGTTGTGCTCGTACTGACAGCGTGACTCCCAGGCGGGTCAGGATCTCAGTCTTTAGTTTATCATAGTCCCGAGCCTCAGCAGGGCTTAAATCAAAGTAAGCTTTTTGGGGCTCACCTGACAGGAAAGGTGCCAGCAGACTGGCCCACTGTGCTTTCGGCCAGTTCTCACGCTCGGCAGTCCTTTCAAACGTGGTCAGATAGGCCTCCACATCATCAGCCTCTGTCATTTTCTGCAGGAAGTGACTGGCTCGTATAGAACTAGAGCTGGTTGGAGCACTGACGGCCACATCTCCAACCCGAGCTGCAAGTCTCTGCACCACTTCTGTTAAGGCCTCTCTATCCTGACGCTGTTGCCTGTAAAGTTCATCAACAACTGCCTGCTGTTGTCTCTTATTTTCCTCCATTGCCACCTGCTGTAGTCTCCAATTTTCCTCCATTGCCACCTGCTGCTGTCGGTTGGCCTCCTGCTGAGCCGCTGTAGCTTGCAGCAAGGCTTTAAGCAGATCCTCCATGTCAACCGATTTTTCAGGCGGCTTTGCAGCTGCTTTCACCCAGGACATATATCAAACCCTCAGGGGTGAGTCTCAGTAACTTCACACTGGGCTGTATCTGCATAAACCACCGTTTTCTGCAGGCCTCACAAAGCTGCTGCTTTCACTTATGCGCAGAACAGCCTGCTCACATTCTCCGCCAAGTTGTAACACTGTAGGGGTGCAAGGTGCCTTTTCCTGGGGAATATGGCAGCCCGCAGCAGCTGAGGAACAACACAAGTCCAGTTTCTGGTACAACTGACCCCGGCCAGTTTTATTGAAACAGAAAATAAAACAAACCCCAAAATAAAAATACCTTGCCTGTCCGGCACTAACTAAACATAAGATGTTCCTAACTGTCACTAAACAAAACACAGAGTTCTTCAGTACATACTGTATAGCTTACTTGCATCAGAAAGCGTGTCTCTCACACACAGATCCTGCAGCCTTCCCAGGCAGTCTGCCCATACTAATCAGGTTAGAAGCACTATATCACTCTTACACAGCTGAAACCCTGATTAGCCCTCTGTGAGGCCAAAGACCCGAACTGGGCCCAATGTCTAGAACTCGCCTTATCTCTCTCTCAGAGCCTTTTCCCAGCTTTTACAG
The DNA here is from genome assembly GCF_028390025.1 of Pseudophryne corroboree. NCBI lineage: Eukaryota > Metazoa > Chordata > Amphibia > Anura > Myobatrachidae > Pseudophryne > Pseudophryne corroboree. The sequence goes on from NC_086445.1 coordinate 217,027,139, forward strand.
CAAACTGAATAGGTTCAGACAAAACAAAAAGCATTTTTCCTAGAAGTTAACATTTTCTAAAACATGTAAGACAAGAACCTGGGACAAATATACCTGCCCTCAAACACTATCCCAGTGTTCTTGTCACAATATATATATATATATATTGATTTCATCTCATTATCATCCAGTCTATATTAGCAGCAGACACAGTACGGTAGTCCACGGCTGTAGCTACCTCTGTGTCGGCAGTCGCTCGTCCATCCATAAGTATACTAGTATCCATCCATCTCCATTGTTTACCTGAGGTGCCTTTTAGTTGTGCCTATTAAAATATGGAGAACAAAAATTTTGAGGTTCCAAAATTAGGGAAAGATCAAGATCCACTTCCACCTCGTGCTGAAGCTGCTGCCACTAGTCATGGCCGAGACGATGAAATGCCAGCAACGTCGTCTGCCAAGGCCGATGCCCAATGTCATAGTACAGAGCATGTAAAATCCAAAACACCAAATATCAGTAAAAAAAGGACTCCAAAATCTAAAATAAAATTGTCGGAGGAGAAGCGTAAACTTGCCAATATGCCATTTACCACACGGAGTGGCAAGGAACGGCTGAGGCCCTGGCCTATGTTCATGGCTAGTGGTTCAGCTTCACATGAGGATGGAAGCACTCAGCCTCTCGTTAGAAAAATGAAAAGACTCAAGCTGGCAAAAGCACCGCAAAGAACTGTGCGTTCTTCGAAATCCCAAATCCACAAGGAGAGTCCAATTGTGTCGGTTGCGATGCCTGACCTTCCCAACACTGGACGTGAAGAGCATGCGCCTTCCACCATTTGCACGCCCCCTGCAAGTGCTGGAAGGAGCACCCGCAGTCCAGTTCCTGATAGTCAGATTGAAGATGTCAGTGTTGAAGTACACCAGGATGAGGAGGATATGGGTGTTGCTGGCGCTGGGGAGGAAATTGACAAGGAGGATTCTGATGGTGAGGTGGTTTGTTTAAGTCAGGCACCCGGGGAGACATCTGTTGTCCGTGGGAGGAATATGGCCGTTTACATGCCTGGTGAAAATACCAAAAAAATCAGCTCTTCGGTGTGGAAGTATTTCAACAGAAATGCGGACAACATTTGTCAAGCCGTGTGTTGCCTTTGTCAAGCTGTAATAAGTAGGGGTAAGGACGTTAACCACCTCGGAACATCCTCCCTTATACGTCACCTGCAGCGCATTCATAATAAGTCAGTGACAAGTTCAAAAACTTTGGGCGACAGCGGAAGCAGTCCACTGACCAGTAAATCCCTTCCTCTTGTAACCAAGCTCACGCAAACCACCCCACCAACTCCCTCAGTGTCAATTTCCTCCTTCCCCAGGAATGCCAATAGTCCTGCAGGCCATGTCACTGGCAATTCTGACGATTCCTCTCCTGCCTGGGATTCCTCCGATGCATCCTTGCGTGTAACGCCTACTGCTGCTGGCGCTGCTGTTGTTGCTGCTGGGAGTCGATGGTCATCCCAGAGGGGAAATCGTAAGACCACTTTTACTACTTCCACCAAGCAATTGACTGTCCAACAGTCCTTTGCGAGGAAGATGAAATATCACAGCAGTCATCCTGCTGCAAAGCGGATAACTGAGGCCTTGGCATCCTGGGTGGTGAGAAACGTGGTTCCGGTATCCATCATTACTGCAGAGCCAACTAGAGACTTGTTGGAGGTACTGTGTCCCCGGTACCAAATACCATCTAGGTTCCATTTCTCTAGGCAGGCGATACCGAAAATGTACACAGACCTCAGAAAAAGAGTCACCAGTGTCCTAAAAAATGCAGCTGTACCCAATGTCCACTTAACCACGGACATGTGGACAAGTGGAGCAGGGCAGGGTCAGGACTATATGACTGTGACAGCCCACTGGGTAGATGTATGGACTCCCGCCGCAAGAACAGCAGCGGCGGCACCAGTAGCAGCATCTCGCAAACGCCAACTCTTTCCTAGGCAGGCTACGCTTTGTATCACCGGTTTCCAGAATACGCACACAGCTGAAAACCTCTTACGGCAACTGAGGAAGATCATCGCGGAATGGCTTACCCCAATTGGACTCTCCTGTGGATTTGTGGCATCGGACAACGCCAGCAATATTGTGTGTGCATTAAATCTGGGCAAATTCCAGCACGTCCCATGTTTTGCACATACCTTGAATTTGGTGGTGCAGAATTTTTTTAAAAATGACAGGGGCGTGCAAGAGATGCTGTCGGTGGCCAGAAGAATTGCGGGACACTTTCGGCGTACAGGCACCACGTACAGAAGACTGGAGCAACACCAAAAACGCCTGAACCTGCCCTGCCATCATCTGAAGCAAGAAGTGGTAACGAGGTGGAATTCAACCCTATATATGCTTCAGAGGTTGGAGGAGCAGCAAAAGGCCATTCAAGCCTATACAATTCAGCACGATATAGGAGGTGGAATGCACCTGTCTCAAGCGCAGTGGAGAATGATTTCAACGTTGTGCAAGGTTCTGCTGCCCTTTGAACTTGCCACACGTGAAGTCAGTTCAGACACTGCCAGCCTGAGTCAGGTCATTCCCCTCATCAGGCTTTTGCAGAAGAAGCTGGAGACATTGAAGGAGGAGCTAACACGGAGCGATTCCGCTAGGCATGTGGGACTTGTGGATGGATCCCTTAATTCGCTTAACAAGGATTCACGGGTGGTCAATCTGTTGAAATCAGAGCACTACATTTTGGCCACCGTGCTCGATCCTAGATTTAAAACCTACCTTGGATCTCTCTTTCCGGCAGACACAAGTCTGCTGGGGTTCAAAGACCTGCTGGTGAGAAAATTGTCAAGTCAAGCGGAACGCGACCTGTCAACATCTCCTCCTTCACATTCTCCCGCAACTGGGGGTGCGAGGAAAAGGCTCAGAATTCCGAGCCCACCCGCTGGCGGTGATGCAGGGCAGTCTGGAGCGACTGCTGATGCTGACATCTGGTCCGGACTGAAGGACCTGTCAACGATTACGGACATGTCGTCTACTGTCACTGCATATGATTCTCTCCCCATTGAAAGAATGGTGGAGGATTATATGAGTGACCGCATCCAAGTAGGCACGTCACACAGTCCGTACTTATACTGGCAGGAAAAAGAGGCAATTTGGAGGTCCTTGCACAAACTGGCTTTATTCTACCTAAGTTGCCCTCCCACAAGTGTGTACTCCGAAAGAGTGTTTAGTGCCGCCGCTCACCTTGTCAGCAATCGGCGTACGAGGTTACTTCCAGAAAATGTGGAGAAGATGATGTTCATTAAAATGAATTATAATCAATTCCTCCGTGGAGACACTGACCAGCAGCAATTGCCTCCACAAAGTACACAGGGAGCTGAGATGGTGGATTCCAGTGGGGACGAATTGATAATCTGTGAGGAGGGGGATGTACACGGTGATATATCGGAGGATGATGATGAGGTGGACATCTTGCCTCTGTAGAGCCAGTTTGTGCAAGGAGAGATTAATTGCTTCTTTTTTGGTGGGGGTCCAAACCAACCCGTCATTTCAGTCACAGTCGTGTGGCAGACCCTGTCACTGAAATGATGGGTTGGTTAAAGTGTGCATGTCCTGTTTATACAACATAAGGGTGGGTGGGAGGGCCCAAGGACAATTCCATCTTGCACCTCTTTTTTCTTTCATTTTTCTTTGCGTCATGTGCTGTTTGGGGAGTGTTTTTTGGAAGGGCCATCCTGCGTGACACTGCAGTGCCACTCCTAGATGGGCCAGGTTTTTGTGTCGGCCACTAGGGTCGCTTATCTTACTCACACAGCTACCTCATTGCGCCTCTTTTTTTCTTTGCGTCATGTGCTGTTTGGGGAGTGTTTTTTGGAAGGGCCATCCTGCGTGACACTGCAGTGCCACTCCTAGATGGGCCCGGTGTTTGTGTCGGCCACTAGGGTCGCTTATCTTACTCACACAGCTACCTCATTGCGCCTCTTTTTTTCTTTGCGTCATGTGCTGTTTGGGGAGTGTTTTTTGGAAGGGCCATCCTGCGTGACACTGCAGTGCCACTCCTAGATGGGCCCGGTGTTTGTGTCGGCCACTAGGGTCGCTTAGCTTAGTCATCCAGCGACCTCGGTGCAAATTTTAGGACTAAAAATAATATTGTGAGGTGTGAGGTATTCAGAATAGACTGAAAATGAGTGGAAATTATGGTTTTTGAGGTTAATAATACTTTGGGATCAAAATGACCCCCAAATTCTATGATTTAAGCTGTTTTTTAGTGTTTTTTGAAAAAAACACCCGAATCCAAAACACACCCGAATCCGACAAAAAAAATTCGGTGAGGTTTTGCCAAAACGCGGTCGAACCCAAAACACGGCCGCGGAACCGAACCCAAAACCAAAACACAAAACCCGAAAAATTTCAAGTGCACATCTCTAGTCGAAACGCTTCGATACAGTATGGTACATGGGTTACAATTCAGCTTATCCATAGAGGTGAACTCATGACAAAATGATACCCGAGTCTATGTTTGTCAGCTGATTTCCAACACTGTTTTCCTTTATGGTACGGCTATCTTGTTTACCCATTTTTAGAATTACTCTAAAATTAAAGAGTTTTTTTCCTAATTGGAGTTAATTTCTGGCATTCTATTTGTTGTGAGGGATATTCATCTTTTCCTACACTAAGTAAGGAGTGACCAGAGATCCTAAATAAACCTTTATATGTTTCAACCCCTCCTAATACAAGTAAGCATACATGTAAGGATCTATTGCTACATTTCCTGAACACCATTTCGGGTGCCTTTAGAAGAAGGTGGATTTTTGGATATCTATCGGGACTATTCCAACACTACTACTTTCATTTGCACAGTTAGGAGAGAAAAAAATCTCATCATATTTACAGTATTACACTATGTTGTGTTTTCTGTTTTTTGTTACTTGCTGATGTGAATATCTTCTCACTCGTCTGCAAGGACATGTTTGGATTTCTTGGACATTGGAGCGCAAAGTGAGATTGTGCCTTTTTCTTTTGTATTCCATTGTGTTACAGGTTGGTGACCTATATAGTACCATCTGTTTGCAGCTCCATATTGCAGTGCCATAAGAGGAATTTTTTTCTTCTGCAGGTAGAGGAATCTTATTTTACTGATAGTAAGAAATATACATTATGGTAAGAACTTACCGTTAATAACGGAATTTCTCCTATGTCCACAGGTATCCACAGGATAACATTGGGATATGCCGGACCGACAGCGGAAATGGCACCAAATAGTCACAATCTTTCTGGACTCCCAGGATGCATCGGGGCTCCTCCATATAATCCCGCCCACCGACTCAGTCAAATCAGTTGTTTTTACAGCAATTTAGGCAGGAGCATCATGTAGAACCCTATTCAGGCGATAAGAACACACATGCACACCCTTCCATACAAGAGGGAAGAGGTTTGGTGATTGTAAAGATCCACAAATCAGGTGTGTCAGGGTGGGATCCCTGTGGATACCTGTGGACATAGGAGAAATTCCGTTATCAATTGTAAGTTCTTACCATAACGTATATTTCTCCGGCTGGGTCCACAGGTTATCCACAGGATAACATTGGGATTCCCAAAGCCATTTTTAGTGGTGGGGACGCTCCTGATTAGACAGGAGAACAATTCGCCCGAATTCCGCGTCATGAGAGGCAAAAGTATCCAAGGCATAATGTCTAATGAAAGTGTTAATGGAAGACCATGTGGCTGCCTTACAAATCTGTTCTGCTGAAGCACCATGTTGTGCTGCCCATGAAGGACCTACCTTACGTGTAGAGTGAGCAGGGACATTAGCCGGAGCAGGGAGATCAGCACGAGAATATGCTTCTGAAATTATCATTCGGAGCCATATTGCCAGCGTCTGTTTACTAGCAGGGCATCCTCTTTTGTGAAATCCGTAGAGAATGAAGAGAGAATCTGTCTTTCTGATGGCACTAGTACAATCTACGTAGATTCTTAACGCACGGACTATGTCCAGTGACGCTTCTCCCGCAGAAAGTCCCGATACCCGAAAAGCCGGGACTACAATCTCTTCGTTAAGGTGAAACTTTGAGACCACCTTCGGAAGATACCCAGATCTAGTTCTGAAAACTGCTTTATCTGGATAAAAGATCAGAAAAGGAGACTTACACGACAGCGCTCCTAAATCTGACACTCTTCTAGCCGACGCCATTGTTAGTAGAAAGAGAACTTTAGCCGTCAACCATTTAAAATCTGCTCTCTAAAGTGGTTCAAACGGAGCCCCCTGAAGGATCTTAAGAACCAGATTCAAATCCCAGGGAACTGCAGGAGGAACAAATGGAGGTTGAATGTGCAACACTCCCTGAAAGAAAGTACGCACATCCTATAGGTTAGCAATCTTTTTCTGAAACCAGTTAAAGCTGATACCTGAACTCTCAAGGAAGCTACTTTTAACCTCTTATCCAATCCTGCTTAAAGGAAATCCAAAATCCTGGATACTCTGAAAGATCTTGGATCCATACTTCTTTCACTACACCAATGAATATAGGCTTGCCATATTCGATGATGAATACGAGCTGAAGAAGGTTTTCTTGCTCTAAGCATAGTTTGAATTACTTGTTGTGAAAATCCTCTTGACTTTAGGATAGAGGTCTCAACAGCCACGCCATCAAAGACAGACGATCCAGATGGCTGTGATAACAAGGACCCTGCATTAGTAGATCTGGACGTTGAGGAAGCAGTATTGGAGCTTCCACGGACATCCTTAGTAGATCTGTGTACCAATGCCTTCTGGGCCAAGCTGGAGCTATAAGAATTATAGCCCCCTTTGCTTGTTTTATTTTCCTCACCACCCTTGGTAACAGGGAGATCGGAGGAAACAGATATGCCAGATGAAAATCCCATTTCTCTGACAGTGCGTCTACAAGGATCACCCCGGGATCCTTTTTTCTTGACCCGTATATCGGAACTTTGTTGTTCAGATGGGACGCCATGAGATCTATCTCTGGCAGACCCCATCTGTTTACTAGAGTCTGAAACACTTCCGGGTGTAACGCCCATTTGGTTTCCTGAATGGTGTGTCGACTGAGAAAGTCTGCTTCTGGACAATGCCGGAAGATGGAGTTCTGCCCATCTTAGTATGTGAGTTACTTCCTCAATCAACCTTTTGCTGTGAGTTCCTCCCTGATGATTGAGGTACGCTACTGCTGTTGCTTTGTCTGAGCGGATCTGAACTGGTCTTCCTTGCAGAATGTCCTTTCCCTGAACCAGAGCCATATATATGGCCCTTATTTCCAACAGATTTATTGGCAGGCAACTTTCCTTTATAGTCCATTTTCCCTGGAACCAGAAACTTTCGAACACCGCACCCCAGCCCTGAAGACTGGCATCTGTTGTAAGGACTTGCCAATCTGTTATCCAAAAGGGTCTCCCCTTGTCTAGATGGTCCGTCTGTAGCCACCAAGTTAGTGACCTTTTTACGTTTATTGGAAGCTTTATCATCTGTCTTTTTATTGTCTGATGTCTTCTGTTCCATTTGGTCAGAATGAGGTGCTGTAGAGGTCTGGAGTGGAATTGTGCATATTCCACCATGTCGAATGTTGACACCATCAGACCCATCAGTCGCATTGCTGCATGGACTGATATTGTCTGACTGTGCAATAACTCTTGAGTCATTACTTGCACCTTGGATATCTTTTTCCAAGGTAAAATTATTCTTTGTAGACTTGAATCCAATATGGCCCCCAAATGAACCATCCGTTGTGATGGACTCAGAGACGACTTTTCCCAATTTATGAGCCACCCGTGTCTTTGCAGTCAGACTATTGTCTGTTGGAGATGGCTCAAGAGTAATTTCTGGGATTGTGCCAGGATTAAAAGATCGTTGAGGTATGGAAAAATTCTTATCCCCTGCTTGCAGAGATAAACTGCCATAACCACCATAATCTTGGTAAATACCCTGGGGGCTGTCGCTAGCCCAAAGGGCAAAGCCTGGAACTGAAAATGTTGCTGGAGGATGGCAAACCTGAGGTAACACTGATGGGACCGCGCTATGGGCACATGCAGGTAAGCATCCTGTATATCCAGAGATACCATGTAATCTCCTGGTTTCATGGCCAAAACTATGGAGCGTAATGTCTCCATGTGGAACCTTGGAACCCAAATGTATTTGTTTAACATTTTGAGATTGAGAATTGGTCGGAAATGACCCATTTGGCTTCTGAATCAAAAATAGATTGGAGTAAAAACCCTGTCCCCATTGTGTGTGGGGAACTGGGATAATTACCCAGACTGGAGCAATTTCTGAACTGCTTCTTGCAGGGCATTGGCCTTTGACTCTATACGAGATGGGCTGGTGCAAAAAAACCTTTGAGGAGGCTGCCTCCTGAAAGGGAAACCATAACCAAGAGATACCACCTTCTGCACCCAAGCATCTGTCGTCGACTGCTGCCATATGTGTGCAAAGTGAAGGAGTCGGCCCCCAACCCTGGAATCCTCCAGGCGGAGGCCCGCACCCTCAGACTGATGGCTTCTGTTCCGGTTTGGAAGCTGGCTGTCTATTGGCCCATTGCTTCCTACCGCTAGCTGATTTATTGAACTGGGGTTGCTTAGATTCATCTTTCCCTTTTGCTCTGCCTTGCCATCGAAATGGCCGAAATTTCGAACCCCTAGGCTTAGGTTTATAACTAGCCGGAAACCTTACCTTCTTGGATTCAGCTTCCGATTCTAGAATATCAGTCAATTGTTTTCCAAACAGAATATCACCAGCGAAAGGCAGAGCTTCCAGAACTTTCCAAGTACGTAGCCAAATTGCTCTGCGAGCGACTACCGTCAAGGCTGATGCTCTAGAAGCAATCACACCTATATCAATTACTGCTTCTTCCAAATAATGCGCAGCTTGTTTTATACGGCCTAGACTCCTGCTCCCTAGTAGGTGCGGAGAGGCCATTCTCTAGTTCCTCCGCCCATTCTACCATTGCTTTCGCCATCCAGGCTGAAGCCATAGCTGGCCTTACAACAGCCCCTGAGAGAGAGAAAATATTTTTCAAGAAACCATCTACTCTTCTATCTGTGACATCATTCAGTGAGGTAGACGGCAAAGGTAAAATAGATTTACGCACAAGTTGCACAACATGTGCATCTACTTTAGGAGGAACTTCTCTTTTTGAACAGTCCGCAGCTGGAATAGAATAGTAAGAATCCCATTTGTTCTGAATCTTATACTTCTTATTGGGTGTAGCCCAAGGTCCTTCCATAATTTCCGTCAGATCTTCTGACTCTGGAAACTCAGTCCTAACTGTTTTTGGACGTTTAAACACAGGTGCTTTAGATTTTGACACTGCTTTGGCTGGTTCCTCCAGAGACAGAATAGCCTTCATGGCATCAATAAGCTCAGCTATATCCTCTGAGCTGAAACCCTCCGACTGATCATCATATGGGGTATTTGAATACACTGTATCCTCATCTGTTGTATCATCTTGTGTAGTCTGTAACATGGATGTATCTACCCTGGTATTAATAGCCTGGCTACTTGTAGAAGCTGTTGGAACCAAACCATAAGAAGGGAGCTGCATGTATGGGTTAATAGTGTAACCTATTCCCGGGGGTGGAACTGCAGGTGTTAATCTGTCCACTATTGTAGACAAGGTCTGTGCGAACACACCCCATGGTGGCTCTACTGGTTGCTGAACCAGAATCTGCTTTTTACTTTGCTGATACGCAAAACAGTTTGCACATAACCCCTCATAAGTAAGATACTGGGCTATTCCATCCAAAATCCCTGTTTTACAAGATAAGCATGTTAAGGGTGTCCTCATCACTTTTGCCGCTCACAGACATGGTAAATAATCTGTTTTTACAAATATTACACTCTCTGTGACTGAAAATCACCTCTATAGATATAGAAGTGATATCAATCTGACCACAACCCGAGCACCTGAATTGAGGTTCAGAAACAATACTGACGAACATCTAAAAGTCAGCAATCACACTAGCAGTCAGTCACATGTTAACTATTAGACATTGTCATATGAGAATATAATCAACCACAAAATACTTCTCCAGTATGTAGGAGTACAATTACTGCATTTCTGTTTTTAAACAGCTATTACCACAAGTTTTTCATACATGTTATGCAGAAAACAACAGTACTGTACAGGCCTCATATGCATTGTGTACCAGAATTAACTATTCATACTAACAAGTAGACAGAATCTTAGTACTGTATGACCCTTACTCAGTAGAGTGGGATACAGGGAGACTCACCCCACTTCCGAGATCGATCAATATGCTCGAAAGACGCTGAGTGGATTCAGACGCTACTAGTGTACACTGCCGCTCCGGTAACTGATAAGAGACACATACGCTCAATAACGGACACAAATGCTCAGTGAACAATGAGTGTATGCAGACGCTCCTGTCTGCGACCCGGTCTCGGCGGCAACTCTAGTGTACACAACCGCAGCGGCCTAAACTGCGACCGAGTACCCTCGTGGTAGCATCTGAGACAGAAGTAAGGTGATCAGTTCATGGACGGGAGACGCACGGAAACTGGTCATGAACTGGGGGGAGGGGCGACCAGGAGAGCGTCTGACTCCCCCTGCTGACATAAACTCCAGTGATCGCGGCCTCAACCTAGTCCTGGCACCTATGAGCCCTAAAGCTTAGCGCTGGAGCACTTAAGAGTGGCGGCGTGTCAGCCACTGTTTGTAGTCTCCTCCAATACAATGCGGCTGTGTCCGGAATCCCCTAGTAAGTGGAACCGATGCCTTACCTTCTCCCCATGCTCCGGCCACAGCCTGGTAACGTCTGCTGGACCTGCTAGAATATCCATCACAGAAGCCCGCCGAGACAGCACTAGTACCCGGAGGTAAGCGTTGTTGCGAGCCGGTGGAGAGTTGTTGGAGCGACTCTTTCTAGCATGCGTTTAAGACGCTGTTAAGAAAGATCACTCAAAACATAGTAAGACTATAAAAATAAAATAATAAAAGCTTAGGGCTGCCTTAACAGCATCCCTGTGACCATGGTCCGGCTCCTGCTGCACCAAACAGAAAAACTGATTTGACTAAGTCGGTGGGCGGGATTATATGGAGGAGTCCCGATGCATCCTGGGAGGCCAGAAAGCTTGTGACTATTTGGTGCCATTTCCGCAGTCGCTCCGGCATATCCCAATGTTATCCTGTGGATAACCAGTGGACCCAGCCGGAGAAACCCTCCCTTACTTTCCCAGCTTCTAAGGAATTAAATTCTTTATTTGAAAAATCCTAGGAAAACCCAGAGAAAAAATTTCAGATTCCTAAAAGGGTTCTCATTGTTTCCTTTTTCCTGAGGACAGGAAAAAGTGGGAAAAAACCCCTATATAGTAGATGCTTCTGTATCCTGGTTGTCAAAGAAGGTGGTTTTACCTGTCCCTGGTTCAATCGCTTTAAAAGAGCTGGCTGACCGCAAGATTGAGACTACGCTTAAATCAAAATACACAGCTACTGGTATAGCTTTACGACCCACCATTGCTTGTGCGTGAATTTCTAAAGCCATAGTAAAGTGGTCAGGCACATTTCTTGAGGATTTAGACACCATGGATAGGTGTGACATTGATTCACATACAGGATTCTGCAGGTTTCATGGTGGAGGCCATGAAGGACCTTGGCATGCTGAATGCGAGGGCTACTTCCATGGCGGTCTCAGCACGCAGAGGACTCTGGTTATGCCAATGGACTGCGGATGCAGAACCCAAGAAAAGTGTGAATAATCTACCTTTCACAGGTCAGGCTCTGTTTGGGGACACATTGGATGCGTGGATTTCCGTGGCTACTGCAGATAAGTCAACCTTTCTTCCCTCATCAGCACCACAGGCTAGGAAATCTTATCCTACGTCTACGCTGCAGTCCTTTTGGACCGCAAAGTCTAAGAAGTCCAAACACCCTTCCACTTTCTTTTGGGGAGGTCGGGGGAAATCCAGAAAACCTGCACCAACAGGATCTCAGGAACAGAAACCGGGTTCTGCTTCCTCAAAATCTTCTGCATGACGGTGGACCTCCCAGCCTGGAAGTCAGGCAGGTGGGAGCGAGACTAAAAGATTTCAGTCACATTTGGGCGTCATCATGCCTGGACCCCAGGGTAACAGATATTGTTGTCCAGGGGTACAGACTTGAGTTTCAAGAACTCCCACCTCACAGATTCTTCAAATCAGGCTTGCCAGTTTTGCTGACAGAAGGGGTTATCCTACAGGATGCCATTAAAAAATTGGTTCAAACAAATGTAATTGTTCCAGTTCAACCTCACCTACACCACAAAGGTTATTACTCAAACCTGTTTGTGGTACCGAAACCGGACGGTTCGGTAAGGCCAATATTAAACCTAAAATTATTGAACCCTTATTTGAGGGTCTTCAAATTCAAGATGGAGTCTCTGAGTGCGGTGATCTCAGGTCTGGAGGAGGGGGAGTTCCTAGTATCCCTAGATATCAAGGATGCATACCTTCACATTCCGATCTGGCCGCTTCACCAGGCTTATCTCAGATTTGCGCTGCTGTACTGACACTATCAGTTCCAGGCACTGCCATTTGGCCTCTCCACAGCACTGAGGGTTTTCACCAAGGACATGGCAGAGATGATGCTACTCCTCCGCAGACAGGGAGTGAACATACTTCCATATCTGGACTGCTAATAAAAGCATCTTCCAGGGAGAAGTTGTTGCAGAGTATTGCTCTATCAACTCGACTACTCCAGGATCATGGGTGGATCCTGAACCTACCAAAGTCACATTTGGAACCGACAAAGAGACTGCCCTTCCTGGGGATGATACTTGACACAGAAGTGCAGAGGGTGTTTCTATCACTGGAGAAAGCGTTGGTGATCAAATCAATGGTCCGGGATGTCTTGAAGCCAGCCTGGGTATCGGTTCATCAGTGCATTCGCCTTCTGGGAAAGATGGTGGCCTCCTAAGAGACTCTACAGTACGGAAGATTCCATGCACGGTTCTTCCAGCTGGATCTCCTGGACAAGTGGTCGGATTCACATCTTCACATGCACCAGCAGATACGCCTGTCGCTGAAAGCCAAGATTTCCCTCCTATGGTGGCTGCAGATTTCTCACCTGCTCGAGGGCCGCAGGTTCGGGATTCAGAACTGGATTCTTCTAACCACGGATGCAAGCCTCAGAGGTTGGGGAGCAGTCACCCAGGGGGAAAACTTCCAAGGAAGGTGGTCAAGTCAGGAATCTGTCCTTCTAATAAACGTGCCGGAACTAAGGGCCATATACAATGGCCTTCTACAAGCGGCACATCTTCTGCAAGATCGAGCCATTCAGGTTCAGTCAGACAATGTCACAGCGGTGTCCTACATAAACAGACAGGGCGGAACAAAGCAGAGCGGCAATGTTAGAGGTAATGAGAATCCTCCTCTGGGAAGAAAGGCACGCGCTGGCACTGTCGGCAGTCTTCATTCTGGGAGTGGACAACTGGGAAGTGGACTTCCTCAGCAGACACAATCTCCATCCATGAGAATGGGGCCTCCACCCGGAGGTATTCGCAGAGGTAACAAGCCGGTGGGGTGTACCTCACATAGACATGATGGCCTCTCATCTCAACAAGAAGCTTCGGAGGTACTGTTCCAGGTCACGAGACCCACAAGCAGTGGCGGTGGACACCTGGTAACTCCATGGGTGTTCTAGTCAGTGTATGTGTTCCCTCCACTTCCACCCATCCCAAGGATTCTCAAACTAATAAAAAGAACAAGAGTTCAGGCGATCCTCATTGCTCCAGACTGGCCGCAAAGGGCTTGGTACGCGGACCTTCTGGACTTGGTGCTGGAAGATTCGAGGCCTCTTCTTCTCCGTGAGGACCTTCTTCAACAGGGGCTGTTCGCCTATCAAGACTTACTGTGGCTACGTTTGACGGCATGGAGGTTGAACGGCAGATCCTAGCTCGGAAAGGTATTCCGAACAAATGTGCCCTCCCCTTGATCAGCACCCTGTCATGTCTATCTGGCACTGCTGGGTGGCATATCCTGTCTATCTGGCACTGCACTACTGTAGACACTATGTGTAAGGAACACTACTGTGGCTGTTATGTGTAAGGCTGCTAATTGTGTGTGTAGAGGGGGTGTGAAAGTATATTTATTTATAGTTTGATAATATGAAGTTGCGAGGCCACGCCCACTTTTCCAGGAGCGCGCATAGGGGTAGGTGGGGGGGGGGGGGGGGGCTTTGAAATTTTCTCGCTCAGGGTGCTAGTAGGCCTGGAGCCGCCCCTGCTCACCCATTGCGATGATCCGGTTTGGAGCTGACGTCAGGAACCCTCCTCTTCAATGGCTGGGCACGCCTCTGTTTTTCTAGACACTCCACGAAAACGGCGAGTTGCCGCCCAGGTCCGCCTTCTGCCTGTCAATCTTCTTGCGATCGCCGCTGCGAACGGCTTCTTCGTAAGGTCCGTAGCTCCGTGGCGACGAAATTGCAGCGTGCGAATGGGTCGGAATGACCCCCACTGTGCCTTTCTTAAGCACTCACAGCAAAAGTGCTTCTTTTGGAACTAATGATTGTTTGCTGTACTTAATTGCACTGTTTTCTGCATCTTTAACATTTTTTTCCTGAAATAGAAAGTGACTCTTTGCTCCTGCAAAATAAATTACCAAGTCACTGTCCTAATGTATGGTGTCTGTATTGGAGGTTCTGGGGGTCCTCTGTCCCTTTGCCATGGTACAAGCAGCCTACAAGTGGAGTGGCCCAAATCCAAAACAAGAACAGCCTAAAGCAGGTTCCCGAGCTAAAGCAGGTATGATCCATTCACTGATGTCAGCGCCCGGGATCTTACTGGTACGCTGGGGCCGCGGGGCTTGCTATACAGGCGGCGAGTGGGCAGCGGCGGAGGAGGGCTGCCACGCCGGGTCTGTGTACAGCAGTAGGCGGCGGTGGGGGGTCCGCTCGTGGCGGCGGGACACCACTGCAGCGGATCTCGCTCGTTCAATCGGTTGCTAGGAGACCAGGGGCAGGGAGCGTGGGCTTATGCAGGAAGGTCTGCCTCACTGGGCGCCGCCATGTTGGAGACCAAAGTTTAAGCATAGTGCAGGCTTCCTGTTTCTTCCAGCCAATCCAGGGAAAGTTCTTCTTATAAAAGGGGTCTGGTTGAGGACAGGGACGCCAGTGCTTCAAGTTACAACCCTGTTGTAGGTGCTTTAGCCCTGTGCTCCCAGGATTCTTGCCGTATTCTGGTTACTTCTAACCCTGCTTAGCTGGTTCTCAGTTGCTGCTGCAGTCCTGCCGTTCCTAACCTACTGCTGCCTGTGGAAGCGCCCCTGGAAAACCCGGTCCAGTAAGACCCTTTGGGCACGGACGGCTCCGGGCTCTCTGCCTCGTCTTTCAAGCCACAGTCCACAGTTCTTTGTCTCCAGCCACGTCTTTGAACCACCGTCCACAGTCCGCAGTTCATTATCTACCACCTCGTCCTTCAAGTCACAGTCCTTTGTCTCCAGCCACGTCTTTGAACCACCGTCCACAGTCCGCAGTGCATTATCTACAGCCTCGTCTTTCAAGTCACAGTCCACAGTTCTTTGTCTCCATCCACGTTTTTGAACCACCGTCCACAGTCTGCAGTTCATTATCTACAGCCTTGTCTTCCAAGTCACAACCCGCAGTTCTTTGTCTACAACTACGTCTTTAAGTCTGCATTCACAAGCCACTGTCCTCTACCTCAGCCTCATTCTCAAGAACTACAACTCACTGACTCTAGCTCCACATACGTTCTTCATTGCCCCTTGTCCCATGAGAAGGAACTATATCCAACCCCCTCGTCTTATTCATCCGCAGACAACTACTTCCTTGGGCAAGTCTCAGCTGCCGGATCCTCAATCCTTGCTAGGCGTGACAACTGACATCCACCAAAGGCAGGGTGCCACATTGGACTTCCAGGTTTTTGGCCCCAGGAGATCCACTGACGTGCAGAAGGACAAGGTGGCCGCAGGAGGTCCTGGGGGGGATCTGATTGACAAATACAGAAAAAAGCTCATAGGCTTCTATAGGGTAAAGCCAGCGCAGGGCTTTGCACATATGGAAAATGCGTCCAAAGTCCGAAAACTGAAGTTTTCAGGGTTTTGGCTGCATTTTCCCTCTAGTACATCCTGCCCTTATTCCTTTATCTTCCACACATCTTTGAATCTTTTAATGTAGCAATATTTGACTTACTATTAAATTTTTTTAAATAATAATAATAACAAAACTTGTATTTTATTTCCTCAAGTGTCCTACTAAAACTAAAAGACAACCCATTGTTACCCTCTTTATCACCAACTCATCAATACCTAGCTTATACCACCCCTCGTCTTTACATCAGCCCTCACCAATAGCCTCCTCACCGCACCCCCTCACTATAACCCCTCCACATCACCCCCTCACCATTACCCTCCTCACAGCACACCCTCATCATTACCCCCCCCCCCCAACTTCACCCCCTCACTCTCTCTCCTTATGTCACCTTCTCACAGCACTCCCTCACCATTACCCACATAATATCACCACTCACTATGACCCCCCCTCATGTCACCTCCTCACCATTACCCCCTTACAACACCCCCTCACAGCACCCCTTCACCATTACCACCTTACCCTTCACTTCCATGCAACACCTCCTCATCATTACTCCATAAAACCACACCTCACCATTACCCCCCTCACATCACCCCTCACCATTACCCCCCTCATCTCACCCCCTCGCCATTACCCTCCTCACAGCACCCCTTCATGATTACCCCCATAACATCACCCCTCACCATTGCCCCCTTATGTCCCCCCCTCACCATTATCCTCATAACATCACTCCCCATGTAACTAGTATCGTTTCTGTGCATACAGTAAGGCACTAATTGTATAGAAACATTGGGGCTAATTCAGACCTGATCGCTAGGGTGCATTTTTTTCCCCTGCGATCAGGTATTCGCCGCCTACAGGGGGAGGGTATTAGCTGCGTACAGGTGTGCGAACATTTGTACTGGAAAGCTGCACAAACAGCAGTTTGTGCAGTCTCTGCACAGCCCAGGACTTGCTCACCCACTGCGATGATCGGGGCCGGAGTTGACGTCAGGATTCCTCCCACAAAATGCCGGGTCCCTCCTGCGTTTTTCCGGACACTCCCAGGAAATGGTCAGTTGCCACCCACAAACAGCCTCTTTCTGTCAATCTCCTTGCGTTCACTGGTGCGATCGGATTTTCCACACCATCCCGTTGCTGACAGGCGCTCCCTGGCGCTGCGGACCATCGCGCCTTCGCATTGCGGTGCATACGCATGTGCAGTTCAGACCTGATCGCCCGCTGTGCGAAAATGCACCGCAGCGACCAGGTCTGAATTAGCCCCAATAATTGACAGTCTGCTAATCAGAGACACAGCATCTCATGCTCTGTTTCACTCACTACCTTGTGTAGCTCTACTTCAACCCTGGCCCCGCTCTCTACCAGTTAGTGCAGGGTGATAGTTACCTTCAGGGTTCAGGTCCCTGTTGTCTGGTTCTTCAGTCACAATACCTAGCATTCCGGTGCACTTGTGGAGTCACGAGTTTCTGTTACTGCGAGATCTCACTGTCAGTCCTGTGTGGCTCCTGCAGTGTGCAGGCAGCCATCTGTGCCTGTATAGCTTAGATTTTCTTCTATGGAATTCTGTGTCACGGATGGATTTCAGGTGACCATGGGCCCCCTGGGACCCTGCCGGGCCCTAGGCGTTGTCTAGGCCTAGTGGTAAATCCAGGCCTTGGTTACAGGCTGTGTTTGAAAATGACAGGAGCTGATTGGTTGATACTTTATCTCACTCCACTTTATCACTCTCCAAGACTTAATAAATTTGCCCCGCAGAGAAATTAAGATTTTAGAGAGGCATGTCCAGACTCGGATCTAAATTGCAATGTAAAAAGGGGATTTTGGTACTTACCAATAAATCCATTTCTCTGAATCCACTCGGAGACACTGGAGATCTAGACAGCTGGGGTGTGAAGGATGCAGAGTGGAGGTAGCACAATGTAATACAAAAAATGATGCACAGGTGGCTCCTCCCCCTTCACGTTCCCCCTCATCTCTCCAGTTTGAAAAATTGATGAAGAGAAGAGGGAACATGAAAGATCAAGACAATACAGGAAGGAACCAACTGTAGCAACACGTCAAACAGCAACAAAGAACTAATGACTCATTAACTAAACGGTTTGAACTAAATTTGACAAGAACACTCTGGCTGACAGCATTGAGGCGGGCGTTCAGTGTCCCCGAGTGGATTCAGAGAAATGGATTTATCGGTAAGTACCAAAATCCTCTTTTCTCTTCCATCCACTAGGGGACACTGGAGATCTAGACAGCTGGGGACATCCCAAAGATACTCCCATGGGCGTGAGTGCTGTCCGAAGCCTGAAGAACCAAACGTCCAAAACTTGCATCTCTCGATGCAAACATATCAAACTTGTAAAAACGAGTGAACGTGTGTGCTGATAACCACGTAGCAGCTCTACAAAGTTGGGTAGTGGAAGCTCCTCTAGCCGCAGCCCATGAAACTCCCACTGATCTGGTGGTATGAGCACCTACCCAAAAAGGAACTCTCTTACCATAAGAAATATATGCCTGTTTTATGGATAGACGTATCCATCTGGCCAAGGTTTGTTTTGAAGCCGGCCAACCCTTCCTGGGACCATCATACAGTACAAACAAAGCGTCTGACTTCCTAATAGAAACCGTAGCCTGAACGTACACCGCTAAGGCTCTGACCACATCCCATGATTGTCCCCCTCAGACAATCCTTGGAAAGAGGGAACCACAATCAGCTGGTTTATGTGGAAACCCGAAATACCTTAGGTAAAAACTAGAGATGAGCGGGTTCGGTTTCTCTGAATCCGAACCCGCACGAACTTCATGTTTTTTTTCACGGGTCCGAGCGACTCGGATCTTCCCGCCTTGCTCGGTTAACCCGAGCGCGCCCGAACGTCATCATGACGCTGTCGGATTCTCGCGAGGCTCGGATTCTATCGCGAGACTCGGATTCTATATAAGGAGCCGCGCGTCGCCGCCATTTTCACACGTGCATTGAGATTGATAGGGAGAGGACGTGGCTGGCGTCCTCTCCATTTAGATTAGGGTTGAGAGAGAGAGAGAGAGATTGACCTAAGGCTGTGATACTGTAGAAGAGAGTGCAGAGTTTAGTGACTGACGACCACAGTGACCACCAGACAGTGCAGTTGTTTGTTTTATTTAATATATCCGTTCTCTGCCTGAAAAAAACGATACACACAGTGACTCAGTCACATACCATATCTGTGTGCACTGCTCAGCCCAGTGTGCTGCATCAATGTATATATATATCTGACTGTGCTCAGCTCACACAGCTTATAATTGTGGGGGAGACTGGGGAGCACTGCAGTGCCAGTTATAGGTTATAGCAGGAGCCAGGAGTACATAATATTATATTAAAATTAAACAGTGCACACTTTTGCTGCAGGAGTGCCACTGCCAGTGTGACTAGTGACCAGTGACCTGACCACCAGTATATATAATATTAGTAGTATACTATCTCTTTATCAACCAGTCTATATTAGCAGCAGACACAGTACAGTGCGGTAGTTCACGGCTGTGGCTACCTCTGTGTCGGCACTCGGCAGCCCGTCCATAATTGTATATACCACCTAACCGTGTTTTTTTTTCTTTCTTTATAGTCATACTAGTTACGAGTATACTATCTCTTTATCAACCAGTCTATATTAGCAGCAGACACAGTACAGTGCGGTAGTTCACGGCTGTGGCTACCTCTGTGTCGGCACTCGGCAGCCCGTCCATAATTGTATATACCACCTAACCGTGGTTTTTTTTTCTTTCTTTATACATACATACTAGTTACGAGTATACTATCTCTTTATCAACCAGTCTATATATTAGCAGCAGACACAGTACAGTGCGGTAGTTCACGGCTGTGGCTACCTCTGTGTCGGCACTCGGCAGCCCGTCCATAATTGTATATACCACCTAACCGTGGTTTTTTTTTCTTTCTTTATAGTCATACTAGTTACGAGTATACTATCTCTTTATCAACCAGTCTATATTAGCAGCAGACACAGTACAGTGCGGTAGTTCACGGCTGTGGCTACCTCTGTGTCGGCACTCGGCAGCCCGTCCATAATTGTATATACCACCTAACCGTGGTTTTTTTTTTCTTTCTTTATACATACATACTAGTTACGAGTATACTATCTCTTTATCAACCAGTCTATATTAGCAGCAGACACAGTACAGTGCGGTAGTTCACGGCTGTGGCTACCTCTGTGTCGGCACTCGGCAGCCCGTCCATAATTGTATATACCACCTAACCGTGGTTTTTTTTTCTTTCTTTATACATACATACTAGTTACGAGTATACTATCTCTTTATCAACCAGTCTATATTAGCAGCAGACACAGTACAGTGCGGTAGTTCACGGCTGTGGCTACCTCTGTGTCGGCACTCGGCAGCCCGTCCATAATTGTATATACCACCTAACCGTGGTTTTTTTTTCTTTCTTTATACATACATACTAGTTACGAGTATACTATCTCTTTATCAACCAGTCTATATTAGCAGCAGACACAGTACAGTGCGGTAGTTCACGGCTGTGGCTACCTCTGTGTCGGCACTCGGCAGCCCGTCCATAATTGTATATACCACCTAACCGTGGTTTTTTTTTCTTTCTTTATACATACATACTAGTTACGAGTATACTATCTCTTTATCAACCAGTCTATATATTAGCAGCAGACACAGTACAGTGCGGTAGTTCACGGCTGTGGCTACCTCTGTGTCGGCACTCGGCAGCCCGTCCATAATTGTATACTAGTATCCAATCCATCCATCTCCATTGTTTACCTGAGGTGCCTTTTAGTTGTGCCTATTAAAATATGGAGAACAAAAATGTTGAGGTTCCAAAATTAGGGAAAGATCAAGATCCACTTCCACCTCGTGCTGAAGCTGCTGCCACTAGTCATGGCCGAGACGATGAAATGCCAGCAACGTCGTCTGCCAAGGCCGATGCCCAATGTCATAGTACAGAGCATGTCAAATCCAAAACACCAAATATCAGTAAAAAAAGGACTCCAAAACCTAAAATAAAATTGTCGGAGGAGAAGCGTAAACTTGCCAATATGCCATTTACCACACGGAGTGGCAAGGAACGGCTGAGGCCCTGGACTATGTTCATGGCTAGTGGTTCAGCTTCACATGAGGATGGAAGCACTCAGCCTCTCGCTAGAAAAATGAAAAGACTAAAGCTGGCAAAAGCAGTAGCACCGCAAAGAACTGTGTGTTCTTCGAAATCCCAAATCCACAAGGAGAGTCCGACTCCAATTGTGTCGGTTGCGATGCCTGACCTTCCCAACACTGGACGTGAAGAGCATGCGCCTTCCACCATTTGCACGCCCCCTGCAAGTGATGGAAGGAGCACCCGCAGTCCAGTTCCTGATAGTCAGATTGAAGATGTCAGTGTTGAAGTACACCAGGATGAGGAGGATATGGGTGTTGCTGGCGCTGGGGAGGAAATTGACCAGGAGGATTCTGATGGTGAGGTGGTTTGTTTAAGTCAGGCACCCGGGGAGACACCTGTTGTCCGTGGTAGGAATATGGCCGTTGACATGCCTGGTGAAAATACCAAAAAAATCAGCTCTTCGGTGTGGAAGTATTTCACCAGAAATGCGGACAACAGGTGTCAAGCCGTGTGTTCCCTTTGTCAAGCTGTAATAAGTAGGGGTAAGGACGTTAACCACCTCGGAACATCCTCCCTTATACGTCACCTGCAGCGCATTCATAATAAGTCAGTGACAAGTTCAAAAACTTTGGGTGACAGCGGAAGCAGTCCACTGACCAGTAAATCCCTTCCTCTTGTAACCAAGCTCACGCAAACCACCCCACCAACTCCCTCAGTGTCAATTTCCTCCTTCCCCAGGAATGCCAATAGTCCTGCAGGCAATGTCACTGGCAATTCTGACGAGTCCTCTCCTGCCTGGGATTTCTCCGATGCATCCTTGCGTGTAACGCCTACTGCTGCTGGCGCTGCTGTTGTTGCTGCTGGGAGTCGATGGTCATCCCAGAGGGGAAGTCGTAAGCCCACTTGTACTACTTCCAGTAAGCAATTGACTGTTCAACAGTCCTTTGCGAGGAAGATGAAATATCACAGCAGTCATCCTGCTGCAAAGCGGATAACTGAGGCCTTGACAACTATGTTGGTGTTAGACGTGCGTCCGGTATCCGCCGTTAGTTCACAGGGAACTAGACAATTTATTGAGGCAGTGTGCCCCCGTTACCAAATACCATCTAGGTTCCACTTCTCTAGGCAGGCGATACCGAGAATGTACACGGACGTCAGAAAAAGACTCACCAGTGTCCTAAAAAATGCAGTTGTACCCAATGTCCACTTAACCACGGACATGTGGACAAGTGGAGCAGGGCAGACTGAGGACTATATGACTGTGACAGCCCACTGGGTAGATGTATGGACTCCCGCCGCAAGAACAGCAGCGGCGGCACCAGTAGCAGCATCTCGCAAACGCCAACTCTTTCCTAGGCAGGCTACGCTTTGTATCACCGCTTTCCAGAATACGCACACAGCTGAAAACCTCTTACGGCAACTGAGGAAGATCATCGCGGAATGGCTTACCCCAATTGGACTCTCCTGTGGATTTGTGGCATCGGACAACGCCAGCAATATTGTGTGTGCATTAAATATGGGCAAATTCCAGCACGTCCCATGTTTTGCACATACCTTGAATTTGGTGGTGCAGAATTTTTTAAAAAACGACAGGGGCGTGCAAGAGATGCTGTCGGTGGCCAGAAGAATTGCGGGACACTTTCGGCGTACAGGCACCACGTACAGAAGACTGGAGCACCACCAAAAACTACTGAACCTGCCCTGCCATCATCTGAAGCAAGAAGTGGTAACGAGGTGGAATTCAACCCTCTATATGCTTCAGAGGTTGGAGGAGCAGCAAAAGGCCATTCAAGCCTATACAATTGAGCACGATATAGTAGGTGGAATGCACCTGTCTCAGGCGCAGTGGAGAATGATTTCAACGTTGTGCAAGGTTCTGATGCCCTTTGAACTTGCCACACGTGAAGTCAGTTCAGACACTGCCAGCCTGAGTCAGGTCATTCCCCTCATCAGGCTTTTGCAGAAGAAGCTGGAGACATTGAAGGAGGAGCTAACACGGAGCGATTCCGCTAGGCATGTGGGACTTGTGGATGGAGCCCTTAATTCGCTTAACAAGGATTCACGGGTGGTCAATCTGTTGAAATCAGAGCACTACATTTTGGCCACCGTGCTCGATCCTAGATTTAAAGCCTACCTTGGATCTCTCTTTCCGGCAGACACAAGTCTGCTGGGGTTGAAAGACCTGCTGGTGACAAAATTGTCAAGTCAAGCGGAACGCGACCTGTCAACATCTCCTCCTTCACATTCTCCCGCAACTGGGGGTGCGAGGAAAAGGCTCAGAATTCCGAGCCCACCCGCTGGCGGTGATGCAGGGCAGTCTGGAGCGACTGCTGATGCTGACATCTGGTCCGGACTGAAGGACCTGACAACGATTACGGACATGTCGTCTACTGTCACTGCATATGATTCTCTCAACATTGATAGAATGGTGGAGGATTATATGAGTGACCGCATCCAAGTAGGCACGTCACACAGTCCGTACTTATACTGGCAGGAAAAAGAGGCAATTTGGAGGCCCTTGCACAAACTGGCTTTATTCTACCTAAGTTGCCCTCCCACAAGTGTGTACTCCGAAAGAGTGTTTAGTGCCGCCGCTCACCTTGTCAGCAATCGGCGTACGAGGTTACATCCAGAAAATGTGGAGAAGATGATGTTCATTAAAATGAATTATAATCAATTCCTCCGCGGAGACATTGACCAGCAGCAATTGCCTCCACAAAGTACACAGGGAGCTGAGATGGTGGATTCCAGTGGGGACGAATTGATAATCTGTGAGGAGGGGGATGTACACGGTGATATATCGGAGGGTGATGATGAGGTGGACATCTTGCCTCTGTAGAGCCAGTTTGTGCAAGGAGAGATTAATTGCTTCTTTTTTGGGGGGGGTCCAAACCAACCCGTCATATCAGTCACAGTCGTGTGGCAGACCCTGTCACTGAAATGATGGGTTGGTTAAAGTGTGCATGTCCTGTTTTGTTTATACAACATAAGGGTGGGTGGGAGGGCCCAAGGACAATTCCATCTTGCACCTCTTTTTTCTTTTCTTTTTCTTTGCGTCATGTGCTGTTTGGGGAGGGTTTTTTGGAAGGGACATCCTGCGTGACACTGCAGTGCCACTCCTAGATGGGCCCGGTGTTTGTGTCGGCCACTAGGGTCGCTTATCTTACTCACACAGCTACCTCATTGCGCCTCTTTTTTTCTTTGCGTCATGTGCTGTTTGGGGAGGGTTTTTTGGAAGGGACATCCTGCGTGACACTGCAGTGACACTCCTAGATGGGCCCGGTGTTTGTGTCGGCCACTAGGGTCGCTTATCTTACTCACACAGCTACCTCATTGCGCCTCTTTTTTTCTTTGCGTCATGTGCTGTTTGGGGAGGGTTTTTTGGAAGGGACATCCTGCGTGACACTGCAGTGCCACTCCTAGATGGGCCCGGTGTTTGTGTCGGCCACTAGGGTCGCTAATCTTACTCACACAGCTACCTCATTGCGCCTCTTTTTTTCTTTGCGTCATGTGCTGTTTGGGGAGGGTTTTTTGGAAGGGACATCCTGCGTGACACTGCAGTGCCACTCCTAGATGGGCCCGGTGTTTGTGTCGGCCACTAGGGTCGCTTATCTTACTCACACAGCGACCTTGGTGCAAATTTTAGGACTAAAAATAATATTGTGAGGTGTGAGGTATTCAGAATAGACTGAAAATGAGTGGAAATTATGGTTTTTGAGGTTAATAATACTTTGGGATCAAAATGACCGCCAAATTCTATGATTTAAGCTGTTTTTTAGGTTTTTTGGAAAAAAACACCCGAATCCAAAACACACCCGAATCCGACAAAAAAAATTCGGTGAGGTTTTGCCAAAACGCGGTCGAACCCAAAACACGGCCGCGGAACCGAACCCAAAACCAAAACACAAAACCCGAAAAATTTCCGGCGCTCATCTCTAGTAAAAACACTGCTTTTGTACGGAGCTCTGTCTTCATGAAAAACTAAGAAAGGACTTTTAAATGGCAGGGCACCTAACTCTGAAACCCTTCTTGCTGATTCTAAAGCTAGGAGTAGGACTGCCTTCCAACTCATAAATTTAAGATCCACCCTTTCCAAAGGCTCGAAAACATCCGATTTCAAAAATTCTAGCACCAAATTTAGATCCCACAGGGCCATTTGAGGATGAAAAAAGGTGGTTGTATTCTCAAACACCCTGTAAAAATGCCTGGACATCCTGTAAGGACGCCAGACGCTGCTGGAAAAGGATAGAGAGGGCCAAGACCTGTACCTTCTAGGATCCCAATCTCAAACTACCATCCAAACCCGTTTGGAGAAACCTCAACAGTCTAGTAAGGTGGAACTCTCTGGGGTTATAACTCCTAGGCTGGCAGGAGTCCATGAACTTCTTCCAAATTCTATAGTAATGTGCCGCCGTGACTGGCTTCCTTGCCGCTAACATGGTAGGAATAGCCGATTTCAGGATACTCCTGTCTCTTAGTATCCTTGTCTCAAGAACCACGCCGTCAAACATAGACGGTTCAGATCTGGGTGAATGAATGGGCCTTGAGACAACAAGTCCTCCCTCTGCGTCAGCTTCCAAGGATCCTCTGCCAGGAGTCCCCTCAGGTCTGAGAACCAACTTCTGCAAGGCCAGTCTGGTGCTATTAAAATCACACACGCTCTTTCCCGTTTCGCCTTTTTCAACAATCTTGGTAACAGAGGAAACGACAGGGAGATGTACACCAGATCGTGTGTCCAGGGAATCGCCAGCGCGTCCACTGCCTCTGCTGTTGGATCCCACGTCCCGGCCACATATCTTGGCAGCCGATGGTTGTTCCGAGAGGCCATTAGATCTGTGGCAGACTCCACCTTCTTACCAGTGCATTGAATACCTGAGGATGTAGACACCACTCTCCTGGTATCTTGACGACTGAGGTAGTCTGCTTTCCAATTGTCCACTCCTGGGATGAAGACTGCCGACAGGATTATGTTGCACTTTTCTGTCCAAGACAGAATCTTTGTAGCCTCTTTTAAAGCCATGCAGCTTCTTGTTCCTCCCTGGCGGTTTATGTATGCTTTTGCCATCACATTGTCTGACTGCACTCTCATGTGCTGAGCCCATACTAGGTCTTCTGCCATAAGAAGTGCATTGTAAATGGATTTTAGCTCCAGTATATTTATTGGAAGACTGCTCTCCTGCGGTGACCATCTTCCCTGAAACTGATGGTTGTCCAGTACTGCTCCCCATCCTCTGAGACAGGCATCTGTTGTCAAGATTTTCCAATCCCAGATTCCAAACCTCTTTCCTGCCGCTAGATTCTTGTGGACCGACCACCAAATTAATGAGGTCCTGGCCTGGGGCGACAAGCGAATACTTCAGTGTGGAAGTAAATGCATGCCGGCCCCCTGAGCAATGAGATTCAGCTGAAAGGGTCTGGAATTTAGCCAGCCGTATTGGATCACTTCGAAGGATGCTACCATCTTTCCTAGAGGCCGTACACAAAGATGCAGAGAGACCGCTGGTTCTGCAGAACCTGACGTACCATTTCCTTGATGTCTCGAATCTTGTTTTCTGGAAGAAACAATTTCAGATGTATCACATCTAAAATGAGACCCAGGAATTTAATCCTCTGCGTTGGTTGCAGATTGGATTTTTTGAAATTCACGATCCAGCCGTGTCGAATCAGAAACTGATGAGTGATCGGAGCATCTCTGATCAACTGGTTCTGAGAGGGAGTCTTGATGAGAAGGTCGTCCAAATACGGTATTAACGTTACCCCTAATGATCTCAATTTCGCTACCATGACCGCCATGATCTTCATGAATATTCTCAGGGCTGATGGTAGAGCAAACAGAAGGGCTCTGAATTGGTATTGAGTCTTGCCGTAAATAGGCTTGTTGTGGGGTCCAAATTGGGACATGGAGGTAAGCATCTTTTACGTCCATCGACACCATGAACTCCCTTTGCTCCAGTCCCACAATAACTGACTATATTGATTCCACTTTGATTTGTAAACCGCAAAGAATTGATTTACCACCTTTAAATTGAGGATTGGTCTGACGGACCCGTCCGGTTTTGGCGCTACAACAAAAGTTTAATAAAATCCTATTCCTCTTTGAGAAGTTGGGACAGGCATAATTACTTCCGTCTGAAGTAACTTTTGAATCGCTGTATCTAATGCTCTCACTCTTTGAGGGGACTGAGGAAGGCCTGTTGTAAAGAACTGACTGTGAGGTTGGTTAAGAAAATCTATTTTGTATCCCTGGGAAATAATATTGTTGGTCCAGACTTCTTGTCAGGTTTCGGCCAAGGTGTCCTGAAACCTTTCCAACCGTGCGCCCACCATAGGAGACCCAAGGTGAGCTGGGAGACAATCATGTCATGGTCTTGTCAGCTGATTTAGAGTCCTCTTTTCGGGCTGTGGACTGGGAACAGGCTCTGCCTTTGTTTCCACGAGCTTGACCGCCAAAACCTCTTCCTCTGGCACGAAAGGACTGAGACCTAAAAGAGTTGAACACTGGACCAGAGTAATTTTGTCTGACTGATGGTGTAGTTCTAGGATACGTGGTAGGCACAAAAGTAGATTTTCCGTCTGTTGCTTGTGAAATCCACTTGTCTAATTCGGGCCAAATAAAGCCTCCCCTACAAAGGGTATCGCCTCCACTACCTTCTTGGAATCAAAAATCCACTTGCCATTCTTTGAGCCACAGAATCCTATAAGCCGAGATGCGTGACGCTATCCTGCTAACGTCCTTTGTAGCTTGGCAAATGTATGTAGCCGACTCACGGATATGCTCCGCTAGTCAAACTATTACTTCCTGGCTGTTATCTTCCGCTACTGCCTGATCTATTTGATCAGCCCATGCTACAATAGCCTTGTGCACCCATGCACTAATAATCATAGGCCTTTGTGATGCTCCTGCAGCCACAAAGATAGATTTTAGTGCTGTATCCAACTTACGATCCGACACATCTTTTAGTGTAGTCACCTTTGGTATCGGCAAGATTGTCTTTGTAGACGCCTCCCTGGCTAGACTGTCGATCAGCGGAACCTCCCACTTAGACATGACACCATTGGGCAGTGCGTAATTAGCCGTAAACTTCTTGGGAATTTGAAAGCGTCTATCAGGCTGCTTCCATGCCTCACACATCTGATCCTGGAGAGTCTGAGGAATCGGAAAAACTGCTGTTTGCGGTTTCTGAGACTCAAATAGGTCAAAGACCTCAGGTTCCTCAACCTCTTGAAGTTAAGGACCTATTTTACTGCTTCAATATGGGATTCTAACCCCTTGACCTCAGCATCCTCCTCCTGAGGACTGACATCAATTATCACCTCTACTTACTCTCCCTCCTCCTCCTCATCTATGAGACCCTCCTCCTCTTCCAACTCTTCTTGCAGGATTAGGGAGGGGTCCCTTCACCGCTTTACGCACATTCTTTTCTACCTGTGCAGACAGAGTTACTCTAATTAGGAACTTCTCCATAGTCTTGCAAAAACCCGCAGCCCATTCTAAATGTTGCTTGCGGGATTCCGCCATTTCCTTAGAAATATCTGCCAGGGCATGTTCCCATGACCCGGACGGACCACTGCTCCCAGGTTGAGCATCCATTCCGAAACATGTGTCGCACACCCCAGAGCTGCCAACATTAGTGCTCTCTTTTCAAATTTTGAACATACATAGCAAGTCTTTATGGTCTTGGTTTGTGCTTTAGACATGTTAAAAACACACACACACACACCAATCAACAGTACTTTCACCCTATTAGAGTAGGAGAAAGACCGTAGGGATATAGGGAGCAATGAAACACGGGAGTCACACAGCTGGAATTATATTAAAGAAAAATAATTTTTAACCAGCCTGACGTTTACAACTCCCACACCACTACCTGAAGAAACACCTTGAGTTGATCGGATTGAGAAATTGTGTAGCTCCTTCTCCGCAGGACCTGTCAGCAGTGTCCTTTAGAAGAAAAAATATAAACTCCTAAATTACTTTTTATAGAAAGATCTTTCAGCAGAGCCTCAGCCAATGCTAGTAGGGATGATAATAATAATAATAATAATAATTATTATTATATTACAGGAGTCTAAGCCCCTTGTTCTGACCGCCCTCCTGTGACAAATCACCTAATAAGTCCTCCCCTCAGAGAGGACCACCCCCTCTAACTGCGCGCCTTACAGAAAACATAAAATGGCTGCCACTGAATTTTTTTATTCACTTCACAGCCTGCTCGTCTCCACTGTGTGGAGATGACTGCTGTGTTGCTAAGTAACCGTCCGCGTGCTCACTCTGTGACTGCCGCCGCTTTCAATTCCTCCTGGCCGTGTCCCCTTTACCTTGGCGGCTCTCCAATCCTCCCCCCTCAGCAGAGCATCACTCCGAGTTGCCCCCACCGGACGCGCTATGAGCGCCGCTCTGGAGTCCCGGCCGCTGGTGCCGCCATGCTGTCTGTCTCCGCGTGGCCCTTTAGCTGAATGGCTGCCACGGAATAGAGTATATAAACTCTGCCTGTGGGGAGAATAACTACTTTTATAGCTTTTAAGGGGATTAAGCTGCCTTGCTGTTAACTCAGCCTGCGCGTCACCACTGATATTACTCACAGCTCTCTGAATCCAGATCTTCTAAGTGAGATGCTGATCCCTTCTACTGGGATCTTTGTCTCACGTAAACTGTTACCACAGTTTATGGGAGACTTCACCCTCCTTTCAGCTAGGCTGGATCGGCTCAACAATATTTAAAGCAAAAATGTACTCTTATGGAACAAGAGCTCCTTTCTTGTGCTGCTACCTCCAGCACAATTTTTCAAACTAGAGGGATGGGGCTGGGTTGTGAAGGGGGAGGAGCCAGCTGTGCATGTTTTTTTTTATTACATTGTGCTACCTCCGGTCTGCATTCTGCACACCCCAGCTGTCTAGATCTCCAGTGTCCCCTAGTGGATGAAAGAGAAAATAAGTCTGTCCAGTATTTGTGGGTCACATGCAGAAGTAGACAGTATTTACCCTGCATGCAATAAAATAAATATACTTGTACCCCTTACATTGCAACATGGTTTGGTCCAGATTTAAAGTTACTTGCTCACACCTCAAAATCAGACCCTAATTTTTATACTGTTATTGTGCTTAATTCACAATAGTAAAATAAGATTTTAATACTGTACTTGTTTCCTACTTTTCCTTTTCTGGAGTAAATTATAAGGAAACATTATACAGGTTGAGTATCCCTTATCCAAAATGCTTGGGACCAGAGGTATTTTGGATATCGGATTTTTCCGTATTTTGGAATTATTGCATACCATAATGAGATATCATGGCGATGGGACCTAAATCTAAGCACAGAATGCATTTATGTTTCATATACACCTTATACACACAACCTGAAGGTCATTTAATACAATATTTTTTAAGAACTTTGTGTATTAAACAAAATTTGTGTACATTGAGCCATCAAAAAACAAAGGTTTCACTATCTCACTCTCACTCAAAAAAGTCTGTATTTCGGAATATTCCGTATTTCGGAATATTTGGATATGGGATACTCAACCTGTATTACAGATAAACGGAAATGGCACCTTTTATCTTAAGTGGCCTGAAAAAGTGCCTATTATATTCCAATGAAAGTGACTGCATTCAAAACTAGGAAAAACATTGAGGGTAATTCAGAGTTGATCGCAGCAACAAATTTGTTAGCAGTTGGGCAAAACCATGTGCACTGCAGGTGGGGCGTACATAACGTGCAGAGAGAGTTAGATTTGGGTGGGTTATTTTGTTTCTGTGCAGCGTAAATACTATCTGCTTTATTTTTACACTGCAATTTAAATTTCAGTTGAACACACCCCACCCAAATCTAACTCTCTCTGCACATGTTATATCTGCCCCCCCCCCCCCCGTACAGTGCACATGGTTTTGCCCTACTGCCAACAAATTTGCTGCTGCGATAAACTCTGAATTAGGCCCATTATGTAAGCGAATGATTTGTTATTTGGAAAGAGTTCTGTAACTGGCTTGTTGCCAGCAGTATAGTACAAGTGTCAACATGAGGTTTAACGATTATGCTGACAGTTGTACAGTTTAATGTCTATGAACTGCTTTAAGTAGATGTCCCAGCTACTGCATTCTGGGGTCCATATACTGCTTATCGACATTATTGAACCCGGGGCACATTCTACTATCTGCTCTTCCAGTTTTGACTCTGGAGCAATCTCTAATCATAGGTCATGGCATACCTCCCAACATGACCCTCTCCAGGAGGGACAGAATACTCTGTTTCTGGACTTTTCTCCTAATGTATGATTGCTCTAACCTGTGGTGGAATACCTTTCTTATCCATTAACCTGTTCAGCACAGGTAATGGCAATCATACATTAGGTGAAAAGTCCAGGAACAGAGCATTCTGTCCCTCCTGGAGAGAGTCATGTTGGGAGGTATGGTCATGGGTTAAGGCTTATTGTTAAAGCATTAATTTTGACTAACTGCCTTAAAACCTGTATACATATTGCCCCATCAGATATATACAATACATAAAGCTCTCTCATTTTCAATCTAAAACAGTGCTGTTCTATGATTTCCAAAATACTATATATGGGCAGTAAAATATGTCTACATTACTTTACATCTATAATGTATTAGACACAAGAGATTTAGCTAAGGGATAAAATACTTATTACAGTTGAAAACATTACCCTAGTAGAACACTAAGGGGCACATTCATCATGAAAAAATTGTGCAATGAGAATTTTTAGTTTTGAATTCTCATTGAATTCTCTCACAATTTTTTTCAGTATTCAATATGCCCCCATGAGAAAATGATCATTTACATCAACTGTAGAATAAGGGCACAAGAATAATAAGAATTTACTCACCGGTAATTCTATTTCTCGTAGTCCGTAGTGGATGCTGGGTACTCCGTAAGGACCATGGGGTATAGACGGGCTCAGTAGGAGACTGGGCACTCTTAAAAGAAAGATTAGGTACTATATCTGGTGTGCACTGGCTCCTCCCTCTATGCCCCTCCTCCAGACCTCAGTTAGGGAAACTGTACCCGGAAGAGCTGACATTACTAGGAAAGGATTTGGAATCCAGGGTAAGGGGCCCTACACACTGGCCGACAAGCCGCCGAGCTGCCCGACGGCGGATACGGCCGACGAGCGACCCGGCGGCGGGGGGCAGTGACGGGGGGAGTGAAGTTTCTTCACTCCCCCCGTCACGCGGCTCCATAGAACTGCAGGCAAATATGGACGAGATCGTCCATATTGGCCTGCATGCACAGCCGACGGGGGACCAGCGATGAACGAGCGCGGGACCGCGCATCGTTCATCGCTGGAGCCTCCACACTGAAAGATATGAACGAGTTCTCGTTCATTTATGAACGAGATCGTTCATATCTTTCAAAAAATCGGCCAGTGTGTAGGGCCTATAAGACTCATACCAGCCACACCAATCACACTGTACAACTCGTGATAACTATACCCAGTTAACAGTATGAACAATAACTGAGCCTCTCTCAGCAGATGACTCATACAATAACCCTTTAGTTAAGCAATAACTATATACATGTATTGCAGAGAGTC
Organism: Pseudophryne corroboree; assembly: GCF_028390025.1. Taxonomy (NCBI): domain Eukaryota; kingdom Metazoa; phylum Chordata; class Amphibia; order Anura; family Myobatrachidae; genus Pseudophryne; species Pseudophryne corroboree. The sequence goes on from NC_086445.1 coordinate 217,059,807, forward strand.
CGCACTTGGGACGGGCTCCCAGCATCCACTACGGACTACGAGAAATAGAATTACCGGTGAGTAAATTCTTATTTTCTCTGACGGCCTAGTGGATGCTGGGTACTCCGTAAGGACCATGGGGATTATACCAAAGCTCCCAAATGGGCGGGAGAGTGCGGATGACTCTGCAGCACCGAATGAGCAAACTCAAGGTCCTCCTCAGCCAGGGTATCAAACTTGTAGAATTTTGCAAAAGTGTTTTGAACCCGACCAAGTAGCAGCTCGGCAAAGTTGTAAAGCCGAGACCCCTCGGGCAGCCGCCCAAGAAGAGCCCACCTTCCTCGTGGAATGGGCTTTTACTGATTTAGGATGCGGCAGTCCAGCCGCAGAATGTGCAAGCTGAATGGTGCTACAGATCCAGCGAGCAATAGTCTGCTTTGAAGCAGGAGCACCCAGCTTGTTGGGTGCATGCAGGATAAATAGCGAGTCAGTTTTTCTGACTCTAGCCGTCCTGGAAACATAAAGTTTCAGGGCCCGGACTACGTCCAGCAACTTGGAATCCTCCAAGTCCCTAGTAGCCGCAGGCACCACAATAGGTTGGTTCAAATGAAACGATGATACCACCTTAGGGAGAAATTGGGGACGAGTCCTCCATTCTGCCCTTTCCATATGGAAGATCAGATATGGGCTTTTACATGACAAAGCCGCCAATTCTGACACACGCCTAGTCCAAGCTAAGGCCAAAAGCATGACCACTTTCCACGTGAGATATTTTAGCTCCACGGTCTTAAGTGGCTCAAACCAGTGGGATTTTAGGAATCCAACACACGTTAAGATCCCAAGGTGCCACTGGAGGCACAAAAGGGGCTGAATATGCAGCACCCCTGTAACAACGTCTGAACTTCAGGCAGTGAAGCCAGTTCTTTTTGAGAGAAAAAGGGATAGGGACGAAATCTTGGCCTTTATGGATCCTAATTTTAGGCCCATAGTCACTCCTGGCTGTAGGAAGTGCAGGAATCGACCCCCCTGGAATTCCTCTGTAGGGCCTTCCCGGCCACACACCAAGCAACCTATTTTCGCCATATACAGTGAAAAAGTCTTGCTGTCACGTCTTTCCTAGCCTTTATCAGCGTAGGAATAACTGCATCCGGAATGCCCTTTTCCACTAGGATCCGAGGTTCAACCGCCATGCCGTCCAACGCAGCCGCGGTAAGTCTTGGATCAGGCAGGGTCCCTGTTGCAACATGTCCTGACTGAGAGGCAGAGGCCATGGGTCCTCTGAGAGCATTTCTTGCAGTTCCGGGTACAGAGTCCTTCTTGGCCAATCCGGAGCAAAGAATATTGTTCACACTCCTCCGTTTATTACAATTCTCAGCCCTTGGGTCTGAGAGGAAGAGGAGGGAATATATAGACCGACTGGAACACCCACGGTGTTACTAGTGCGACCACAGCTATCGCCTGAGAGTCCCTTGACCCAGCGTAAAACCTTTTTTATCTTTTTATTGAGGTGGGACGCCATGTAGTCCACCTGAGGCAGTTTCCATCAATTTGCAAAACTGCGTGAAGACTTCCTGATGAAGTCACCACTTTCCCGGGTGGAGGTCGTGTCCACTCCCGGAATGAACACTGCTGACAGTGCGCTTACTTGATTCTCCGCCCAGCGAAGAATTCTGGTGGCTTCTACCCTCGCCACCCTGCTCCTTGTGCCGTCCTGGTGGTTTACATGAGCACCTGCGGTCTGACTGGATCAGAACCGGTTGGTCGCGAAGCAGGAACTCCGCTTGACTTAGGGCGTTGTATATGGCCCTTAGTTCCAGGATATTGATGTGAAGGCAAGTCTGTTGGCTTGACCACAAACCTTGGAATTTTCTTCCCTGTGTAACTGCCCCCCACCCTCGGAGGCTTGCATCCGTGGTCACCAGGACCCAGTCCTGAATGCCGAATCTGCTGCCCTCGAGAAGGTGAGCACTCCGCAGCTACCACAGGAGAGACACCCTGGCCCTGGGGGATAGGGTGATTAACCGATGCATCTGAAGATGTGATCCGGACCACTTGTCCAGTAAGTTCCATTGTCCTTGCATGGAACCAGCCGAAGGGGATGGCCTCGTATGATGCCATCATCCTTCCCAGGACTCGAGTGCAGTGATGCACTAACACCTGTTTTGGTTTTCAATGGATTCCTGACCAGTGTCATGAGCTCCTGAGCTCTCTCTATCAGGAGATAAACCCTCTTCTGGTCTGTGTCTAGGATCATGCCTAGGCGAGGCAGATGAGCTGTAGGAACCAACTGCGACTTTGGAATATATAGAATCCAGTCATGTTGCCGTTTCACTTCCAGAGAAGGTGATACGCTGTCCAGCAACTGCTCTCTTGATCTCGCTTTTATGAGGAGATCATGCAAGTATGTGATAATAGTGACACCTTGCTTCCGCAGGAGCACCATCATATCCGCCATTACCTTGGTGAAATTGGTAATGACAATCCCGTACCGCAATTCTGAGGTACGCCTGATGAGGTGGATAAATGGGGACACGAAGGTATGCATCCCTTATGTCCTGATTCATTTCAGGCATGCAATGACCGCTCTTAGCGATTCCATCTTGAACCTGAACCTTTTCAGGTATATGTTCAGGGATTTTAATTCAATATGGGTCTAACCGAACCGTCTGGTTTCGGGATTATAACATGGTCGAATAATAACACCCTCTTGTTGAAGGAGGGGACTCTTGACCACCACCTGTTGAAGATACAATTTACGAATTGCAGTTAACACTGGCTCTCTCTCTTGGGGGGAAGCCCGCCAGGTCCTCGGTGAGGGGGCATCTTCTCACAGTCCAGCCTGTATCCCTGCGATACAATTTCTATTGCCCAGGGATCTAACAGGGAGTGAACCCACTTGTGGCTGAACTTACGAAGGCGTGTCCCCACCGGGCCTAGCTCCGCCTGTGGAGCCCCAGCGACATGCGGTGGATTTTTGTAGAGGCCGGGGAGGACTTCTGTTCCTGGGGACTAGCTGTGTTGTACAGCTTCTTTCCTCTGAGCCCGGCTCTGACAAGAAAGGACGCACCTCAGACTTTCTTGTTTCTTTATTCGAAAAGCTGCATTTAATAATGTCGTGCTTTCCTAGGCTGTGCAGGAATATAAGGCAAAATATCAGAATTACCAGCTATAACTGTGGAGACCAGGCCCGAGAACCTTTCTCCACACAATCCTCAGCCTTCCATATGCCTCTTAAGTCGGCATCATCTGTCCAATGTATATTCTACAGGACACGTCAAGCAGAAATCGACATAGCTTTTGTCTCTAGGACCCAGTATACTCATGTCCCTTTGGGCATGCTTTATAATTATATATCTATCACTTAAGACAGCATATTAAAATATTTATATGCATACTAGGGTCTCAATCTCTGCTGATAAGGTACCTGTCCACGCTGCCACAGCGCTATAAACCCATGCCGACACAATCGCCGGTCTGGGTAGTATACTAGAATGTGCACGCTATCTGCAGGATCCCTGAGAATAGCTAGTGCAAACAGGACACCCTAGGGGAAGATTCTCAACACATCCTGGCCCTAGTGGGGAAAGGATACAGCCTGAGAATTCTCTTGTGGGAAGCTGCAGTCTCTTGTCTGGAGATTCCCGCTCTTTTTCCTCATGAGAGGAGGGAAATTTACCTCAGCATTCTTCCCCTTAACATGTGTACTCTCGTGTCAGGGACAGATGAGTCATCAGTGATATGCAAATCATCTTTTATTCCAATAATCATATATTGAATATCTTTTAGCCCTCTTGGCTGTAACTTTGCATTATCGTAGTCGACAGTGGAGTTAAACTCCGTGTCGATACTTTGTTATTTTGGATAGTGAACATAGAGAGACTCTGAAGGACTCTGTGACATAGGGACAGACCAGGGTAGATTTCCTTTCTGTTCCCTAACCTTTTGTGCAATAATTTTACACATATCCAAACAGGTGTCGGCGTTGTTGACGGAGACACCCTCCCACACACTTATCCGCTCTATCACCTCCTTAGAGGAGCCTTTTACCTCAGACATGTCGACACACGCGTACCAACACACCACACACACAGGGGATGCTCTATTTGAAGACAGTTCCCCCACCAGGCCCTTTGGAGAGACAGAGAGAGAGTATGCCAGCACACACCACAGCGCTATATAATACAGGGATGTACACTATAGTGAGTGATTTTTCCCCTATAGCAGCTTATATACACAGTTTTGCGCCTAAATTTATGTGCCCCCTCTCTCTTTTTTACCCTTTGTGTACCAGGATACTGCAGGGGAGAGCCTGGGGAGCTTCCTTCCAGCTAAACTGTGAAGAGAAAATGGCGCCGGTGTGCTGAGGAAGAAGGCCCGGCCCCCTCAGCGGCGGGCTTCTGTCCTTTTATGTACTTTAATGGCGGGGGTTAATGCACATATACAGTTTATCAGACTGTATTATGTGCTTTTCGCCAAGTAAGGTAATCTAATTGCTGCCCAGGGCGCCCCCCCCCCCCAGCGCCCTGCACCCATTAGTGACCGGAGTGTGTGGTGTGCTAAGTGAGCAATGGCGCACAGCTGCAGTGCTGTGCGCTACTTTAATGAAGACCGGAGTCTTCAGCCGCCGATTTTCAACTTCTCTTCGTTCTTCTGGCTCTGCAAGGGGGACGGCGGCGCGGCTCCGGGACCGGACGACCGAGGACTGGGCCTGTGTTCGATCCCTCTGGAGCTAATGGTGTCCAGTAGCCTTAGAAGCCCAAGCTAGCTGCAAGCAGGTAGGTTCGCTTCTCTCCCCTCAGTCCCACGTAGCAGTGAGTCTGTTGCCAGCAGATCTCACTGAAAATAAAAAACCTAACAAATACTTTCTTTTCTAGGAAGCTCAGGAGAGCCCCTAGGGTGCATCCAGCTCTGGCCGGGCACAGATACTAACTGAGGTCTGGAGGAGGGGCATAGAGGGAGGAGCCAGTGCACACCAGATATAGTACCTAATCTTTCTTTTAAGAGTGCCCAGTCTCCTGCGGAGCCCGTCTATACCCCATGGTCCTTACGGAGTACCCAGCATCCACTAGGACGTCAGAGAAAAGGGAGTAAATATATATATATATATATATATATATATATATACTAGGTGCTTCATCGCGCCTAACGGGCGCTCTTCACACCGTCGCAAGAGGCTACGCCGCCTTAACGCTTGCATGCCTTTCTGGGGTTCAATATTTGTATTATATGGAGTATTACCTGCATTCCTTTGTTAGTGGTTAAATATTGCACAATGAAAGGGCGTTCGATGGTGAAGGAGGCGCAGCCCCTTGCGACGACGTGAACAGCACCTGCAGGGCACGATGTACAGAATGCAGCAGGTGCGGGGGGGACTGTGGATGGGGGAGGGTGTCTCTAGATGCTGCGGGTGGAGGGGGGGCGTGCCGGGGGTGGGGTAGGGGGTCCGAAAGTGCCGTGAGTGGGGGAGGGGCAGGTGCGGGTGGTGCGACGGATGGGGAAGGGGGTCCGGAGGCGCTGCAGGTGGTGGAGGGGCGGGTGCGGGGGTGCCGTGGGTGGGGTGGGTGAGGGGGTTACCGCGGATTGAGGAGGGTGTCTGCAGATGCTGCGGATGGAGGGGGGCAGGTGTGGGGGGAGACATATATGGGTGGTGGATGGTGGAGGGGGTCTGGAGGTGCTGTGTGTGGTGGAGGGGCGGGGGAGTGGGAGCCGCGGGTGGTGTAGGGTGTTTGGAGGCACAGCGTGTGGGGGAGGGGTGCCGCATGTGGTGGAGGGGAAGGTGCGGAGGTGTGGTGCATTGGGGAGGGGTCTGGAGGCGCTGCGGGTACTGTACCTGCCAAAAAGGTAGTTGGAGGGTATGCAGTAACAGGGCCAGGACAGGGGTGATGGGGTCAGAACAGGGGTGACAGGGTCAGAACAGGGGTGACGGGGCAAGGACAGGGGTGACGGGGCAAGGACAGGGGTGACCGGGCCAGGACAGGGGTGACCGGGCCAGGACAGGGGCGACGGGGCCAGGACAGAAATGACAGGGACAGGATAGAAACATAGAATTTGACAGCAGATAAGAACCACTTGGCCCATCTAGTCTGCCCCTTTTTTTATTTTATCCTTTAGGCAATCTCAACCATTATAGAAACATAGAATTTGACGGCAGATAAGAACCAATATAGGGTGACAGGGCCAGGGTAGGGGCGGCAGGACCAGGATAGGGTTGACAGGGCCTGGATAAGGGTGACAGGGCCTGGATAAGGGTGACAGGGCCAGGCCAGGGGTGACAGGGCAAGGCCAGGGGTGACAGGGCCAGGCCAGGGGTGACAGGGCAAGGCCAGGGGTGGCAGGGCCATGACAGAACACAGGGCACGGGAGAGATTGGTATTAGGGAAAAAACAGTGGTGACAGACAGAGGTGTCTTACTGGAGTCACTGCTGCTGGCTGCTGCTGATCCACTCCAACCTGTTGGTATCTGCTGCTGGTGGAGACTTAGCATGGCTGACTCTCTCAGGCTGGAGTCCTGCTTCCTCTCCCCGTCCGCATCCCCCCCCCCACTCCTCAGTCACACACCGCAGACCTCGCGCGGCTGCCGGGCACACTGTGGTAAGGGGAGACTGGGAGTGACTGGTTAGCCCCCAGGAGACGCTGCGGCTGGAGGGAGGAGGAGGTCATAGCATGCACGCGGCGTGGACTCGCGGCTGCCGGGCACTGTGGTAAGGGTGACTAGTTAGCCCCCAGGAGATGCTGCGGCTGGAGGGAGGAGGGGGTCGGAGCCTGCAAGCAGCGCGGACTTCTGCTGCGCTGCCCGCAGGCTAAAGTGTGACAAGGAGCTGGGCGCACCTCACTGCGGGCGGCAGCGCTGCAGCTAGTGGTGGGGTTGCCGGGGCTGGAGATAACAGAGGCAGTACGGAATCTGCACAGTGGCAGGTGCCCCACAAAACTGCAGCTAAGAAGCGTGGAGTGTGCCAGAAAGTGACGCTTCTCTGCGCCAGAGAGCCCCTGCTGGGTATGCTGATGTGGGGGGTCAAGCACACAGTGAGCCGGTGCCCATCTGTCTGTACGGCATACCCCCTCACACACCCCCCATACCTCCCAACTGTCCCGATTTTCGCGGTACAGTCCAATTTTTTTGGGCCTGTCCCGCTGTCCCACCCGCTGGGCGCAGTGTCCCGCGATGGTGGTGGTGAGGGGGGGGGGGCAGTTGGGAAGCTCCTGTACTCGCTGTTTTGCTTAGCAGCGGTCTATTTAGTGGAGACAGGAGGAGAGGGGGCATCAGGGGTTACGGATTAAGGGGGGCCCCGGCAGCAGAGCCGGATTAAGGGGGGGGGGGGCAGGGGAGCCCAGGGGGTACATACCCCGGGCCCCACAGTTTTAGGGGGCTGGAGTAGCTCTGTCCCAGCTCTGAAGCTCCCCCGTCCTGCCAGCAACAGCAGCAGCATTGTGCTACAGTCAGCACACGCTGCTGCGTGTTGGCAGGTCTGTGGTGTTGCAGGGAGGCAGCAGCCTCCCTGCTTTCTTCTGCCTGTGCGGATGTGTAGGGGGGAGTGACCATTTAAAAAATAAAGAAATAAATACCGGAATTTGCATAAGGGGGCGTGGCCACAAGTCCAGTGATTAGGCCACGCCCCGGAACCCACAGCAGGCACAGCAATGAGATAGGGTCCCCTGTCTCAAGTGCCCTGGGCCCCCCGGACTCATAATTCGCCCCTGGGGGCATGCCAGCAGCTCACTGACGGAAACGGGGGGCATGCCCCCTCACTGACGGAAACGGGGTGTGGCTCGCGATCACTGGCCCTTCCGTTTAGCCACGCCCCCTTTTGTTGGCCACACTCCCTTTTCGCCGCACACGTGTCCCTCCTTCTGCCTGAAGAAAGCTGGGAGGTATGCACCCCTGCCTGTGCCATGCCCATACCATCTGCTTCTGCTCCTAGTCTCCTATAGATTTGCCCAGATCTGTGACTCATTTGACTAACTCCGCCCAGTGTTGTGACTCCACCCAGCGTTAGCAAATGAGGCACAAAGTCACAGATCTGGGCTAATATATAGGAGAAATATATATATATATATATATATATATACATACATACATACATAAACAGTGCATCCAGAAAGTATTCACAGCGCTTCAATTTATCCACATTTTGTTATGTTACAGCCTTATTTCAAAATGGAAAAAAAGTAATTTTTCCCCCCTCAAAATTCTACACACAACACTCCATAATGACAACGTGAAAAAAGATTGAGATTTTTGCAAATTTATTAAAAATAAAAAACAAAAATCACATGTACATAAGTATTCACAGCCTTTGCCATGAAGCTCAAAATTGAGCTCAGGTGCATCCTGTTTCCACTGATCATCCTTGAGATGTTCCTACAGCTTAATTGGAGTCCACCTGTAGTAAATTCAGTTGAATTGGAAAGGCACATACCTGTCTGTATAAGGTCCCACACTTGACAGTGTATGTCTGAGCACAAAACAAGCATGAAGTCGAAAGGAATTGTCTGTAGACCTCTGAGACAGGATTGTCTCGAGGCACAAATCTGGGGAAGGGTACAGAAAAATATCTGCTGCTTTGAATGTCCCAATGAGCACAGTAGCCTCCATCATCTGTAAATGGTAGAAGTTCGGAACCACTAGCACTCTTCCTAGAGCTGGCTGGCCGTCTAAACTGAGCGATCAGGGGAGAAGGGCCCTAGTCAGGGAGGTGACCAAGAACCCGATGGTCACTCTGTCAGAGCTACAGCATTCCTCTGTGGAGAGAGGAGAACCTTCCAGAAGGACACCCATCTCTGCAGCAATCCACCAATCAGGCCTGTATGGTAGAGTGGCCTGACGGAAGCCAGACGGAAGCCACTCCTTAGTAAAAAGCACATGGCAGCCTGTCTGGAGTTTGCCAAAATGCACCTGATGGTCTCTCAGACCATGAGAAACAAAATTCTCTGGTCTGATGAGACAAAGATTGAACTCTTTGGCGTGAATGCCAGGCGCCATGTTTGGAGGAAACCAGGCACCGCTCATCACCAGGCCAATACCATCCCTACATTAGCCAAGATATCAAAGGAGTGGCTTCAGGACAACTCTGTGAATGTCCTTGAGTGGTCCAGCCAGAGCCTAGGCTTGAATCTGAATGAACATCTATGGAGAGATCTGAAAATGGCTGTGTACCGACGCTTCCCATCCAACCTGTTGGAGCTTGACAGGTGCTGCAAAGAGGAATGGGCGAAACTGCCCAAATATAGGTGTGCCAAGCTTGTGGCATCATATTCAAAAAGACTTGAGGCTGTAATTGCTGCCAAAGGTGCATCAACAAAGTACTGCGCAAAGGCTGTGAATAATTATGTACATGTGATTTCTTAGTTTTTTATTGTTAATAAATTTGCAAAAATCTAAAAAAAATTTTTTTCACATTGTCATTATGGGGTATTGTGTGTAGAATTATAAGGGGAAAAAATAAAGTTATTCCATTTTGGAATAAGGTTGTAACAACAAAATGTGGAAAGTGAAGCGCTGTGAATACTTTCCAGATGCAGTGTATATATAATATTCACTATACAGCCGTGGCCCCCGCCCACCCTCCCCACCCTTCCTCGCCGCTGGCAAGGATCATGCTGCAACCGCGGCCCTGTTCACCACCCAGCCCTCCCCGCCCATGCTCCCCACCTCCTTCATAAGGGGTGCCAGGCTGCAGTGAACATGCCGCGGCCCCCGCTCCCTCCCCCACCACAGTGCCCAGCAGCAATGATCACACAGTGCAGCTGTGGCCCCCGCTCTCTACCCCCGCCACCGGGGCTACCCACAGTGCCTGGCCGCGGAGATTACCCAGTGCAGCTGCGGCCCCTGTTCCCTACCCCCGCCTCCGGAGCTGTCCGGCGGTGGAGATTATAGGGTGTTCTCTCCTCCGCCCCCTGCTGCCGGGGCTGCCCGAAGTGCCCAGCGGTGGAGATTGCACAGTGCACTCCCACAATCCTGCCCGCACCGGCCGTTAAGCAGCACAAGTGATCGCAGCCCTGCTATGCTAAAACACACTCCCCCATAGGCGGAGATTAGTTGATCGCACCAGCAGCAAAAAGTTGCTTGGTGCGATCAACTCGGAATGAGGGCCAATATGTATATGTGTAAGAGGGAGGTAGGGTACACTGTATATGAGTATGTGTGAGAGGGAGTTTCGGGACACTATATGCATATGTGAGGAGGGGGTACGGTATATTTATATGTGCAGAACAGAGGAGCGGGGACACATTACTTATATGTGTTAGAAGAAGGGGGACACTATGGCCCTCATTCCGAGTCGTTCGCTCGGTAATTTTCATCGCATCGCAGTGAAATTCTGCTTAGTACGCATGCGCAATATTCGCACTGCGATTGCGCCAAGTAATTTTACAATGAAGATAGTATTTTTACTCACGGCTTTTTCTTCGCTCCGGCGAACGTAGTGTGATTGACAGGAAATGGGTGTTACTGGGCGGAAACACAGCGTTTTAGGGGCGTGTGGATAAAAACGCTACCGTTTCCGGAAAAAACGCAGGAGTGGCCGGAGAAACGGGGGAGTGTCTGGGCGAACACTGGGTGTGTTTATGACGTCAAACCAGGAACGACAAGCACTGAACTGATCGCAGATGCCGAGTAAGTCTGAAGCTACTCTGAAACTGCTAAGTAGTTTGTAATCGCAATATTGCGAATACATCGGTCGCAATTTTAAGAAGCTAAGATACACTCCCAGTAGGCGTAGGCTTAGCGTGAGCAACTCTGCTAAATTCGCCTTGCGAGCGATCAACTCGGAATGAGGGCCTATATGTATATGTGTAAGAGGGTACAATGTATATGAATGTTTGTGAAAGGGAGTAAGGGGGACACTATGCATCATCGCTTGGAAAGTGATAAAATGAAGAGTGAAAAAGTACTAGCCAATCAGCTGCTAACTGCCATGTCACCGGCTGTATTTATCACTTTCCAAGCAATGATGCATCTAGCCCTACATGTTTATGCATAAGAGGGATATATATATGCGTGTGACTGTATGTACTGTATGTTTATGATTGTGTGTGACAGTATGTATATATGTGTGATTATATGGATGTGTGTGACTGTGTGACAGTATGTGTGTGCAACTGTACCTATGTATATTTATGTGTGTGTTTATAAGTATGTGACTGTATTTATGTTTTTGACAGTATATATTTTTGTGTGTATGTATGTTTGCATATCCCCCCAACCATCACGATGTGATGGGACAGTCCTATTTTTTAGGCTGGGTGCTTCTGAGGAAGGTACTTCTGAGCTTCTGAGGAAGCAATGTCCTATATCCAAAAATGTTAGTTTTTAGGTTCCCCCCAGTATTAAGGTGTGTGGTATGTTAGACACTGCTGACCTAAGTCTATTCTGTCTAGGTCGACCACTATTGGTCGACAGTAAGTAGGTAGACATGGTTTCTAGGTCGACATGAAAAAAGGTCAACATGAGTTTTTTACATTGTTTTGGTGTCGTTTTCTTCGTAGAGTGACGGGGAACCCCAATTAGTGCCTCAAATGGCTTCGGGCACAGGTTACCGTTCCCAATTATAGTCCACTGGATCGTAAAGTATGAAAAAGTTAAAAAAATGACAAAAATGTGAAAAACTCATGTCGACCTTTTGTCATGTCGACATACTTACTTGTCAACCATTAGTGGTCGACCTAGAGACCGGATCCCATATTAAGTGCTCCAGGCCCCCCAAAGCCTTAATATAGCTCTGCCTGCATATCCTCTTTCTGCTATCCCTGTACACCTTAACTTGTCTCCCCTGCAGATCATCGCTCCTCTCCCCCTGCATACCATCTCTCTGCCATCCCTATACACAATCACTCCTCTCCTCTTGCAGATCATCACTCCTTTCCACCTGCATATCATCTCTCTGCTCTTCTCTGCAGATCACTTCTCTCCTCCTGAAGATCATCACTCCTCTCTCCTTGCATACCATCTATTTGCTCCCCCTGCAGATCATTGCTCCAGTCCTCTACAGACCATCCCTCCTCTCCCACCTGCTCATCGGGGGTCATTCCGAGTTGATCGCACGCTGCCGATTTTCGCTGCACTGCGATCAGGTCTCTACTGCGCATGTGTATGCACCGCAATGCGCACGCGCGTCATACGGGTACAATGTGGATCCTTGCTGAGCTATGGATTTAACGAAGAATCCATACGCACAGCCGATCGCAAGAAGATTGACAGACAGAGGGCGTTTATGGGTGTCAACTGACTATTTTCTGGGAGTGGTAGTGAAAACGCAGGGGTGTACGGGCGTTTGAAGGGCGGGTGTGTGACGTCAATTGCGGCACCAAAATGACTGAAGTGATCGCAAGGGCTGAGTAAGTTCAAACCTACTCTAAAACTGCACAAAATGTTTTTGCAGAGCTCGGCTGCACAGGCGTTCGCACACTTGCAAAGCGAAAATACACTCCCCCGTGGGTGGCTGCTAAAAACAGCTAGCGAGCGATCAACTCGGAATGAGGGCCATCATCCCTCCTCTCTTCTTGCAGATCATCGCTCCTCTCCCACTGCACATTATCTCCCTGCCATCCTTATACACAACCACTCCTCACCCTCTGCATATCATTTTTCTGCAGACCATAACTTGTCATCTTCAACTTGTAAATGCTGTAAGGAAAATATAGCCAGTTCTGGGGGAGAGAATAGAATACCAGCATTATTGTAATAATACATGATCTTGTTTCTCTATTATTTAAGCAACCTATGCAAATGTTATGGAGTAACTGAAAACTAATTATATTACTTATTTTCCAGTGTGGATCATGTTTTAACCTTTGACTGCTGTGCCTAATCATTCTGAAGTGTATGAAGTAAACTTGCAGGGTTCGTTGAACTGACTCTCATCACTTACCCAGTCCTGAACGATAATAAATCTGTTAGTGACTGACAAGTGTGAGTGTGGCTGGAGGCTTGACAAACACGATAAACTTGTGGCGCATTCGCTATTTTTTTTAAATGGACAAATTGGCACTAGGCGCCATATACTTTACATGACTAAAAGTTTAATAATGTGTTTTAACATGTTATATTCCGTGTGCTGTGCACAGTAGAGGAATTATGGGAACACATGAATGATGCACTTATGGTTAAGATATATTGTTTTAAAAGGCTTTGACACTTGGGAACAAATTGCCTTTGGGCCTTTTTTTACATAGGAATTGACATGTTAATGACCCTGGCACCTGCAAATGGGGTCTCTGGACAAACAATTTCTTTGAGATGCAGTCCAGGGGAGTATTCTTGGGTCTCTGTGTAAAATTTAGAGAAGATACTGTTTGCCGTTTTTCTGAATTTCCTGTGTGTGGAACTTTCTACGAATCATAGCTGCCTACTCTCCCTCATTCTGCAGGAGAATCCCTGAAATAGTAGCAATCTCCCTCACTCCCTGAATAGTCCATCAACCTCCCTGATTGCACATTATCCCCATTATGTAGCTGTTAACATTCTTGGGGGAAAAAATAAATCAGAGATACATACATTCAAACGGGATCATTAGTGCCATTTCCCTGCATTGGTTATAAGACCATACTTACCTACTTTCTAATTCTCCTCTCCAGGAGAAGCCCGGAGAGGTGACGATGCAGGAGACTTTGGGGGGCCGGGCTGGGCTGTGACATCATCAAGCCGTGCCCCCACATTGGGAAAATGCCACGATTTGCGGTTCTGCGGGAAAGGAGCGGGGCTAAAATGACGCGATTCACGTTGTTTGAACCTCTTCCCCTTCCCACGGACCCGCAAATATGGGAGAGTATGTCTCCCTCCTGCATGCATCACTAGGGTGCGACCAGGATGCGGGAGACCTGCCTACTCTTCCGGGGGTGCGGGGGGGGGCTACCCAAAAAAACGGGAGTCTCCCGCAGCTTCCGGGAGAGTTGGCAAGTATGTATAAAACACAATAATCCCTAGGGCTACATGCGTTTTAAATAAGGTTTCTCGTGGCCACTTACAGTATATGGAACATCTTGTAAAACACAAACAAATCCTGTAAAATCCTGTAAAATATCAGTATCTTTTCTTTAACGAGTAGATCTTACTAACTTTGGGGCTCATTTACATTTGGATGTCAGTCATTTTTATGACACACCTCTTCAATGTAGCAGTCCATGCCCGCACTTATAGGTGTAACTTTCATAATCTCCCTGAAATGCCTTTTAAAAGTAGGCAAGTATGCTATGAATGCAATTGAAAATCGAGTTACATTTACATTCTGAGAGACAGAATATCATACTTACCTACTTTTGATTTCTCCTCTCCGGGAGATGCCTGGAAAGGAAACACTGCAGGAAACTTCGTCAGGCGGGTATGGGTGCTGACATCATCAAGCCCCGCTTGACGCGCAAGCCCCACTTCTGCGCAACCAGGTTAATACTCCAATCAAATTTTCTACAGTATTTCTCCATCCTGCCTACTGCAACTTCCGGGAGCGTAGGGAAGTATGCAGTATATGCTAATCTTTTTCTGACTGAGAGGCGATACCTGCTGTAAGCATCTTGTTTGAAGTGAATGGTCCTTTGCACCTTTAACAATGGACTTAGAGCCCGTATCAGACCTGATCGCTGTTGTGCATTTTCGCACTGCGGGCGATTATCGAACTACTGCGCATGTATATGCACCACAATGCGTGGGCACGTCGCCAAACAGTGACAGGATGGTGCGAAAATTTTGATTGCACGGGCGTTTGCAAGGTGATTGACAGGAAGAGGACGTTTGTGAGTGGAGAGCCAGTTCTGTGGGAGAGAATACCAGCATTATTGTAATAATACATGATCTTGGTTCTCTATATTTCTCTAACGTCCTAGAGGATGCTGGGGACTCCGTAAGGACCATGGGGAGAGACGGGCTCCGCAGGAGACATGGGCACTTTAAGAAATAATTTATTTCCTGGTGTGCACTGGCTCCTCCCTCTCTGCCCCTCCTCCAGACCTCAGTTTGATTCTGTGCCCAGAGGAGCTGGGTGCTTTTCAGTGAGCTCTCCTGAGTTTGCTGATAGAAAGTTTTTTGTTATTTTTTTATTTTCAGGGAGCTCTGCTGGCAACAGACTGCCTGCATCGTGGGACTGAGGGGAGAGAAGCAGCCCTACTCTCTGAAGCTAGGTACTGCTTCTTAGGCTACTGGACACCATTAGCTCCAGAGGGATCGGTACGCAGGATCTCACCCTCGCCGTCCGTCCCAGAGCCGCGCCGCCGTCCCCCTCGCAGAGCCGGAAGACTAAAGCCGGGTGAGTATGAGAAGCAAGAAGACTTCACAGGCGGCAGAAGACTTCGTGATCTTCACTGTAGGTAACGCACAGCACTGCAGCTGTGTGCCATTACTCCACACACCTACACATACTCCGGTCACTGTTAGGGTGCAGGGCGCAGGGGGGGGGCGCCCTGGGCAGCATTTGGGACCTCATTCTGGCAAATGAACACATATATACAGCTGGGCACTGTATATATGTAGGAGCCCCCGCCAAAGAAATAAAATTTAAGCGGGACAGAAGCCCGCCGCCGAGGGGGCAGGGCTTCTCCCTCAGCACTCACCAGCGCCATTTTTTCTCCACAACACGCTGAGAGGAAGCTCCCCAGGCTCTCCCCTGGTGATACACGGTAGAAGAGGGTTGAAAAGAGAGGGGGGGCACATAATTAGGCGCAAAAAAGTATATAAACAGCAGCTACGGGGTTAACATTAAGTTACTGTGTTATTCCTGGGTTATATAGCGCTGGGGTGTGTGCTGGCATACTCTCTCTCTGTCTCTCCAAAGGGCCTTGTGGGGGAACTGTCTTCAGAAAGGACATTCCCTGTGTGTGTGGTGTGTCGGTACGCTTGTGTCGACATGTCTGATGTGGAAGGCTATGTGGGAGAGGAGCGGGAGCAAATGAATGTGGTGTCTCCGCCGACGGCGCCGACACCTGATTGGATGGATATGTGGAAGGTTTTAAATGATAATGTAAATTCCTTGCATAAAAGATTAGACAAGGCTGATGCATTGGGACAGTCAGGGTCTCAACCCGTGCCTGATCCTATGTCGCAGGGACCGTCGGGGTCTCATAAGCGCCCACTATCCCAAATTGTTGACACAGATACCGACATGGATTCTGACTCCAGTGTCGATTACGATGATGCAAAGTTACAGCCAAAGTTGGCTAAATCACTCCGATATATGATTATAGCAATTAAGGATGTTTTGCACATCACAGAGGAAACCCCTGTCCCTGACACAAGGGTTTATATGTATAAGGGAAAGAAACCTGAGGTAACTTTTCCCCACTCAGACGAACTGAATGAGTTATGTGAAAAAGCTTGGGAATCTCCAGATAAAAAACTGCAGATTTCCAAACGGATTCTTATGGCGTATCCTTTCCCGCCAACGGACAGGTTACGATGGGAATCCTCCCCTAGGGTGGACAAAGCTTTAACACGCTTATCCAAGAAGGTAGCCCTGCCGTCCCAGGATATGGCTACCCTCAAGGATGCTGCTGATCGCAAACAGAAGGGTACCCTGAAGTCCATTTATACACATTCAGGTACCTTGCTCAGACCGGCAATCGCGTCGGCCTGGGTGTGTAGTGCAGTAGCGGCATGGACTGATACCTTATGAGAGGAGTTTGATACCCTAGATAGGGATACTGTTTTATTGACCCTGGGGCATATTAAAGACGCTGTCCTTTATATGAAAGATGCTCAAAGAGACATTAGTCTGCTGGGTTCTAGAATAAACGCTATGTCGATTTCTGCCAGAAGGGTCCTGTGGACTCGGCAATGGACAGATGATGCAGACTCAAAACGGCATATGGAGGTTTTACCTTACAGGGGTGAGGAATTGTTCGGTGAAGGTCTCTCGGACCTGGTCTCCACAGCTACGGCTGGAAAGTCAAATTTTTTGCATTATGTTCCCTCACAGCCTAAGAGAGCACCGCATTATCAAATGCAGTCCTTTCATTCACAAAGAAACAAGAAAGTCCGAGGTGCGTCCTTTCTTGCCAGAGGGAGGGGCAGAGGAAAGAAGCTGCACAATACAGCTAGTTCCCAGGAACAGAAGTCCTCCCCGGCCTTTGCAAAATCCACCGCATGACGCTGGGGCTCCACTGGCGGAGTCGGGGCCAGTGGGGGCGCGTCTTCGGAATTTCAGCCACATGTGGGTTAACTCCCAGGTGGATCCCTGGGCAATAGAAATTGTGTCTCAGGGTTACAAGCTGGAATTTGAAGAGGTGCCTCCTCGCCGGTTTTTCAAATCGGCCCTACCGTCTTCCTCAGCAGACACGACCTACACCCGGGAGAGTGGGGACTTCATCCAGAAGTCTTCGCACAGATTGTGAGTTGGTGGGAACTGCCACAGATAGACAAGATGGCGTCCCGCCTCAACAAAAAGCTACAGAGGTATTGCGCCAGGTCCAGAGACCCTCAGGCAGTAGCGGTAGACGCCCTCGTGACACCGTGGGTGTTCCGGTCCGTCTATGTATTTCCTCCTCTTCCTCTCATACCCAAGGTGTTGAGAATAGTAAGAAGAAAAGGAGTGAGAACAATCCTCGTTGTTCCAGATTAGCCACGACGGACCTGGTATCCAGATCTGCAGGAAATGCTCACGGAAGATCCGTGGCCTCTTCCTCTAAGGCAGGACCTGTTGCAACAGGGACCCTGTGTGTTCCAAGACTTACCGCGGCTGCGTTTGACGGCATGGCGGTTGAACGCCGGATCCTAGCGGAAAAAGGTATTCCGGTTAAGGTTATTCCTACGCTGATAAAGGCTAGGAAGGAAGCAACAGCAAAACATTATCACCGTATATGGCGAAGATATGTTTCTTGGTGTGAGGCCAGGAATGCTCCTATGGAAGAATTCCATCTGGGCCGTTTCCTTCACTTCCTACAAACTGGAGTGGATTTGGGCCTTAAATTAGGCTCCATTAAGGTCCAGATTTCGGCCCTATCCATTTTCTTTCAAAAAGAATTGGCTTCTCTCCCAGAAGTTCAGACTTTTTTTAAGGGAGTACTGCATATTCAGCCTCCGTTTGTGCCTCTGGTGGCGCCTTGGGACCTTAATGTGGTCTTGGACTTCCTAAAGTCACACTGGTTTGAACCACTGAAAATGGTGGAGTTGAAATATCTCACTTGGAAGGTGGTCATGTTATTAGCCCTGGCTTTGGCTAGGCGAGTGTCGGAATTAGCGGCTTTATCACATAAAAGCCCCTATCTGGTTTTCCATATGGATAGAGCGGAATTGCGGACACGTCCTCAGTTCCTGCTAAAAGTGGTTTCATCCTTTCATATGAACCAACCTATTGTGGTGCCTGTGGCTACACGGGACTTAGAGGATTCCGAGTCCCTTGATGTGGTCAGGGCTTTGAAAATTTATGTAGCCAGGATGGCTAGAGTCCGAAAAACAGAAGCACTGTTTGTTCTGTATGCAGCCAACAAGCTTGGCGGCCCTGCTTCAAAGCAGACTCTTGCTCGCTGGATCTGTATCACGATTCAGCAGGCGCATTCTACGGCAGGGTTACCGTTACCTAAATCGATCAAGGCCCATTCCACTAGGAAAGTGGGCTCTTCTTGGGCGGCTGCCCGAGGGGTCTCGGCACTACAGCTGTGTCGAGCTGCTACTTGGTCGGGTACAAACACCTTTGCAAAATTCTATAAGTTTGATACCCTGGCTGAGGAGGACCTTATGTTTGCTCAATCGGTGCTGCAGAGTCATCCGCACTCTCCCGCCCGTTTGGGAGCTTTGGTATAATCCCCATGGTCCTTACTGAGTCCCCAGCATCCTCTAGGACGTTAGAGAAAATAAGATTTTACTTACCGGTAAATCTATTTCTCGTAGTCCGTAGAGGATGCTGGGCGCCCGTCCCAAGTGCGGACTTCTTCTGCAATACTTGTATATAGTTATTGCTTCAATAAGGGTTACGTTATTGTTGCATCGGGCGTGAACTGATGCTATGTTATTGTCATACTGTTTACTGGATTGTTATCACAAGTTATACGGTGTGATTGGTGTGGCTGGTATGAATCTTGCCCTTGGATTAACAAAAATCGTTTCCTCGTACTGTCCATCTCCTCTTGGCACAGTTCTCTAACTGAGGTCTGGAGGAGGGGCAGAGAGGGAGGAGCCAGTGCACACCAGGAACTAAATTCTTTCTTAAAGTGCCCATGTCTCCTGCGGAGCCCGTCTCTCCCCATGGTCCTTACGGAGTCCCCAGCATCCTCTACGGACTACGAGAAATAGATTTACCGGTAAGTAAAATCTTATTTTTAAGCAACCTATGCAAATGTTATGGAGTAACTGAAAACTAATTATATTACTTATTTTCCAGTGTGGATCATGTTTTAACTAGAGATGTGCACTTGGAATTTTTCGGGTTTTGTGTTTTGGTTTTGGGTTCGGTTCCGCGGCCGTGTTTTGGGTTCGACCGCATTTTGGCACAACCTCACCGAATTTTTTTTGTCGGATTCGGGTGTGTTTTGGATTCGGGTGTTTTTTTCAAAAAACACTAAAAAACAGCTTAAATCATAGAATTTGGGGGTCATTTTGATCCCAAAGTATTATTAACCTCAAAAACCATAATTTCCACTCATTTTCAGTCTATTCTGAACACCTCACACCTCACAATATTATTTTTAGTCCTAATATTTGCACCGAGGTCGCTGGATGACTAAGCTAAGCGACCCTAATGGCCGACACAAACACCTGGCCCATCTAGGAGTGGCATTGCAGTGACACGCAGGATGGCCCTTCCAAAAAACACTCCCCAAACAGCACATGACGCAAAGAAAAAAAGAGGCGCAATGAGGTAGCTGTGTGAGTAAGCTAAGCGACCCTAGTGGCCGACACAAACACCTGGCCCATCTAGGAGTGGCACTGCAGTGTCACGCAGGATGGCCCTTCCAAAAAACACTCCCCAAACAGCACATGATGCAAAGAAAAAAAGAGGCGCAATGAGGTAGCTGTGTGAGTAAGCTAAGCGACCCTAGTGGCCGACACAAACACCTGGCCCATCTAGGAGTGGCACTGCAGTGTCACGCAGGATGGCCCTTCCAAAAAACACTCCCCAAACAGCACATGACGCAAAGAAAAAAAGAGGCGCAATGAGGTAGCTGTGTGAGTAAGCTAAGCGACCCTAGTGGCCGACACAAACACCTGGCCCATCTAGGAGTGTCACTGCAGTGTCACGCAGGATGGCCCTTCCAAAAAACACTCCCCAAACAGCACATGACGCAAAGAAAAAAAGAGGCGCAATGAGGTAGCTGTATGAGTAAGATAAGCGACCCTAGTGGCCGACACAAACACCTGGCCCATCTAGGAGTGGCACTGCAGTGTCACGCAGGATGGCCCTTCCAAAAATCACACCCCAAACAGCACATGACGCAAAGAAAAAAAGAGGCGCAATGAGGTAGCTGTGTGAGTAAGCTAAGCGACCCTAGTGGCCGACACAAACACCTGGCCCATCTTGGAGGGGCACTGCAGTGTCACGCAGGATGGCCCTTCCAAAAAACCCTCCCCAAACAGCACATGATGCAAAGAAAAAAAGAGGCGCAATGAGGTAGCTGTGTGAGTAAGCTAAGCGACCCTAGTGGCCGACACAAACACCTGGCCCATCTAGGAGTGTCACTGCAGTGTCACGCAGGATGGCCCTTCCAAAAAACACTCCCCAAACAGCACATGATGCAAAGAAAAAAAGAGGCGCAATGAGGTAGCTGTGTGAGTAAGCTAAGCGACCCTAGTGGCCGACACAAACACCTGGCCCATCTAGGAGTGGCACTGCAGTGTCACGCAGGATGGCCCTTCCAAAAAACACTCCCAAAACAGCACATGACGCAAAGAAAAAAAGAGGCGCAATGAGGTAGCTGTGTGAGTAAGCTAAGCGACCCTAGTGGCCGACACAAACACCTGGCCCATCTAGGAGTGGCACTGCAGTGTCACGCAGGATGGCCCTTCCAAAAAACACTCCCCAAACAGCACATGACGCAAAGAAAAAAAGAGGCGCAATGAAGTAGCTGTGTGAGTAAGATAAGCGACCCTAGTGGCCGACACAAACACCTGGCCCATCTAGGAGTGGCACTGCAGTGTCACGCAGGATGGCCCTTCCAAAAAACACTCCCCAAACAGCACATGACGCAAAGAAAAAAAGAGGCGCAATGAGGTAGCTGTGTGAGTAAGCTAAGCGACCCTAGTGGCCGACACAAACACCTGGCCCATCTAGGAGTGGCACTGCAGTGTCACGCAGGATAGCCCTTCCAAAAAACACTCCCCAAACAGCACATGACGCAAAGAAAAATTAAAGAAAAAAGAGGTGCAAGATGGTATTGTCCTTGGGCCCTCCCACCCACCCTTATGTTGTATAAACAGGACATGCACACTTTAACCAACCCATCATTTCAGTGACAGGGTCTGCCACACGACTGTGACTGAAATGACGGGTTGGTTTGGACCCCCACCAAAAAAGAAGCAATTAATCTCTCCTTGCACAAACTGGCTCTACAGAGGCAAGATGTCCACCTCATCATCATCCTCCGATATATCACCGTGTACATCCCCCTCCTCACAGATTATCAATTCGTCCCCACTGGAATCCACCATCTCAGCTCCCTGTGTACTTTGTGGAGGCAATTGCTGCTGGTCAATGTCTCCCCGGAGGAATTGATTATAATTCATTTTAATGAACATCATCTTCTCCACATTTTCTGGAAGTAACCTCGTACGCCGATTGCTGACAAGGTGAGTGGCGGCACTAAGCACTCTTTCGGAGTACACACTTGTGGGAGGGCAACTTAGGTAGAATAAAGCCAGTTTGTGCAAGGGCCTCCAAATTGCCTCTTTTTCCTGCCAGTATAAGTACGGACTGTCTGACGTGCCTACTTGGATGCGGTCACTCATATAATCCTCCACCATTCTTTCAATGGGGAGAGAATCATATGCAGTGACAGTAGACGACATGTCCGTAATCGTTGTCAGGTCCTTCAGTCCGGACCAGATGTCAGCATCAGCAGTCGCTCCAGACTGCCCTGCATCACCGCCAGCGGGTGGGCTCGGAATTCTGAGCCTTTTCCTCGCACCCCCAGTTGCGGGAGAATGTGAAGGAGGAGATGTTGACAGGTCGCGTTCCGCTTGACTTGACAATTTTCTCACCAGCAGGTCTTTGAACCCCAGCAGACTTGTGTCTGCCGGAAAGAGAGATCCAAGGTAGGTTTTAAATCTAGGATCGAGCACGGTGGCCAAAATGTAGTGATCTGATTTCAACAGATTGACCACCCGTGAATCCTTGTTAAGCGAATTAAGGGCTCCATCCACAAGTCCCACATGCCTTGCGGAATCGCTCCGTGTTAGCTCCTCCTTCAATGTCTCCAGCTTCTTCTGCAAAAGCCTGATGAGGGGAATGACCTGACTCAGGCTGGCAGTGTCTGAACTGACTTCACGTGTGGCAAGTTCAAAGGGCAGCAGAACATTGCACAACGTTGAAATCATTCTCCACTGCGCTTGAGACAGGTGCATTCCACCTCCTATATCGTGCTCAATTGTATAGGCTTGAATGGCCTTTTGCTGCTCCTCCAACATCTGAAGCATATATAGGGTTGAATTCCACCTCGTTACCACTTCTTGCTTCAGATGATGGCAGGGCAGGTTCAGGCGTTTTTGGTGTTGCTCCAGTCTTCTGTACGTGGTGCCTGTACGCCGAAAGTGTCCCGCAATTCTTCTGGCCACCGACAGCATCTCTTGCACGCCCCTGTCGTTTTTTAAAAAATTCTGCACCACCAAATTCAAGGTATGTGCAAAACATGGGACGTGCTGGAATTTGCCCATATTTAATGCACACACAATATTGCTGGCGTTGTCCGATGCCACAAATCCACAGGAGAGTCCAATTGGGGTAAGCCATTCCGCGATGATCTTCCTCAGTTGCCGTAAGAGGTTTTCAGCTGTGTGCGTATTCTGGAAACCGGTGATACAAAGCGTAGCCTGCCTAGGAAAGAGTTGGCGTTTGCGAGATGCTGCTACTGGTGCCGCCGCTGCTGTTCTTGCGGCGGGAGTCCATACATCTACCCAGTGGGCTGTCACAGTCATATAGTCCTGACCCTGCCCTGCTCCACTTGTCCACATGTCCGTGGTTAAGTGGACATTGGGTACAACTGCATTTTTTAGGACACTGGTGAGTCTTTTTCTGACGTCCGTGTACATTCTCGGTATCGCCTGCCTAGAGAAGTGGAACCTAGATGGTATTTGGTAACGGGGGCACACTACCTCAAGAAATTGTCTAGTTCCCTGTGAACTAACGGCGGAAACCGGACGCACGTCTAACACCAACATAGTTGTCAAGGCCTCAGTTATCCGCTTTGCAACAGGATGACTGCTGTGATATTTCATCTTCCTCACAAAGGACTGTTGGACAGTCAATTGCTTGGTGGAAGTAGTAAAAGTCGTCTTACGACTTCCCCTCTGGGATGACCATCGACTCCCAGCAGCAACAACAGCAGCGCCAGCAGCAGTAGGCGTTACACGCAAGGATGCATCGGAGGAATCCCAGGCAGGAGAGGACTCGTCAGAATTGCCAGTGACATGGCCTGCAGGACTATTGGCATTCCTGGGGAAGGAGGAAATTGACACTGAGGGAGTTGGTGGGGTGGTTTGCGTGAGCTTGGTTACAAGAGGAAGGGATTTACTGGTCAGTGGACTGCTTCCGCTGTCGCCCAAAGTTTTTGAACTTGTCACTGACTTATGATGAATGCGCTGGGAGGGAGGATGTTCCGAGGTGGTTAACGTCCTTACCCCTACTTATTACAGCTTGACAAAGGCAACACACGGCTTGACAAATGTTGTCCGCATTTCTGTTGAAATACTTCCACACCGAAGAGCTGATTTTTTTGGTATTTTCACCAGGCATGTCAATGGCCATATTCCTCCCACGGACAACAGGTGTCTCCCCGGGTGCCTGACTTAAACAAACCACCTCACCATCAGAATCCTCCTTGTCAATTTCCTCCCCAGCGCCAGCAACACCCATATCCTCCTCATCCTGGTGTACTTCAACACTGACATCTTCAATCTGACTATCAGGAACTGGACTGCGGGTGCTCCTTCCAGCACTTGCAGGGGGCGTGCAAATGGTGGAAGGCGCATGCTCTTCACGTCCAGTGTTGGGAAGGTCAGGCATCGCAACCGACACAATTGGACTCTCCTTGTGGATTTGGGATTTCGAAGAACGCACAGTTCTTTGCGGTGCTTTTGCCAGCTTGAGTCTTTTCATTTTTCTAGCGAGAGGCTGAGTGCTTCCATCCTCATGTGAAGCTGAACCACTAGCCATGAACATAGGCCAGGGCCTCAGCCGTTCCTTGCCACTCCGTGTGGTAAATGGCATATTGGCAAGTTTACGCTTCTCCTCCGACAATTTTATTTTAGATTTTTGAGTCCTTTTTTTACTGATATTTGGTGTTTTGGATTTTACATGTTCTGTACTATGACATTGGGCATCGGCCTTGGCAGACGACGTTGCTGGCATTTCATCGTCTCGGCCATGACTAGTGGCAGCAGCTTCAGCACGAGGTGGAAGTCGATCTTGATCTTTCCCTAATTTTGGAACCTCAACATTTTTGTTCTCCATATTTTAATAGGCACAACTAAAAGGCACCTCAGGTAAACAATGGAGATGGATGGATACTAGTATACTTATGGATGGACGAGCGACTGCCGACACAGAGGTAGCTACAGCCGTGGACTACCGTACTGTGTCTGCTGCTAATATAGACTGGATGATAATGAGATAAAATTAAAATATATATATATATCACACTAGTACTGCAGCCGGACAGGTATATATATTATGTAATGATGGACCTGCTGGACACTGTCTGTCAGACTCAGCACTGCAGACTCCTAAATTAAGCTACTAGTATCAAGAAGATAGAAAAAAAAAAAAACACGGGTAGGTGGTATACAATTATGGATGGACGAGCGACTGCCGACACAGAGGTAGCTACAGCCGTGGACTACCATACTGTGTCTGCTGCTAATATAGACTGGATGATAATGAGATAAAATTAAAATATATATATATCACACTAGTACTGCAGCCGGACAGGTATATATATTATGTAATGACGGACCTGCTGGACACTGTCTGTCAGACTCAGCACTGCAGACTCCTAAATTAAGCTACTAGTATCAAGAAGATATAAAAAAAAAAACACGGGTAGGTGGTATACAATTATGGATGGACGAGCGACTGCCGACACAGAGGTAGCTACAGCCGTGGACTACCGTACTGTGTTTGCTGCTAATATAGACTGGATGATAATGAGATAAAATTAAAATATATATATATATATAACACACTAGTACTGCAGCCGGACAGGTATATATTATGTAATGACGGACCTGCTGGACACTGTCTGTCAGACTCAGCACTGCAGACTCCTAAAGTAAGCTACTAGTATCAAGAAGATAGAAAAAAAAAACCACGGGTAGGTGGTATACAATTATGGATGGACGAGCGACTGCCGACACAGAGGTAGCTACAGCCGTGGACTACCGTACTGTGTCTGCTGCTAATATAGACTGGATGATAATGAGATAAAATTAAAATATATATATCACACTAGTACTGCAGCCGGACAGGTATATATATTATGTAATGACGGACCTGCTGGACACTGTTTGTCAGACTCAGCACTGCAGACTCCTAAAGTAAGCTACTAGTATCAAGAAGATAGAAAAAAAAAAACCACGGGTAGGTGGTATACAATTATGGATGGACGAGCGACTGCCGACACAGAGGTAGCTACAGCCGTGGACTACCGTACTGTGTCTGCTGCTAATATAGACTGGATGATAATGAGATAAAATTAAAATTTATATATATATCACACTAGTACTGCAGCCGGACAGGTATATATATTATGTAATGACGGACCTGCTGGACACTGTCTGTCAGACTCAGCACTGCAGACTCCTAAAGTAAGCTACTAGTATCAAGAAGATAGAAAAAAAAAAAAAACACGGGTAGGTGGTATACAATTATGGATGGACGAGCGACTGCCGACACAGAGGTAGCTACAGCCGTGGACTACCGTACTGTGTCTGCTGCTAATATAGACTGGATGATAATGAGATAAAATTAAAATATATATATATATCACACTAGTACTGCAGCCGGACAGGTATATATTATGTAATGACGGACCTGCTGGACACTGTCTGTCAGACTCAGCACTGCAGACTCCTAAAGTAAGCTACTAGTATCAAGAAGATAGAAAAAAAAAACCACGGGTAGGTGGTATACAATTATGGATGGACGAGCGACTGCCGACACAGAGGTAGCTACAGCCGTGGACTACCGTACTGTGTCTGCTGCTAATATAGACTGGATGATAATGAGATAAAATTAAAATATATATATATATATCACACTAGTACTGCAGCCGGACAGGTATATATATTATGTAATGACGGACCTGCTGGACACTGTCTGTCAGACTCAGCACTGCAGACTCCTAAAGTAAGCTACTAGTATCAAGAAGATAGAAAAAAAAAACCACGGGTAGGTGGTATACAATTATGGATGGACGAGCGACTGCCGACACAGAGGTAGCTACAGCCGTGGACTACCGTACTGTGTCTGCTGCTAATATAGACTGGATGATAATGAGATAAAATTAAAATATATATATATATCACACTAGTACTGCAGCCGGACAGGTATATATTATGTAATGACGGACCTGCTGGACACTGTCTGTCAGACTCAGCACTGCAGACTCCTAAAGTAAGCTACTAGTATCAAGAAGATAGAAAAAAAAAAACCACGGGTAGGTGGTATACAATTATGGATGGACGAGCGACTGCCGACACAGAGGTAGCTACAGCCGTGGACTACCGTACTGTGTCTGCTGCTAATATAGACTGGATGATAATGAGATAAAATTAAAATATATATATATATCACACTAATACTGCAGCCGGACAGGTATATATTATGTAATGACGGACCTGCTGGACACTGTCTGTCAGCACTGCAGACTCCTAAAGTAAACTACTAGTATCAAGAAGATAGAAGAAAAAAAAACCACGGGTAGGTGGTATACAATTATGGATGGACAAGCGACTGCCGACACAGAGGTAGCTACAGCCGTGGACTACCGTACTGTGTCTGCTGCTAATATAGACTGGATGATAATGAGATAAAATTAAAATATATATATATATCACACTAGTACTGCAGCCGGACAGGTATATATTATGTAATGACGGACCTGCTGGACACTGTCTGCAGAATGCGTTTATAAAAACACCACACGACGAGTGTTTAACTTTTTCAGGCAGACAATCACAATATACTGGTGGTCAGCAGACAATCACAATACTGGTGGTCAGTGGTCACTGGTCAGTCACACTGGCAGTGGCACTCTGGCAGCAAAAGTGTGCACTGTACTTAAGTGCAGTCAGATAATGATATACAGTATATGATGCAGCACACTGGGCTGAGCACAGATATGGTATGTGTGACTGTGTCACACTGTGTATCGTTTTTTTTCAGGCAGAGAACGGATTAATTAAACTGGTGACACTGGTCACTGGTCACACTATCAGCAGCAAGTAGTACTCCTCCTATATGCTCCCCAAAATTTGTGTCTCTCTCTAGTACTCTAGTCACTCTAAACGGAGAGGACGCCAGCCACGTCCTCTCCCTATCAATCTCAATGCACGTGTGAAAATGGCGGCGACGCGCGGCTCCTTATATAGAATCCGAGTCTCGCGATAGAATCCGAGCCTCGCGAGAATCCGACAGCGGGATGATGACGTTCGGGCGCGCTCGGATTAACCGAGCAAGGCGGGAAGATCCGAGTCGCTCGGCCCCGTGTAAAAAAAACTGAAGTTCGGGCGGGTTCGGATTCCGAGGAACCGAACCCGCTCATCTCTAGTTTTAACCTTTGACTGCTGTGCCTAATCATTCTGAAGTGTATGAAGTAAACTTGCAGAGTTCCTTGGACTGACTCTCATCACTTACCCAGTCCTGAACGATAATAAATCTGTTAGTGACTGACAAGTGTGAGTGTGGCTGGAGGCTTGACAAACACGATAAACTTGTGGCGCATTCACTGTTTTTTTTAAATGGACAAATTGGCACTAGGCGCTATATGCTTTACATGACTAAATGTTTAATAATGTGTTTTAACATGTTATATTCCGTGTGCTGTGCACTGCACAGTAGAGGAATTATGGGAACACATGAATGATGCACTTATGGTTAAGATATATTGTTTTAAAAGGCTTTGACACTTGGGAACAAATTGCCTTTGGGCCTTTTTTTACATAGGAATTGACATGTTAATGACCCTGGCACCTGCAAATGGGGTCTCTGGACAAACAATTTCTTTGAGATGCAGTCCAGGGGAGTATTCTTGGGTCTCTGTGTAAAATTTAGAGAAGATACTGTTTGCCGTTTTTCTGAATTTCCTGTGTGTGGAACTTTCTATGAATCATAGCTGCCTACTCTCCCTCATTCTGCAGGAGAATCCCTGAAATAGTAGCAATCTCCCTCACTCCCTGAATAGTCCATCAACCTCCCTGATTGCACATTATCTCCATTATGCACATAGGCGTGCGCAGCACATTTTATTAGGGGGTGCACTGTCGGAGGGACGTGTCTAGCATCACCTACTGGGCGTGTCTCGCAACGCCTGTCGGGCGTATCTAGCACCGCCTATTGACATTCCTTTTCATTACATATGCACCTTACCTATATGGTGGCTTCTCACAACGGGGAACCTCTGAAGAAATGTCCTCTCTGGGCAGACGGCGTCTTCAGTTGGTATTCACTATTCATGTAGGATATCACATGGTACGGAAGATGCCTGTTTGTGTAGGTATATAACCAATGTCATAATCATGCAACAGAGATTCAAGCAGACTTGTGTCACCTCCTGCTCCCTGCATCTCTCAGCCACAGCATCATCTCTTCCCTGCATCGTTTCTCAGCCACACCATCATCTCCTGCCTGCATCTCTCAACCACACCATCATCTCTTCCCTGCATTGTTTCTCAGCCACAGCATCATCTCTTCCCTGCATCGTTTCTCCGCCACAGCATCATCTCTTCCCTGCATCGTTTCTCAGCCACACCGTCATCTCCTGCCTGCATTTCTCAGCCACAGCATCATCTCTTCCCTGCATCGTTTCTCAGCCACAGCATCATCTCTTCCCTGCATCGTTTCTCAGCCACACCATCATCTCCTGCCTGCATCTCTCAGCCACAGCATCATCTCTTCCCTGCATCGTTTCTCAGCCACAGCATCATCTCTTCCCTGCATCGTTTCTCAGCCACAGCATCATCTCTTCCCTGCATCGTTTCTCAGCCACACCATCATCTCCTGCCTGCATCTCTCAACCACACCATCATCTCCTCCCTGCATTGTTTCTCAGTCACGCCATCATCTCCCGTCTGCATCTCCCACAATCCCCCTGCAATTCACACGTAACACCACATAGTAGTGGCCCTTACTTACATTAAACTGCACAGTAGTGTACATTGTTCATATTACACCGCACAGTAGCGTCCCTTATACATGTTACCCCTTACCAAATCCCTTCTTACTAGCCGTACTTGCAATAGGTATGGACAATGAACTGTTATAAAACATATTTGGGAAGGTGTAGGGTGCAGAGGTGGGCAGTCACAGGGTGCAGGGAGGGAAGGAATAGGGTGCAGAGGTAGGCAGGTACAAGGTGCAGGGAGGGAAGGAATAGGGTGCAGGGAGGGAAGGCATAGGGTGCAGAGGTGGGCAGTTACAGGATGCAGGGAGAGAAGGCATAGGGTGCAGAGGAGGGCATTTACAGGGTGCAGGGATCGAAGGCGTAGGGTGCAGAGGTGGGCAGGTACAAGGTGCAGGAAGGGAAGGAATAGGGTGCAGAGGAGGGCAGTTACAGGGTGCAGGGAGGGAAGGCGTAAGGTGCAGAGGTAGGCAGGTACAGGGTGCAGGGAGGGAAGGTGTAGGGTACAGAGGTGGGCAGTTACAGGATGCAGGGAGAAAAGGCATAGGGTGCAGAGGAGGGCAATTACAGGGTGCAGGGATCGAAGGCGTAGGGTGCAGAGGTGGGCAGGTACAAGGTGCAGGGAGGGAAGGAATAGGGTGACGAGGTGGGTAGTTACAGGGTGCAGGGATCGAAGGTGTAGGGTGCAGAGGTGGGCAGTTACAGGATGCAGGGAGAGAAGGCATAGGGTACAGAGGAGGGCAATTACAGGGTGCAGGGAGGGAAGGCGTAGGGTGCAAAGGTGGGTAGTTACAGGGTGCAGGGAGGGAAGGTGTAGGGTGCAAAGGTGGGTAGTTACAGGGTGCAGGGAGGGAAGGCGTATGGTGCAGAGGTGGGCAGGTACAGGGTGCAGGGAGGGAAGGTGTAGGGTGCAAAGGTGGGTAGTTACAGGGTGCAGGGAGGGAAGGCGTATGGTGCAGAGGTGGGCAGGTACAGGGTGCAGGGAGGGAAAGTGTAGGGTGCTGGTTGAAGGTGCATATTGTTGGTGGGTACATGTAGGGTACAGGGATGTAAGATACAGGGGTGTCATTTGCAGGGAAGGCAGTTTCAAGGTGCAGTAGGACTGGTGCACAATAGGAGAGTGGTTAGAAGTGGGATAAAACAATACCTTTGAGGTGGTGTAGATAACATAAGGGTCTGCCTGCAGCAACAGGAGCATTCCACAGCAGCAGGAAGAAGTCATAAGAAATGGTTCCTGCGCAGGGGCCAGAAGCCAAAGTGTCCATTCACAGCAGCAGCCAGGAGATCAAAGTGGAGACCAGCACTGAACAGACTCAGGCACAGCAGCATAGCCTGCCCTGACAGCGGGAGGCACCCGCGACACCCCCTCCCTTCACGCCGGGGAGGGCAGAAGTCTCCGCATGGCAGGTACACTCTGCCGCCTCACAGCTCTCCCCCCACCACGCTGCTGCTAAGCAAGCAGGGGAAAGAGCCAATCTACAGAAAGCACCTGCCCCCCATGCCCTCCCCACGCGCCAGCACAGGAGCCCGTCACCTGCTAGACTGGGGATCAGGGAGGACAGGCAATGAACGCCTGACGCTGCACCCCCTCCTCCCCCCGTGAGTGCCGGCGATCACTACAGCAGGCGTGGTTGAGGGGGGTGCCGGACATTAGGGGGTGCTTGTGCGCACCAGGCACCCCCCGTGCGCACGCCTATGAATTTATGCAGCTGTTAACATTCTTGGGGGAAAAAATAAATCAGAGATACATACATTCAAACGGGATCATTAGTGCCATTTCCCTGCATTGGTTATAAGACCATACTTACCTACTTTCTAATTCTCCTCTCCAGGAGAAGCCCGGAGAGGTGACGATGCAGGAGACTTTGGGGGGCCGGGCTGGGCTGTGACATCATCAAGCCGTGCCCCCACATTGGGAAAATGCCCCGATTTGCGGGTCTGCGGGAAAGGAGTGGGGCTAAAATGACGCGATTCACGTTGTTTGAACCTCTTCCCCTTCCCACGGACCCGCAAATATGGGAGAGTATGTCTCCCTCCTGCATGCATCACTAGGGTGCGACCAGGATGCGGGAGACCTGCCTACTCTTCCGGGGGTGCGGGGGGGGGGGGGCTACCCATAAAAACGGGAGTCTCACGCAGCTTCCGGGAGAGTAGGCAAGTTTGTATAAAACACAATAATCCCTAGGGCTACATGCGTTTTAAATAAGGTTTCTCGTGGCCACTTACAGTATATGGAACATCTTGTAAAACACAAACAAATCCTGTAAAATCCTGTAAAATATCAGTATCTTTTCTTTAACGAGTAGATCTTACTAACTTTGGGGCTCATTTACATTTGGATGTCAGTCATTTTTATGACACACCTCTTCAATGTAGCAGTCCATGCCCGCACTTATAGGTGTAACTTTCATAATCTCCCTGAAATGCCTTTTAAAAGTAGGCAAGTATGCTATGAATGCAATTGAAAATCGAGTTACATTTACATTCTGAGAGACAGAATATCATACTTACCTACTTTTGATTTCTCCTCTCCGGGAGATGCCTGGAAAGGAAACACTGCAGGAAACTTCGTCAGGCGGGTATGGGTGCTGACATCATCAAGCCCCGCTTGACGCGCAAGCCCCACTTCTGCGCAACCAGGTTAATACTCCAATCAAATTTTCTACAGTATTTCTCCATCCTGCCTACTGCAACTTCCGGGAGCGTAGGCAAGTATGCAGTATATGCTAATCTTTTTCTGACTGAGAGGCGATACCTGCTGTAAGCATCTTGTTTGAAGTGAATGGTCCTTTGCACCTTTAACAATGGACTTAGAGCCCGTATCAGACCTGATCGCTGTTGTGCATTTTCGCACAGCGGGCGATTATCGAACTACTGCGCATGCATATGCACCGCAATGCGTGGGCACGTCGCCAAACAGTGACAGGATGGTGCGAAAATTTTTATTGCACGGGCGTTTGCAAGGTGATTGACAGGAAGAGGACGTTTGTGAGTGGTAACTGGACGTTTTCTGGGAGTGTCTTCAGGCAGGGTGTGTGACGTCAGCTCCGGCCCCGATCAGCTACGCACAGACTGCACAGAATGGGAAAAACATTCGGTGGTGAGTGTGATGTGAACATTTTGCAGCTGTCCGCTGACTGAGGGGAATTTTCGCACAGCGTACACATGCAATCGTACACTTGCACGGGGTGAATTTTCACTCCCCCATGGTGGCGACTATCTGATCGCAGGACAGTGTAATCTGCAGCACAGCGACCAGGTCTGAATTAGACCCTTAATCTTTTTTTAAGACTTTTTGAGCAATAAACATCTTGCGTTTACAGTGAGTCCATCCATATTCCTGGGACTAACAGAATTGCGCAAAGCGCTATACCATTGTACACGTGTCCTGGAATGGGCCCAGCGTCTCCAAGCTCTGCCCTATGCCAGCTACCATCCAGGACCTGATCCAGGTCAGTAATCAGTGGGGGGGTCAACCGACGCCAGTCAGGTGGTGTGGCAGCAGCGTATCCATGAATCCAGAGCAGCAAGTGATTTCAGATGCTAATTGTAGGAGCCTGAGTGGAAATCATTGGTTCCCGCTGCTGGTGGGAGGAGCCTGGCGATGGCAGCAAAATACCCACCCACAGTTGCACAAGGCGAGATTAGGGAAGATAGGTCCTTACAATCTAATTGGTAGAAGCAGGGGCACATCTAGAGAGGAGGATGCCCATGTACAGGCTCCGTCTGGGCCCCCTCCTCTCCAGCCGGCATCAGTGTAGCTCTGGCCACTAGAGGACCCCAGCGCCGTCGCAGAGTCTACAGCGCATACGCGCGTCTCTAGGAAAATGGTGTGGCAGTCATTTTCCTAGTGATTTTTCCAACTGCGCATGTGCAAAGCTGGGAAAATGAGCCCCATGCCATTTTCCAAGTGATTTTAGCAGCACTGCTGCTGCGCCACGAATCTCCGGCGGGTTAAAATAATTGCTGCAGGGTGTGCGGTGTGGGCCCCCTTGGACTTCGAGGGACTGTGTTCACCGCACACACTGCACCCATTACAAATACACCAGTTCACAACGCTTTGGGCAAAGTGTCTCACTGCACTCACCAAAGGTTACCGAATCATAGTCCACGTCTATAGTAAATCAAGCAAAAGTTAGAAAAACATGAAAAAACCTATAAACTTGTGTCGCCCATTGTCATGTTGATCTTTTGACAATGTCTACCTTTTGTACCTGTCAACCTAAAGAACTGACTACTTTTTATCTGTCGACCTTTTCACCCAGTTGACTTTTTGATCTGGTCTACCTATTGCATGTTGACCATATGGGGTTGACCTATTGGCTGTTGACCTAGACACTGTCAACATATTCATTGGAACTTGACACCCATTTGTTCTTAACTTTAACCAACTGAACCTAAAATATTCCCTACATCCACTCTTCAGAGTCGTACCCTGGACGGATGCTCTCTCACACTGCTGTAGTTACCGCCCTGTACAGTAAGGTAGTACATACTGTATGAAAGTTAAAATCCATTCAGAGTCAATGATGAATAGATGAAGCAAGCAACCAGCTGTTTACCTAAAAGATCCAGGATCTAACGTCCTCAGGAAAATGTTTGAGTGCAGAGCCAGTGCCCCCTAACCACTAAATAAAGAAAGAGGGTCACCGGGTCCAGTGGAAAAAAATCAGACTTTAAAACCCTAATTTATTTTAAATTGACTTTTCAGTACACGTAACACAATCTTACTTGGCAGGAGTAGCGTACATAAAACACCTCAGTAGCAGAACACTTAGCAGCCAGCCTCGTAAGGTCTGTTGTGAAGAGGATTTTAGAGGATACAAGCAGGATCGGATTAAGGCTTGTGGGGGCCCAGAGAGAACTAAATTGTGGGGCCCCACTCCAATACATTGACCCCTTGCCCTGTCCACCATGGCACCCCCCCCCCCCTCCAATATGGCCACAGTGCGACCATGATTGTGTGTGCGCCTGATTCAGAGATGGACACAATGTCGGTGATTGAGCAGGTGAGCAGCTTTTTTGTACTGCACATGCATCAGAGTCACACGGCGCACATGCATCGGTTGATCAGAAGCGATGGGCGCAGTGAGGATTTAATTGCAAAGTGGGGTGACAGGTAGTGATCGTTTGTGAAAAGAAAACATGGTGCAAGCATTGCGCTCTTCTGCAAGACCATAGGCTCACTAGGTGGTGGCTTCAAAAATGCAGATGTGCCGTGACCATCTTGGGGGCATGTCTGAGCCTATAGCTGCGAAACTTACTTTCGACTGAAAGTCGATAGTGTGACCGATGATGCCTCTTTGTATGCAAGCTGCAGATCAGAGATTCCATCAGTGGCCGTCTCTGTACAGGCCCTCTAAAACATGCCTACTGGGTCATTCCTGTATTTTGGGGTTTTCCCAGTCTCTTCCACAGAAAGCAGTGCACTCTCCAGGACCCTGCTCACTTCCCTAATGAAGAGGGCTGCACAGGTGGCTTGATGACACTTTTTATTGTGAATTATGTCACCATAGCCCAGCCTCTTGCACTTGGTCCTCCTTCAAAAAAGGGATAGCCTATTACTGATTATCATCTACATATTATTTAATACATTTTATTTATACTTAAAGATGACTGCTGGCACAGGGACCTAGTGCAGGAGTGGAATTGGGAGGTTCAGTTTGAGATTTTAATTCAATCAACTGAAGACATTTTTATATTTTTGTTTTGAAATGTATGGAGCTAGCATACAGGTATATGTACATAGGGGGTCATTCCGAGTTGATCGCTCGCTAGCTATTTTTTGCAGCGCTGCAATCAGGTCAAAACTCGGCAAAACTGCACATGCGTATGCACCACAATGCGCAGGCGCGTCGTATGGGTACAAAGCGGATCGGTGCTGAGCGATGGATTTAACGAAGAATCCATTCGCACAGCCGATCCAAGGAGATTGACAGGAAGAAGGCGTTTATGGGTGTCAACTGACCGTTTTCAGGGAGTGGTTGGAAAAACGCAGGCGTGTCCAGGCGTTTGCAGGGCGGATGTCTGACGTCAATTCTGGGACCGGACAGGCTGAAGTGATCGCAGCGGCTGAGTAAGTTCAGACCTACTCAGAAACTGCACAAAACCTTTTTATACCGCTCGGCTGCACAAGCGTTTGCACACTTGCAAAGCAAAAATACACTCCCCCATAGGCGGCGACTATCTGATTGCAGCGCTGCAAAAAATAGCTAGCAAGCGATCAACTCGGAATGACCCCCATATACATCTCAATGTTGGTAAATTAGAGTGAAACAACTAGTGACTATATCACACAGATGAGCTAAAAGACCAAAAGCAATAAAAATCAGAGATGTAAAACAGTATTAATTTAAAGACAAAGGCCCTGATTTTAATTTGTACACAGTGACATTATTTACGCAGTTGATCAATTATTGGAACATCGTGGTCGAACTGCACATGCGCCAAGGTACTTTTGCGATGCCACTCGCAGTAAGGATTTATTCTCAGAGATTGACAGTCAGAGACTGCTTGGGGGAGCTAAAAGGGAGTGGCGGCATAAATGCACGTGTGCCATGACAGTTATCAGGGTGTCTCTTCTTACATCTACAAACGCACACGCAGAAAACACGGTGCCAGCATTGCAGCTCTTGCAGTCATTCTGCAAGACCATTGACAAGGGGATTTGCACCGACATCTAGATTTACCCACCGAAGTCCAGGTAACCTCATCGGGTAGGTCCCTAACATTCTAAAGCTGGGCACACATTAGCCGACAATTTGAGCGATTTTTCCGATAGTCATTAGGGCGAATCCTTCAAATCGTCCTAAAGTTGCTAGTGATGCCATGCTGCCGAATGCAGTATGGCCCCACTTACCCCATCATCGCTCCGTTGCTGGCAGTATTGGCAAGTGTGTATGCATTTGCCGATGCCAGCCTCCCCGCTGGGTTCGTCACTCACAATCTCGCTGGGTACACATTATTGGTTAATGTGCATCCAGATTAAGGGTTCAAGTCTAGGGCATGGGATACCCCAAGCCAGCCCAGCCAACCCACCTCAAGGCACTACACTAGTGAAACAAGTGAAATGTACAAGAGTGTTCAATAGATAAGAGCAGCTACTGCATGTGTTACTGGGGTGAAAATGACAATCAGGGTTGCAAATGACATTCAGTAATTTGCTCCCAAATCCCAGGAAAATGGGCCAAAACTATTTCAGACAAGTTGTTTAAATCAAACCAATTTAACCAACTTGTCAAAACTGTTTTTGTTCGTTTTCTGGCGTTTAGGAGCAAATTGCAGCTTTTTATTTGCTCCCATTCTTTACCAGATTTTCATTCCAACCTACCAATTAGGTGGATGAAAGTTACATTTCAAAGAAGAAGAAAGATAGGTAGGAAATCTCTATTGTCTAAAGGATCCCTTATCTGCTGTGGTGGTAAATGAAACCCAAACAAGGGAAAAATCAGAAAAACACATGGGTTTTATTTCAGTAGCTACAGTATAGCAATAGGAAATGAGTCCCGTAGGTGGGTGATAATTATGCGCACCTGGAAAGGAGTTAAAATCTTTAAAGGAATCTCCTTTGAAAACGTGATGGCATACATAATACAGCAATGCAAATTTATGACCAGACTGGTTCATGTGGGAACAAAATGGAGAGTCCTGGAGAATAGTCTTGAAAGATATGAAACTTTGAGTTAAGAGGTAATTAAGGCATCCAAACAGTACTAGTCGCGGTCTAGAATTAAGTTGTAATCTAGAGGGGCCCATTCCGTAGCTCTTTCAACAACCGGGACTATACATCTGAATAGTAAGCAGTTCAGGGAGTGTTGCACTGCAACTATGGGGATCATTCCGAGTTGTTCGCTCGCAAGCGGATTTTAGCAGATTTGCTCATGCTAAGCCGCCGCCTACTGGGAGTGAATCTTAGCATCTTAAAATTGCGAACGATGTATTCGCAATATTGCGAATACACACCTCGTAGCAGTTTCTGAGTAGCTCCAGACTTACTCGGCATCTGCGATCATTTCACTACTTGTCGTTCCTGGTTTGACGTCACAAACACACCCAGCGTTCGCCCAGACACTCCCCCGTTTCTCCGGCCACTCCTGCATTTTTTCCGGAAACGGTAGTGTTTTTTCCCACACGCCCATAAAACGGCCTGTTTCCGCCCAGTAACACCCATTTCCTGTCAATCACATTACGATCGCCAGAACGATGAAAATGCCGTGAGTAAAATTCCTAAGTGCATAGCAAATTTACTTGGCGCAGTCGCAGTGCGGACATTGCGCATGCGCATTAAGCGGAAAATCGCTGCGATGCGAAGATTTTTACCGAGCGAACAACTCGGAATGACCTCCTATGAGATTAAGGTGGTGGGATCTATTCTCAAGTTCATCTACTTTAGCCCAGACCTGGTTGTCATGTTTCTGTAATTTAGAGGTCTGTGACAATAAAGTAATAACATCTTGAAAAGACTCTCCAAGCCTGTGTTCCACCAAGGAAACCCTCTGAGCAAGTTGCTAAATCTGCCCCTTAATTTCAATAACTGCCTGCTGCAACACCATAGCTTATTACTTAACCACTTAACTGGCTAATATTTTTTCCAAAAATTGCTCATCAATTGTCTTTTTTTTATGACTGAATTAGGTTAAGAACATTTATTTAAACATATCCTACTAGATTTTATTTAAAAAAAATTATAAAAAATTCATAACATTGTTTTAAAGATCAATGATCGAAATATCGTGACTTTACATTTTCCTGATGGCTACTCTTCTGTGCAACTGCTGGGTCTAAACAGCGAAGCTGAGGCTGCATTTTACATCTACAGCCAATCACTACTGATCTGGCAGCTACCTGGCTGCCAGACCAGTAGTGATTGGCTGCCCGGCAGGCACTGGGAGAGGGAACCGGGAAGCAGAGGGGCTGGGAGTTCCCTCAGAGTGATAGCTGTTGATAGATTCTTTTTCACAGTGGTCATTTCAGACTGGTCGCATCTGGGGGAAAGCTCAGGCTGGTGTGGTCACATCTGATATTTGCCTAGCTAACTCACCCTTTCATAAAGTTCCAGAGCTTCAGTTATCTTTAACTATGACAAGACAGATGTCCACGTACTCCAGGGCAGTAACTAGGTGTGTATCGGCGGTGCCTTGCACACAGCGCATATGCACTGTGGGCACAGTACCACCGGCAACACCCATAGTTCCGGTGTTACAGTGCAACTGCGGGCAGCAATGCCCGATCCCACCCCATCCCCACTGCCGGGGCTTATAGTGCAGCCCAGACACCCCCCTCTCCCTGACGGGAGGTTAAACTGATCCACGGAGTATACAATGAGCCATGAGGACTATAATGCCCGATCCCCCTCCCGCGGACAGAGTTACAGTGAGTGAATGTAGCCGGGCAACCACCTTCCCTTCAGGATATAGTGAGCCATGGGCTCACTGTCCTGAAGGGAAGGAAGTTGTTGGCGCTCAATGTAAATCCGGCGGCCAGGGGTGATGTGAGGGAGATCGGGCATTGCAGCCCACGCGGCTCACTGTATACTCCGGAGGCGGGGGTGGGGGGGGATCGGGCAGTATTGTCGGCAGTTCAGTTTAACCTCCTGTCGGGGGAAGGGATGATCAGTGGTCAGTCTGCACTGTAAGCGCTTGTTGTTGGGAGCTGGGGTGTCGGACATGTTTGCCCACACAGTTCAGTATAACCTCCGTGGAAGGGGTGGGGTTGTCTGGGCTGCACTATAAGCTCTGGCAGTGGAGATGGGGTGGGATCAGGCATTGCTGCCCGCAGCTGCACTGTAATACTGGAAGGGGCCTCTACCTGCCGTACTGTGTAAAAGGGAACTCTACCGGCCGTACTATGCAAAAGGGAACTCTACCTGCCGTACTGTGCAAAAGGGAACTCTACCTGCCATACTGTGCAAAAGGGAACTCTACCTGCCATACTGTGCAAAAGGGAACTCTACCTGCCATACTGTGCAAAAGGGAACTCTGCCTGCCGTACTGTGCAAAAGGGAAATCTGCCTGCTGTAAGGTGTAAGAGGGGACTCTGCCTGCTGTACTGTGTAAGAGGGGACTTTACTTGGAGTAATGTGTAAAATGGGACTGTACCTGCCGTACTCTGTAAAAGGGAACTCTACCTGCCTTACTGTGTAAAAAGGGAACTCTACCTGCCTTATTGTGCAAAAGGAAACTCTACCTGCCATACTATATAAAAGGGAACTCTACCTGCCTTACTGTGTAAAAAGGGAACTCTACCTGCCTTACTGTGCAAAAGGGAACTCTGTCTGCCATAATGTATAAAAGGGAACTCTGTCTGCTGTAATGTGTAAAAAGGGACTCTACCTGGAGTAATGTGTAAAATGGGGATCTACCTGGCATAATGTGTGACAGGGACTCTACCTGGCGCAATGTGTAAAAGGGGCTGTGCCTGGTGTAATGTGTGTAAGTGGCGCTACTGTGTGGCATAAATTGAATAATGGACAGCGCAATATGAATTGGTATTATTTTGTGGTCATGCCCCGTCCCCATGCCCCATCCCTATATTATTGGCACACGCCTATGGTGTGCACAGGGTCTGTTTTGTAGATGATATGGGGGAAGGGGGGCGCAGATGCTGTGTCTTGCACACAGCGCTAACATGTCTTGTTACGGCACTGACATACTCTTCTGCTGTGACCTGAAATTGGATACTGAACCTATTTGCCATGCCCCAAATCCTACTTTAGAGTCAACAGAAAAAAGCTGATGGTTAGATACTGTATATGTTTGGATATATGGCTATCTTGCATTTAGGTTAATAATGTCTATGAAACCAGACAGGAGGCAGCCATGCAGTAAATTAATATTCACTTACAGCAATTAAGAACTTCCATCAGTGCGAAGATAACAGAGTGGAGAAAAACACTGCAGCAAAATTCTGTGCCTTAACACCAGGTGATGTGGCTTGTCTAGTATAAATGTGCTCCATATATATGGGGGTAATTCAGAGTTGATCGCAGCAGTAAATATGTTAGCAGTTGGACAAAACCATGTGCACTGCAGGGGGCACAGATAACATTTGCAGAGATTTGGGTGGGTAATTTGTTTCTGTGAAGGGTAAATACTGACTGCAATTTAGATTTCTTTTTGAACACACCCCACCCAAATCTAACTCTCTGCACATGTTATCTCTGCCCCACCTGCAGTGCACATGGTTTTGCCCAAGTGCTAACAAATTTGCTGCTGCGATCAACTCTGAATTACCCCCTATATTTCCTGAGTTGCATAAACTGAAAAAAATCGAAGTGGTCATAGGATTTGATGACAAAAATAAAATAAAAATGTTTCACATAGTGAATTACTATACAGTTGTGCTCATAAGTTTACATACCCTAGCAGAATTTGTGATTTTCTGGCCATTTGTCAGAGAATATGAATGATAACTCACAAACTTTTCTTTCACTCATGGTTAGTGGTTGGGTGAATTAATTTATTGTCAAACAACTGTGTTTACTCTTTTTAAATCATAATGACAACAGAAACTACCCAAATGACCCTAATCAAAAGTTTACATACCCTGGAGATTTTGGCCTGATAACATGCACACAAGTTGACACAAACAGGTTTGAATGGCTACTAAAGGTAACCATCCTCACCTGTGATCTGTTTGCTTGTAATCAGTGTGTGTGTATAAAAGGTCAGTGAGTTTCTGGACTCCTGAAAGACCCTTGCATCTTTCATCCAGTGCTGCACTGATGTGTCTGGATTCTGAGTCATGGGGAAAGCAAAAGAATTGTCAAAGGATCTGCGGGAAAAGGTAATTGAACTGTATAAAAAAGGAAAGGGATATAAAAAGATATCCAAGCAATTGAGAATGCCAATCAGCAGTGTTCAAACTCTAATTAAGAAGTGGAAAATGAGGGATTCTGTGGAAACCAAATCACGGTAAGGTAGACCAACAAAAATTTCAGCCACAACTGCCAGTGGTGTGGTTGTTTCAAGATGCACAATAAGGAGGAATTTGAAGAAAAATGGGCTGCATGGTCGAGTCGCCAGAAGAAAGCCATTACTACGCAAATGCCACAAAGCATCTCGCTTACAATACTCCAAACAGCACAGAGACAAGCCTCAAAACTTCTGGAACAAAGTCATTTGGAGTGATGAGACCAAAATTTAACTTTTTGGCTAAAACCATAACCGTTACATTTGGAGAGGAGTCAACAAGGCCTATGATGAAAGGTACACCATTCCTACTATGAAACACGGAGGTTAATCGCTGATGTTCTGGGGATGTGTGAGCTACAAAGGCACTGGAAACTTGGTCAAAATTGATGGCAAGATGAATGCAGCATGTTATCAGAAAATACTGGAGGAAAATTTGCACTCATCAGCCTGGAAGCTGCACATGGGACGTACTTGGACGTTCCAACATGACAATGATCCAAAACACAAGGCCAAGGCCAAGTCGATCTGTCATTGGCTACAGCAGAATAAAGTGAAGGTTCTGGAGTGGCCAACTCAGTCTCCTGACCTCAATATCATTGAGCCACTCTGGGGAGATCTCATACGTGCAGTACATGCAAGACAGCCCAAGAATTTACAGGAACTGAAGAATGGGCAGCTTTACCATCTGAAAAAATAAAAAGCCTCATCCACAACTACCACAAAAGACTTCAAGCTGTCATTGATGTTAAAGGGGGCAATACACGGTATTAAGAACTGGGGTATGTAAACTTTTGATCAGGGTCATTTTGGTAGTTTCTGTTGTCATTATGATTTAAAAAGAGTAAACACAGTTGTTTGACAATAAATGGCTTCACCCAACCACTAACCATGAGTGAAAGAAAAGTTTGTGAGTTATCATTCATATTCTCTGACAAATGGCCAGAAAATCACAAATTCTGCTAGGGTATGTAAACTTATGAGCACAACTATACCTACAAGTATTTTCCCAATAAATGTTCTTAAAATAATTAAATCAAAAGACAGTTACAAACTGTATATGCAGTTGTAGCAAATTCTGTAAATATCGTAATATAAACATATCAACCATTTTACTTAAGGTGCATACACACAGTGAGATTCTACCTAAAGGCCAATTATGACTTTGCGATTTTCTTTGAACTCCCCGGAGCCCAGAACCACCAATATTGAATTTACAGCACAAGATGCAATTTTGGCTATGTACAATTTTGACTATACTAGAAACTAGATTGTACACTTTCTAGTCAAAATTGACCTGCCTGCACAGTCTTTAGTTTCTTGAGACCGCGTGGAAGCATGCATCGGATTCGCAAGCTGTATACACATGGTGCGATATGTACTATGGGGGTGATTCAGACCTGATCGCTGCTGTGCGTTTTTGCACAACGGGTGATCAGCGATAGACTGCGTATGCACCGCAATGCACATGCGTGTCAGCATACGACAGCAGGCATCGCTGGACAGAGATAGGCTAGTGCGAAAATTTTAGTCGCACAGCCTTTCGCATGATGATTGACAGGAAGAGGCCGTTTGTGGGTGGTAACTGACCGTTTTCAGGGAGGGTGTGTGACGTCAGCTCCGGACCCGAGCAGCCTGTTCTGATTGCACTGTAGAAGTAAGTCCTGGGCTGCACGCAGACTGCACACAGTGGAAAAATCATTCAATGGTGAGTGAGGTGCAAACGGATTTGCAGCTGTCCGCTGACTGAGGGATTTTTTGCAGGTTGGCATACACATGCGATCCACACTTGCGCGGCGAATATACACTCCCCTTGGGCGGCGACTATCTGAACACAGCACAACAAATTTAGCAGCCCAGCGATCAGGTCTGAAATACCCCCTATGTTTTCTACCGATATGGACTATATAGTCCATATTGTTGGTTCAAATCGTACTATGTGTATGCCCCTTAAGCATACTTGCCTACCTGACCCTCTCCATGAGGGAGAAAATGCTCTGTTCCTGGACTTTTCTGGTAATGTATGATTGCCATCACCTGTGGTGAGCTAGTTAATTGATAAGAAAGGTGTTTCACCACAGGTGATGGCAATCATACA
This sequence comes from Pseudophryne corroboree, assembly GCF_028390025.1. Classification (NCBI taxonomy): domain Eukaryota; kingdom Metazoa; phylum Chordata; class Amphibia; order Anura; family Myobatrachidae; genus Pseudophryne; species Pseudophryne corroboree. Next base: position 217,103,256 of record NC_086445.1, read on the forward strand.
TTACCAGGAAAGTCCAGGAACAGAGCATTTTCTCCCTCATGGAGAGGGTCAGGTAGGCAAGTATGCCCTTAAGGCAAATGTAAAACGCATTTGACAAGCCTATTCAGTGTGTGACTTGCATGCTCAACTAATGCTTTCGACCCTAAAGATTGCATTTTAAATTCAGTTTCCAATAATAATTAGATCCAACTGGTTACAAACCAAACCCTCACTAGCATACCAGTGTCAAAGGTCAAGGCCACCAATTTGGCCGAGCTCAGTCTCATTCCAATTTACACACTTTTTCACCAGCTCTAGCATTCTCACAGGGGCACTTCTTATACACAACACCCACTACCACTGCCACAACACAACACACCTCTCTTGGCAGGTTGGGGCCGGGAAACTGGCAGTTGGGATCCTGGCGGTCAGCATTCTGATGCCAGGATCCCTTCTGCGATAATGCCGGTGGGGGAGCGAGCGCAATGAAGCCCCTTACAGGCTCGCTGCGCGTGCCACATAGCCTGCTCGCTGACTTGCTGCACTCGCCACAGGTTCTATTCCCACTCTATGGGTGTCATGGACATCCACGAGTGGGAATAGACCCTGATGGTCGGAATTGGGTGTGTCGGCATTGTTAGGTGTCGGAATTTTGGCGTCGGTATCCTGACCCGGCGGATCCCGACTGCCAGCTATGTAACCACATCCTCTCTTTGCATTATACTTTCACATTTTCCCAATTTTTCCTTCCAAGAAAGTTGTGTGGTTATTCCAGGATGAAATACATTAAGCCAACACCGGTGAGTACTTTGAGTCTGAGTCCCTTTCTCATTTGGACCTGTTCCATCAATCCAAACCGGCTCTTCTGTGTATTCCTCTACTTAGTCTGCCATAACTGTAAGAGCTGACATATTGCGAAATCCTCTTGCTAATAGACTATACCAGGCATTCCCAACCCATGCCCTCAAGGCACACTAACAGTGCAGGTGTTAGGGATATCCAGGCTTCAGCACAGATGGTTATATCAAAATAGCTGAGGTATTAATTAAGTCACCTGCGCTCAAGCTTGGATATCAGTAAAACCTGGACTGTTAGTGTGCCTTGAGGACCGAGGTTGGAAATGGCTGGACTATACAGATGCCATCTGTACAGTCTATTAGCATGTAATAATAATCCTTGCTTGCTACAGTATTTCTCTGGATTTGTGTTTATTTGCACACATTATGGACTAACACTATATAGTCCTAAGACATAAAACTGTTCTGGTGATTATATACACAATAATGACTTTCTCCTGGTGTTTTAACCTACAGTGTATATATTATATTCAGTAGATATTGATTATAGATTTTATAAGTACTATTAATATATGGTTTTTATATAGTAATAAAAGGTTTACATTTCCTTCAAGCTGTTTATTTATATACATTTTTATTATTCATATTTTTCTATTTATGCAATTTTATACGACTAGCGCTGTTCTCATTTGTTCTTCTATTTTCACAAAGCCTCATTTTTCTGTACTAGGACATTTCTGTACTAGGACATTTCAACAAATAGGACATTTCTGTACTAGGACATTTCAACAAACATTACTTTTATTATGCAGTACTTGCCAACATGATCCATTTTACCTGAGGCACATTTCTCTATTCTTGTTTGCTCCATTTCATTTATCATTGAATCTCTGCAGCTATGCATCAGTAATAAGCCCAGCTTGTGTTACATTCATACTACTCTACTGTATCACTAAACACAGTGTAGAGCAGAGCTCATTTGTGGTCACACTGGAAGTGAATTCAGTTCAAATGATTTTCACAATTAATAGATTGCTATGGCCCATTATATTGATAAGGACAAAATGGCTATGGACATTTATAATAATAGGGAATTATAAAGAATGATGGCAAATAAAAAAACAAACAAAAAAAAACAAGTATTAATATTTGCAGTGACTGCACCATTTTTAAAAATGTGTTCCTAAAAAAATTAATTCTGAGTAGTCCTCTTATTTTGTATACTCCATAATATGTATCCATTCTCCTTATCTTGCCTAAGGGGGTTATATAAACTCAGGACCGTATGTAAATACACCTGAGCTCGGCGGCCGCGCGGGATGCCAGCTGAACTCAAACGCTTTTTAAAGGGGCAATCACTTACAAGACAAAACCATGCCTTGTAAGTGATAGCCCCTTAAAAAAAAATCGTCCGAGTTCGGCCAGTATCCCACACAGCTGCCAAACTCGGATGTCATTACATCCGGCCCTCAGTTGTAAGACAACAATTTTGCAAACGGACGATTTTTGGGTGTCTGCACATTCGCTGTGGTCAGGGCCGGTTCCAGGGCTTCTTGCGGCCCGGGCGGCATTAGGGGCGTGGCTTCATACAGGGGGCGTGGTCAGTTACGCCCCCTGTACTGTAGTAGGATGTGCGGTGCGAGATGACGTCATCGCGCACCACACAGCAAAGGTCCTCTCCACGAAGGAAAACTAGACGCTAAGCGTCTAGTTCCCTCCGTGGAGAGGACCTTTGCTGTGCGGTGCGCGATGACGTCAATGCGCACTGCACATCATTACAGTTAAGGTCCTCTCCAGGAAGGGAAACTAGACACGTAGCGTCTAGTTTCCCTTCACAGGACAGCGGGGCAGCGGGGGGCACCACAGCAGCAGCGGATCTTGCCATGGTCCTGCTTGCCCGTGGCAAAATCCGCTACTGGCTGTGGTCACATTGCACGTGCGCGACCCTTCACAGTGTGATCGCATCCTGGCAATGCGATCGCATATCAAATGCGATTATAACGCAGGGTGGTGCTACACATGCTGGGTGGCCTTATCCTGTGTGGGGCGGGCCCCAGCATGTGATTTTTAGACAGTTGTAGTTTTACAATTTTGGCAAAATGGCTACTGCTGCTGCATAACCCCCTAAGTTATATAAAATATTCAATCATTCTATTTTAACAATATTTATAGTATTGGAATTAATTAGTATATGTAATATCTAGTGTAGGTGGTATTTTATTTCTTATACTACATATGTATTTCCAATATGAATATATCACAATTCTTTGATTACAAGGATGTTATTACAGGAGTTGAAACAATAGGATTTTAATTACCTTCCGGTAAATCCTTTTCTTGTAGTCCGTAGAGGATGCTGGGGTCCACATCAGTACCATGGGGTATAGACAGGTCCACTAGGAGCCATTGGCACTTTTAGAGTTTAACAGTGTGGGCTGGCTCCTCCCTCTATGCCTCTCCTACCAGACTCAGTCTAGAAACTGTGCCCGAGGAGACGGACAACTTCGAGAGAAGGATTTTACACAGATAGTGGCGAGATTCACACCAGCTCTCTCACACACACACACACACACACACACACACACACACACACACACACACACACCAGGCAAACCAAGCTATCCAGCTTGAAAACTCAGCAACGGCTGAACAATATTACTTAACCAAGTAACAAACAGTACTTTAACCAAGAACCAAGCAGTACTGAACTAAGTAACCACTGCAGGATCACGAAGCGCTGGGCAGGCGCCCAGCATCTTCTATGGACTACGAGAAAAGGATTTACCAGTACGTAATTAAAATCCTATTTTCTCTTACGTCCTAGAGGATGCTGGGGTCCAAATTAGTACCATGGGGATGTACCAAAACTCCCAGAACGGGAGGGAGAGCGCAGAGGTTCCTGCAGAACTGATTGACCAAACATCAGGTCCTCAGAGGCCAAAGTATCGAACTTGTAAAACTTAGCAAACGTGTTCGACCCAGACCAAGTAGCCGCTCGGCAAAGCTGTAAAGCCGAGACACCCCGGCAGCCACCCAGGAAGAACCCACCTTACAAGTAGAGTGGGCCTTAACAGATTTTGGACACGGCAGTCCTGCTGTAGAATACGTATGCTGGATAGTGAACCTGATCCAGCGAGAGATCGTCTGCTTAGAAGCAGGACACCCAAGTTTCTTGGGATCATACAGGACAAACAGAGTCCGATTTTCTGTGACGAGCAGTCCTCTTCACATAGACATTCAGAGCCCTTACAACATCCAAGGACATTGACGGAATTGAGGAGTCAGTAGCAACTGGCACCACAATAGGTTGGTTGATATGAAATTCCGACACAACCTTTGGAAGGAACTGCTGACGTGTCCGGAGCTCAGCTCTATCTCCATGGAAGATCAAGTAGGGCATTAGCAAGACAAAGCCCCCAACTGCGACACACGTCTAGCAGAAGCTAAGGCCAACAAAGTGACAGCCTTCCACGTGAGAAACTTGACCTCAACCTCCTGTAGAGGCTCAAACCAATCCGATTGGAGGAACTGTAATACCACGTTAAGATCCCAAGGCGCCGTAGGCGGCACAAAGGGAGGTTGGATGTCGAGATCCCCTTTCAAAAAAAGTCTGAACCTCAGGGAGGGAAGCCAGCTGTTTCTGGAAGAAAATGGATAAAGCCGAAATCTTGACCTTTACGGATCCCAACCTCAGGCTCATATCCACAACTGCTTGCAGGAAGAGGAGAAACCGTCCCAGTTGAAACTCCACCGTAGGAAACTTTATTCACACCAAGATATATACTTTTTCCAAATGCGATGGAAATGTTTAAATGTTACTCCTTTTCTAGCCTGTATCAGAGTAGGAATGACTTGTTCGGAATGCCATTCTGAACTAAAATCTGGCGTTCAACCTCCATGCCTTCTAACATAGCTGCGGTAAGTCTTGATAAGCGAACGGCTACTGTTGTAACAGGTCCTCCCGAAGAGGAAGAGGCCTCGGATCTTCCAGCAGTAGATCCAGAAGATCCGCGTACCAAGCCCTTCTTGGACAGTCCGGAGCAATGAGGATTGCCTGAACACTTGTTCTCCTTATGAGCTTTAGAATCCTTGGGATGAGAGGAAGTGGAGGGAACACGTACACCGACTGGAACACCCACGGAGACACTAGAGCGTCCACCGCCACTGCTTGTGGGTCTCTCGACCTGGAACAATACCTCCAAAGCTTCTTGTTGAGGCGGGAGGCCATCATGTCTATTTGAGGAACCCCCCAAAGATTTGTCACCTCCGTGAACACCTCTGGATGGAGGCCCCACTCTCCTGGATGGAGACAGTGTCTGCTGTGGAAGTCTGCTTCCCAGTTGTCCACTCCCGGAATGAAAATTGCTGACCGCGCCAACGCGTGTTTTTCTGCCCAGAGGATGATTCTTGTTACCTCTGACACTGCAGCCCTGCTCTTCGTTCCACCCTGTCAGTTTATGTAGGCTACAGTCGTTACATTGTCCGACTGCACTTGAATGGCTCGATCTCGCAGAAGATGTGCCGCTTGGAGAAGACCGTTGTACATGGCTCTTAATTCCAGAATGTTTATTGGAAGACTGGATTCCAGACTTGACCACCTTCCTTGAAAGGTTTCCCCTTGAGTGACTGCGCCCCATTCCCGGAGGCTTGCATCCGTGGTTAGAAGGATCCAGTCCTGAATTCCGAACCTGCGGCTATCCAGAAGGTGAGACATTTGCAGCCATCAGAGGAGTGAAATCCTTGCTTTCAGCGACAGACGAATCCTCAGGTGCAAATGTAGATGAGACCCTGACCACTTGTCCAGGAGATCCAGTTGGAAGGATTGAGCATGAAATATTCCGTATTGTAGAGCCTCGTAGGAGGCAACCATCTTCCCCAGAAGGCGAATGCACTGATGAACCGATACCCGGCTGGCTTCAGGACATCCCGGACCATTGTTTGAATCACCTCCGGTAGAAACACCCTCTTCACTTCCGTGTCAAGGATCATCCCCAGGAAAGACAATCTCCTTGTTGGCTCCAAATGTGACTTTGGAAGGTTCAGGATCCAACCATGTTCCCTGAGCAGACGAGTCGTGAGAGCAATAGACTGCAACAACCTTTCCCTAGTCGATGCCTTTATCAGCAGATCGTCCAGATATGGAATTATGTTCACCCCATGTCTGCGGAGGAGAATCATCATCTCCGCCATCACCTTAGTGAACGTCCTCGATGGTGTGGAGAGGCCAAATGGCAGCGCCTGAAATTGACAGTGCCTGTCCAACAGTGCAAATCTGAGATAAGGCTGCTGCGGCGGCCAAATCGGAATGTGGAGGTACGCATCCTTGTTATCCAGGGATACCAGAAACTCTCCCTCCTCCAGACCTGAGATCACCGCTCTCCGAGACTCCATTTTGAATTTGAACTCCCTCAGATAAGGGTTTAACGATTTCAAGTTCAAAATCGGTCTGACCGAACCATCCGGTTTCGGTACGACGAAAAGGTTTGAATAATAACCCTTGTTTTGCATGTGTTGCGGAACTGGGACCATGACCTGTGACTTTTCCAATTTTTGGATAGCTTCCTGTAGGACAGCCCTGTCTGCCAGCAAAACTGGCAAGCCTGATTTGAAGAATCGGTGAGGAATAAGTTCTTTAAAATCCAGTCTGTACCCTTGGGACACAATATCCTGTACCCATGGATCCAGGCCGGACGACACCCAGACGTAGCTGAAATGTCCGAGTCTCGCACCCACCAGCCCGTCCTCCAGGCTTCGCGGTCCACCATCATGCTAAGGATTTTGAGGTGCCAGAAGCAGGTTTCTGGTCCTGGGAGCCTGCAGGTACAGGTTTTTGGGGTTTTGCACGTGCACCTCTGAAGAAAGTGGAAGTAGGTTTGGACTTTTTTGTCTTCGCGGTCCGAAAGGACTGCGATGCAGATGAAAAGGGTTTCTTTGTAGAAGGAATAGCGGAGGGAAGAATAGGTGACTTACCCGCGGTTGCCATTGAAATCCACGCATCCAACGCTTCCCCAATTAGAGCCTGACCTGTGTAGGGTAGGTTCTCCACACTTCTCCGGGTTTCCACGTCTGCAGACCATTGGTGTAGCCAGAGTCCCCTGCGACCTGAGACCGACATGGAAGATATCCTTGCATTCAGCGTACCCAGGTCCTTCATGGACTCCACCATGAACCCCACAGAATCCTGTATATTATGCAAAAACAGTTCAATGTCACTTCTATCCATTGTATCTAAATCGTCTAGTAACGTGCCTGATCACCTTACTATAGCTTTAGAAATCCATGCACAGGTAATAGTAGGCCTTAACGCCACCCCTGAAACAGTGTATATGGATTTGAGCGTAGTGTCAATCTTACGATCAGCCGGTTCTTTTAACGCGGTAGATCCAGGGACAGGTAACACCACCTTTTTGGGTGGGTTTTCCCATTTTTTTCTATCCTCCTCAGGGAAAGGAAAAGCAACCAGAACCCTTTTGGGAATCTGGAATTTTTTCTCCGGGGGTTTCCCAGGATTTTTCAAATAAAGTGTTTGATTCTTTAGACGCAGGGAAGGTTAGCGAGGCTTTCTTATTATCTGTGAAGTAAGCCTCCTTAACCTGCTCAGGTGGTGCATCCACAATGTTTAACACATCCCTCAGGGCCTCAATCATGAGCTGCACCCCCTTTGCTAGGGATGCTGCCCCCCTCAGTACATCCCCATCACCGTTTGCTGTGTCAGAGTCGGTATCTGTGTCATCTTGCATAATCTTGGCAAGACAAAAATTGTATCTGCACACACTATATTTGTCTTAATCTACATTTGAAACATAAGTTCCATCACGGACCCCTCTTTAGATTTGTGGTAATTACCATCTACTGTGGGGGTGCTACCAACTACAGCTATCATAGATACACAAAAGAAAGAAGGAAAGGGCTGTATTGTCGGTGCACATAAGGAAGACTAGAAATAGTTATCACATCTGCCTATATTTAATTAAAATTTAACTTTTATTGGTATCAATAAAAGTAAAATTTTAATTAAATATAGGCAGATGTGGTAACCATATCTAGTCTTCCTTATGTGCACCGACAATACAGCCCTTTCCTTCTTTCTTTTGTGCATAATCTGGGCAAGAGCACGTTTCTGTGGGTATCGGTTAGAGGGTTTGGAAGAAATAGGAACAGAACCTAATAAACAGCCATAGAATTCTTTCAAACACGAGTTTCAGTCTCAGTATGAGCTACTCTAGTAGATATCTGAGAGATCATTCCCTTAATAGAAGTTAGCCATTCCGGCTCAGTTCTGAGACAAATCATTACATTCCTGGGTACAAGGAATTGATTCCTCTGGAGAAGACATGTCCTCTGCAGCATAAGACACAGAGTCCCTAGACATGGCTATGTAAGAAATATACACCCACACACAGGAAAATGTCAGACACAGTTTTCCCCCAAGTATGCCACAGAGAAACACAGAGCTTGGAGCCAGCACACACACAGGGCTTCCCTAGGTAGATATAATACAACTAACTGGTGCTGACTGTGTACCTTGAAAGACTACACAGTAATTACACAGCCACCCCTCCTTCTACAACCCCCTGGTACCGCACAGGATAGCTGGAGTTGCGTGTAGGGACAGCTTTCCCTGTCAGTGTCTCTGTAGCTGGATCTGAATGCAGGAAAATGGCGCTGAACACTGCTGGGTCCGCTGTGAGAAGTTCCGCCCACAGAACATGGCACTGCTTCCCGCACTTTATAACGTTATACTGGCCTGAGGAATGGTGCTGGCAGCATTACAGAGGTCCCTGACAGCCTGAGTGACCAGTGTAGGGTATAGGCGCTGGCTCAGGGCGCCCCTCATAGCGCCGCACTGTGTACCGCTGAGCCTCCGGAGCGCAGTTAGTACTGCACTCCCACCCTGTTGCCGCCATCTTCACACCGGCTCCCCACTTGCCAGGGGGGCCGGTGACTCACTCGCCACTGAAATCTTCTGGCTCTGTTAGGGGGTGGTGGCATGCTGCGGGAGTGAGCGGTCGCCTGGGACGGCTAACGATCATCACCCTCAGGAGCTTAGTGTCCTGTCAGCAGAGATAGTGGCCATTAACCTCTCATGGTTGGACACTACTCCCCCGAACCAGCCTCCTTGTGCCTAACTCTAAGAAAAATAATGAAACTAGAAAAACTCCTATGGAGCTCCCCTAGCTGTGACCGGCTCCTCCAGGCACATTTTCTAAACTGAGTCTGGTAGGAGGGGCATAGACGAAGGAGCCAGCCCACACTGTTAAACTCTTAAAGTGCCAATGGCTCCTAGTGGACCAGTCTATACCCCATGGTACTAATGTGGACCCCAGCATCCTCTAGGACATAAGAGAAAAATATTTACTTATTTTTAATTAGAGGTGAAATACTTTTATTAGTTATACCAAGAGAAGCTCGGGAATAACATTCTAGGGGGAAATTTACTAAGAATCGGTTTTGCGTAAGATTACAAATCACTCATAAGTCCCTCTTATCGCCAGAACAAAAATTGCACATTTACTAACTAGCGTGTCTTTGTCTTTCAATGATGTATGTTGTCACTTTTTGGCAAGTGGGATTTGTGTCGATTTAGTGGCTTTCGCCTAGGAAGTCGGTTCAGAAGGCGCACTGCAATGCCTCAGAAGTTGCATTCCAACACAAACCAACTCACGCCTGAATTTGCATCACAAGTTGCACCTCAAGTGGCACCACAAGTCACAGTAAAGTGACAAAATCCCCAAACACATTCCAACCTGCTGTTTGCTCTGTTCCGTTTCTTGCTCCTTGGCCTTTTCAGTCAGCAGGTGCTGTCCATATGTAATCACTGCCTGGATCCAGGCTACTCCAAAACCTGCCTCTGCCTTGGTTGAGAGCAGAAACTGAGGGGCAGATTTATTAAGCTCGGTGAAGTGATAAAGTGGAAGGTGATAAAGGACCAGCCAGTCAGCTCCTAACTGTCATTTTTCAAATCCAGCCTGTGACATGGCAGTTAAAATCTGATTGGCTGGTCCTTTTTCACCTTCCACTTTATCACTTCACCGAGCTTACTAAATCTGCCCCTGAGTGCTGCAGGTGACTTGGTGGGCTTTTATTAGCATTACGATTGGTTTATCCATAATTAAAATGGTTTTCACATGTTGCTTTTTGGTAGCGGTGCATTGCGGTGTGACTTTTGTGTGATTTCGGTGGGGCTTTTGATGGAACTTACTGAAATATGGTTTTCACATGTCAAGATGCTCAAAAAAACCAGTGCATTGACTTCATGCATTGAGGTGCGAATTTCATACGATTTTGATGCGATTTCATGCACATTTGCAAAGACAATTCTTAGTAAATGCGCAATTTCCACTAATACCAATGTTATTTTGACAATGGGGATAATTCTGAGTTGATCGTAGCAGCAAGTTTGTTAGCAATTGGGCAAAACCATGGGGGTAATTCCTAGTTGATCGCAGCAGGATTTTTGTTAGCAATTGGGCAAAACCATGTGCACTCCAGGGGAGGCAGATATAACATGTGCAGAGAGAGTTAGATTTGGGTGTGGTGTGTTCAATCTGCAATCTAATTTGCAGTGTAAAAATAAAGCAGCCAGTATTTACCCTGCACAGAAATAAAATAACTCACCCAAATCTAACTCTTTCTGCACATGTTATATCTGCCTCCGCTGCAGTGCACATGGTTTTGCCCAATTGCTATAAAAAATCCTGCTGCGATCAACTTGGAATTACCCCCCATGTGCACTGCAGGGAGGGGCAGATATAACATTTGCAGAGAGTTAGATTTGGGTGGGTTATTTCGTTTCGTAAATACTGGCTGCTTTATTTTTACACTGCAATTTAGATTTCAGTTTGAACACACCCCACCCAAATCTAACTCTCTCTACACATGTTATATCTGTCACCCCTGCAGTGCATATGATTTTGCCCAAATGCTAACAAATTTGCTGCTGCGATCAACTCAGAATTAGGCCCAATGGCCCTCATTCCGAGTTGTTCGCTCGCAAGGCGATTTTAGCAGTATTGCACACGCTAAGCCGCCGCCTACTGGGAGTGAATCTTAGCATCTTAAAATTGCGAACGATGTATTCGCAATATTGCGATTACACATCTCGTAGCAGTTTCAGAGTAGCTTCAGACTTACTCGGCATCTGCGATCAGTTCAGTGCTTATCGTTCCTGGTTTGACGTCACAAACACACCCAGCGTTCGCCCAGACACTCGTCCGTTTCTCCAGCCACTCCCGCGTTTTTTCCGGAAGCGGTAGCGTTTTTTCCCACACGCCCATAAAACGGCCTGTTTCCGCCCAGTAACACCCATTTCCTGTCAATCACACTACGATCGCCTGAGCGAAGAAAAAGCCGTGAGTAAAAATCCAAACTTCATAGCAAATTTACTGCGGACATTGCGCATGCGCACTAAGCGGAAAAACGCTGCGATGCGAAGAAATTTTCCGAGCGAACGACTCGGAATGACCTCCAATGTTTCTACTGATGCTGATTTCTCGCGATTTGGAGTACAAAGTCGCATTTGATGTGACTTCCATGCGGATGTAAATTCTCGATTCAAAAAAACTGTCGACCTTTAGTAAAATTTCCCCCGTAGGTGTCTGAGATCCATCTATATGAAGGGAGTGGTGGGGTGTCTCGAGGCATTAATCAGCCCAAGAGGCTCTTTCTAGTTCCCATGTTAAGGTTGTCTAATAGTATTTCAAGACCAGATTTATAGATGAGCATTCAGTAGAGAACTTACCCTGCAGACATTGAAACAATAGTTTAGAAACCAGCCAAGAATCATGAGTGCCATATACAGTAAATTGATAATATATACTGTACCTACAGTAGCTGAATGAATATCAATAAGCCTTTTAAATCACTTTACTTAAACATGGCGCATTAAGGGACAGATTTATCATGCCTTGGAGAGTGAGAAAAAGCACGATAATAAAGTGACAGCCAATCAGCTCCTATAATTTTTCAAACACAGCCTGTGACATGGAAATTAGGAGCTGATTGGTTGGTACTTTATCACTGATAAATGGGGGCCTAAATGCCAAATCGATAATTCTAAAAAGGTATAGTTATTATAATGGAATAGATTATAATGGATCATTAAGCTATGGCTATAATCAATGAGAATGGAGGCAAATACACCTGTTTCTCATTAATGCTCTCCCACTCTGCTGTGAGTACCCCAGGGACGGCTCATATCAAGCACTCCTTTTTTGTTAATAACATATATTTATAAAACTAAAATAAAAAACAGCTTCATGATTAGAAATACTTACATCACAATCTTGCTACATTCACATGTGATTCAGCTGTTCAAACACTCCATGCCTTACACACTGAAATTAAATAAAGGACTTGACAAATATTCGTCATCCTAACGTAAATACTACACGTACTGTACTTATTACATTGTGTATTAAGATGTGCAATAGTAGCATAGCATAATACTCCTGTACAAAGATAAGGTTACAGGGTTTCACCAGCCAACTATGACATGTTAGTCATAAAATATCTACAAAGGCATATAGCAGATAACTACAGCATGGAAATATTGCATAATGTGAATGGAATATTTTGTATACAGAGTTACATACTGTAGCTGACTGCCTATGTATGCTGTCTGTGCCTCGGAAATTCTTTTACATAACTTTTTTTTTTCCATTTCTATAGTATGGGGGAAATGTATTAAGCCTTGGAGCATAATAAAGTGGAGCTAGATAATGTACCAATCATTCAGCTCCTGTTGTTTTTCAAATACAGCATGCAACATGCAGATAGGAGCTGATTGGCAGGCACTTTATCACTCTCCAAGGCTTAGTACATTTGCATCATTAAAACAAGAATATATAAATATATAAATTATGCTTGTAGTTCTTTAAGCAGCAACATGCCCAGGCAACTTATTACGACTTAGGGGGAGATGTATCAAACCTTGCAAAGAGTTAAAGTGGAGAGAGATAAAGGAGATGTATGAAACAGTGATAAGAGTGGAGAAGTGGGCAAAGGGAGAAGTTGGCCATGGTAACCAATCAGCTTCTAGCTATATTTTTATACAATGTAGTTGATAAATGTTACCTCAAAGCTGATTGGTTGCTATGGCCAACTTCTCCACTAGTCCACTATTATCACTGCTTCATACATCTTCCCCACAGTATCAAACAATCAGTTTCTCTTGAGTTAAAGGCTGTGTTTGAAAAAATGAGTTCGGAGATGATTAATTGGTACTTTACTAGAGAAATATAGAATTTGATGGCAGATAAGAACCACTTTGTCCATCTAGTATGCCCCCCTTTTTTTATTTTTTTTATATATACCATGTTTTTACCTAAAACCTTATTTGATCCTTATTTCTTTGTACAGTGACATTATTACTTCTTTCTTTCTACTGCTGATTCCTCTCCCTATCAAACAACGCATCTGACTAGATTACCTCATTGCTTTGTTACGTTGCTTACCTGCCTTTAAGTCACCTGAAATAGGGACTCCTAGATTCCTTTCCTCTTCAGTAGTTTCCAGTATACTGCCATTAATACTATATTTAGCCTTTGGATATTTGGGACCCAAGTGCATGATTTTGCATCTTTTTGGCATTAAACTGTAAATGTCATGCTCTTCACCAATCCTCTAGTCTACCTAGATTATCAATCATTTGTTCTACCCCTCATAGTGTGTCTACCCTGTTGCATGCCTTTGTGTCATCTGCAAAAAGCATACTTTCCCTTTAATGCCATTTGCAATGTCACCAATAAAGATATTAAAAGGCACTGGTCCCAGTACAGATCTCTGTGGTACTCCACTAGCAACGTTGCCCTCCTGTGAATGCACGGGTGGTCTTCAGTATGCCGACTGACGGGATCCCGGCGCACAGTATACCGGCGCCGGAATCCCGACAGCCGGCATACCGACACTTATTCTCCCTCGTGGGGGTCCACGACCCCCCTGGAGGGAGAATAAAATAGCGTGGCGCGCGTAGCGTGGCTCATTTGCGCTTGGTAAGCCGGTGGTCGGGCTCCCGGCGCCGGTACGCTGGTCGCCGGGAGCCCGACCGCCGGCATACCATACTGAACCCAAATGCACAACTCTCTGTTTTCTATCCTGTAACCAAGATCTTCTCCATTTAACCATCTTGGTATCCAATCCAATGCTTTCAAGTTTATTTAGCAGTCTGATGTAGGACAGTGTCAAAAGTCTTACTAAAGTCTAGATAAGCTATATCTACGTCCCCTTTATTTATTACTTTAGTCACACAGTCAAAAAAGTCAATAAAAAGGTGCATACATGTGGCGAGATATTGACTATTTCAGATTTTGACAATCTTAACTTAAGATTTTGACTATGTGCCAATTTTGACTATCTTTACTTGAGATATTGGCTATGTGCGATTTTGACTATACTGTACTGCCTTGCCTGGACAGTCTATTTATTCTTGCAATACCGTCCTCACAGGAGCGCGCATCGGTATCGCAAGCTGTGTACACACGGTGCGATATTGACTAACTTTCCTTACGATTTTGACGATCTAGTCATAATCGTAAGCATACATTGCACCGTGTGTATGCACCTTTAGGTTTGTTTGACATTCTCTTCCCCCAGTGACACAATGCTGTTTTGGATCCTGCAAATTTGAGATAATCTACAAATCTTTCTTTTAAGAGTGTATCCATCAATTTCCCTACTACTGCTGTTATGCTCACTGGTTGGTAGTTGCTTTCCCTCCTCCTTGCTTCCACTTTTGTGCAGTGGGACTAGGGGGGTTATTCAGGTCACATTGCTAAATCGATGTGACTGCAATAATCCCGGTGGCGCCGGAAGTGCGCACGCACAGGTCCTTTCCTGCCCTAGCAGCCAATGCAATCTGATCAAACTGGCTGAGAACACCTCTGCCTGTTGACAGGCAGAGGTGTTCACAGGGTGGGTGGCAACTGAGTGTTGTGGGGGCGGCATGTCAAAAACAGGTGCGGGTCAACTATCTTTTGCCGTTCACAATTGCGTGATAGATGGCAGAAGCTAACCTGAACATAGGGACGTCTACTGCTGTCTCTTAATTTCCGTCCGACAGCATACAACTGCTGATATATTGGTGCCACTGTTGCAAATCAGGCCATATCGCAGAGTCGGAGTACCTCTGAAGACACACCCATTGAGCTGCTCTCTTGGGATGCAGAGGACTCAGGGCTCTCTCTAGTAGCAAGTAAGATCGCAACTGCTTATTTATGCATACCCAGAAAACGCTGGCTGAATGGCCATGACACACCTGTGTTTACCTGACAACTCCCCATTAGCACCCTCAAACGCTATCTACTTGTCACCCACTTTGTGACAAATACAGCGTTGCGACCACCATTGCAATTCAATAGCTATACGTGCAAACTGCAGCTCAGGCGGTAGAAAATATCAACTGAGTTGCATACAATAGCCGATCTGCGACAGCATCTGAATTAGGCACATAGTGCATTAATCTGTTAAACACCAATTCCTATTCAAAAATGAAATTCAAGGGTGCATATTGATGTAGATATAGAACTTATCTGAATCTTTGTCATTCATAGTTCTTCAATATCGTTGGTGGGTACACACTAGGACAATGGGGGTCATTCCGAGTTGATCGTAGCTGTGCTAAATTTAGCACAGCTACGGCAATCTACCCTGACATGCGGGAGGACGCCCCGACACAGAGCACAGAGGGAGCAAGCTACGAAGCGGTCCGGGGAGAGAGCAGCGCTTGAAGCAGCGCCTGCCGCACAGGTCATGTGCGGCGTGCAACCTGATACAGAGAACGAGGTGAGCACTCATTAATACACCTCGCCCCACTGGGAACATTGCTGAAAAGCTCTCATACCATCAGATAAATAGCCCCTCGCACAAAGGCCCTCATTCCGAGTCGTTCGCTCTGTATTTTTCATCGCATCGCAGTGAAATTCCGCTTAGTACGCATGCGCAATATTCGCACTGCGACTGCGCCAAGTAATTTTACAATGGAGATAGTATTTTTACTCACGGCTTTTTCATCGCTCCGGCGATCGTAGTGTGATTGACAGGAAATGGGTGTTACTGGGCGGAAACAGGCTGTTTTATGGGCGTGCGGGAAAAAACGCTACCGTTTCCGGAAAAAACGCAGGAGTGGCCGGGGAAACGGGGGAGTGTCTGGGCGAACGCTGGGTGTGTTTGTGACGTCAAACCAGGAACGACAAGCACTGAACTGATCGCAGATGCCGAGTAAGTGTGGAGCTACTCTGAAACTGCTAAGTAGTTTGTAATCGCAATATTGCGAATACATCGTTCGCAATTTTAAGATGCTAAGATACACTCCCAGTAGGCGGCGGCTTAGCGTGAGCAACTCTGCTAAAATCGCCTTGCGAGCGATCAACTCGGAATGAGGGCCAAAGAGAATTTCTGATCCCTTTACTATACACTGATTGGGAGATTGTTTCCCCTCAGTCAAATATCAATCAAACATCATTTGGTGAGCCAGTATCGTTTTCTGGTAACTCTTAAACAACTATAAGCTAAACGCTTTTACCTGACCTCCTGATATGTCCGCATATAAAGGAACTGTTACCAGCGGCCGGGAGGAGTGACTATAACAACAATATTGGGCTCACGTTTAGGTGAAATAAATCATCAGTATTCGGATACCTAAAAACTTTAAAGGACATTTTATACTGCAGTTTTTTTATTTATTATTTCATATGTTTTTTTAATTGTCTTATTTTTCTTATTTTAATATATGTGATTGTTTAAATAGTGGAATATATCTCACTATATTTACCGGCCGGTAATAACAAAAATAATCTTTTTATTAGAATTGAATAATAAACCAAAATTATATATATTGGTATATGGTGTATTTATTAATAATATTTTAATATCAGCGCCTCTATCTTTTCCCATTCGTGAGAAAAACTTTGTTTTTTTTTGTTTCATCAATTGTGGGAAGTGTAAACCCACTCAAGAGGCTGCAGATATTCAAATATTATCAGCTGGCGCTGGGTGAATTTCTTTTTATATCTATATATATATATACACATGCTATGGACTGGCCCGCCCATTCCCAAAACCTGAATCCAATTGAGCACATTTGGGACTTCATGTCTCGCTCCATCCACCAACGCCGCGTTGCACCACAGACTGTCCAGGAGTTGGCAGATGCTTTAGTCCAGGTCTGGGAGGAGATCCCTCAGGAGACCATCCGCCACCTCATCAGGAGCATGCCCAGGCATTGTAGGGAGGTCATACAGGCACATGGAGGCCACACACACTACTGAGCCCTTATTTTGACTTGTTTTAAGGACATTACATCAAAGTTGGATCAGCCTGTAGTGTGTTTTTCCACTTTGAGTGTGACTCCAAATCCAGACCTCCATGGGTTAATAAATTTGATTTCCATTGATAATTTTTGTGTGATTTTGTTGTCAGCACATTCAACTATGTAAAACAAAGTATTTAATAAGAATATTTCATTCATTCAGATCTAGGATGTGTTGTTTAAGTGTTCCCTTTATTTTTTTGAGCAGTGTATTATGAACTGGGCTCTTCCCCCTTCATACCCCGCCCCCATGCTCAGGAACATCAGATTTAGGAACAAGCCCAAAGCAGGAGCTGGTTAGAAGAGAGAAGGAAGGATGGTACACATAAGAAACACACGCTCAAGCCCCATACACACTAGGCGATACTGTTCGCAATATCACTCAGAAAGGGCTTTCTGAGCGATATTGTTTACAATAGCGCCTAGCGTGTACACTCGCTATCGTTAACGATGCGTGATCCTGCGCGACGTTAACGACCTCCTCCCTCATCTGAACATGTAGGGACGAGGGAGGTCCTCGTTAACGACAACAACCATGCTGCAGATGCAGCATTGCCTCCCTTCCCCCCGCCATTGTTCCCTTCCTCACCGGCTTCGGCAAGTGTGTATGCACTTGCCAATGTTGGCACCCCGCTGAGTCCCCGTTGCCAATATCTGCTTTCGCGGGGCCTCGGCAAGTGTGTATGGGGCTTCACATAGAAGAGAGGGGAATTGGTGACTGTAAAAGTAACCCATTGAAGCTAGGTGAGTCAGGGTGGGCGCTCTGTAGATCCCATGTACCTTGAAGAAAGAGTTAACAAAAGGAAAGTTTTACCAAAACTCTCCTTTTCTTCATTGGGGTCCATTGTCTCCACAGGATTAATTCTTAAGCTTGGGAAGTCCCAAAGCAGTTGTTATAGGGAGGGAGAACTCCTAAACTGAAAAGGAGGAGATTTCGGACAAAGATTGCATCCTGAGAGGCAAATGTATGAAAGGCACAGAATCTATGAAATGAGTGGGCAGTAGACCTTGCAGAGTTGTTCAGCAGATGCGCCACGTCGGGCTGCCTATGAAGGACCCACAGAGCGAGTAGAGTTAGCAGAGACTGTACTTGAAATAGGCAAATCAGCTTGTGTATACGACTGTGAAATGGTCATGCGGAGCCAATGCGCCAACATTTGTTTAGTGGCTGGCCAGCTCTGCTTGTGAAATTCATAAAGGATAAATAACAAATCGGTCTTCCTAGGTGACCCAGTACGGTCCACATAGATCCTGAGAGCATGAACCACATCCATCGTTGTTTCCAAGTGTGAGGGGACAGGTTCCTGAAAGGCCGGTACCACAATGGGTTTGTTATACAACCTTAGGTAGGTATCCATTTCTTGTTCTAGAGACCGCCCAATCCTGGTGAAAATTCAAGAATGATGCGCAACATGAGAGAGCTCGCAAGTCTGAGACCCTACGCGCTGAGGCGATTGCAAAGAGAAAGAGGGTTTTCACGGTTAACCACTTGAGGTTTACCGTCTCCAATGGTTCAAAAGGGGGCCTTGATAAGGCCTGAAGAATCAAAGACAAATCCCACGGAGCAACCGGAGGGACAAATGGAGATTGTATTTGGTGTACTCCTTGAAGGAATGTACATACATATGGTAATGGAGCCAGTCTCTTCTGGAACAAAATTGATAAGGCAGAAAACTGGACCTTCAGAGAAACTAGGTGAAGGCCCATTGCTAGGCTTGCCTGTAAGAAGGCTAACTGCCGAGGGATCCTGAGAACTTTAGGATCATAGTGATGAGCACACCACTGGAAGTAGGAGTGCCATATGTGGTAATATATGCGGTCTGAGGCTGGTTTTTGAGCCTGAAGCATGGACTGAATTGCAGCGCAGGATAAGTCTTTTTCCCTTAGGAGGGAAGTCTCAAGAGCCACGCCATCAAAGACAGGTAGGTCCGGATGGAGACAGGGTCCCTGCGATAGCAGATTTGGACGAAAAGGTAGAGGGAAGGGCTCATCCATGGAGAGTTCCCTCAGATCCGAGAACCAATGGCGTCTGGGCCATGCTGGAGCTACCGGGATGAGCTTGCTGCTTTCCTCCTTGAATTTGCGCAGTACCCTAGAGAAGGAGACATAGTAGAGGGAAAAAATATGCCAGAGGGAAGTTCCATGGAACTGTGAGTGCATCTACTAAACTCACTTCCAGATCTCTTGTCCTGGCCCTGTACACGGGAACCTTGTGGTTGTGTCTGGAGGCCATGAGATCCACGTCTGGCAACCCCCATTTGTGTACTAGGATTTGAAAGACGTGGAGGTGGAGAGACCACTGTTTGGCATGGACATCCTGAAACCTGAGAAAGTTTGAATCCCAGTTAAGGACTCCTGGAATGAAGATTGCCGAGATGGCTGGAATATGGATTTCTGCCCAGGTGAGAAGCAAAAACACTTCCTGCATGGCTGCCGCATTACGAGTGCCGCCTTGCCGATTGATGTAGGCCATTGCTGTGACATTGCACTGGCAAACTGTGAAGGAGGTTTTGAGTCTTTTGAAGGGCCCTGTAAACCACTCTGCGCTCTAGTACATTGATCGGGAGAGTCCTTTCTGCTGGGGACCCACGGCCCTAAAAGGAGTGACTGCCTGTGGCTGCTCTGTACCCTTGGAGACTTGCATCCGTGGTGAGAAGTGTCCAGTGTGAAATCCAGAAAGGTCGGCCCTTGTCCAGGTTGGGCATGTGAAGCCACCATGATAGGGATTGACGAACCTCCTGCATCAGAATTAGGGTCTGAGATTTGAGGTATGTCGGTAGTACATTCCATCTGGCCAGTATCAGGCACTGTAGGGGCCTGGAGTGAAATTGGGTGTATTCTACCATGTCGAATACAGATACCATTAAGCCCAGGGTCTGCATGGCCACATGTATAGAGACCCGAGGGCTGTGAAGCAGGTTGTGAATGCGCAACTGCAATGTTGCAATCTTTTCCTGAGGTAGGATGATGTGTTGTAGGCTGGCATCCAGTAAAGCCCCGAGGTGAAGCATCCACTGAGTGGGGATTTGGCCCAGTTGATAATACAACCGTGGGCCTGGAGAAAGGACATCAGTTGGATATGAATGTTCAATAACTCTGGAGATTGTGCCAGGACATGGAAATTGTCCAAGTAAGGGAGGAATCTAATCCCTTGTCCCCGGAGATGGGACGCCATGATTTTGGTGAACACCCTTGGAGTTGTGGAAAGTCCAAAGAGTGGTGCCTGAAACTGGAAATGATGTTGGAGAACAGCAAACCTGAGAAACAGTTGGTGAAAGAGCACTATAGGCACATGCAGGTATGCATCCTGGATGTCCAGGGAAACCATATTATTTCCAGGTCGCATTGCTAGGACAATGGAGCGGAGTTTCCATACGGAACATGGGTACTCTGGAGGTACTTGTTCAGTAGTTTGAGGTTCTGAACCATAAAGTGTAGAATAGAACATCTGACCCTGTTGATGGTGGGGAACAGGGATGACCACCCCAGACCACAGTAAGGAGTGATTGACTTCCTGCAGCACTTGTGTTTTGCCGGGATCTGGTGAGGGAGAGCAGAGGCGTAACTAGGGTTTTCGGAGCCCAGGGCAAGATGAAGAGTGGGCCCCCCCCAAAAAAACAACAACACACACACAAAAAGAAGTATGTGCGCGTGCCGAAGAATGGGCATGGCCATGAACCAGAAGGGGTGTGGCCACTGAAAATGGGGCGTGCCAACATGACTATCACCTACCCCGTGTCACCTCTCAGCACACTATCACCTACCCCTTGTGTCGTCTCTCAGCACACCTTCATTCAATTTTTGCACAGTACGCATGCAGAGTCCCCTTTTTACACAGTGCCAGATCCACAGTGACAGTTACAGCGCCCCACAGTGCCAGATACAATGCCCCACAGTGCCAGTTACAATGCCCCACAGTGCCAGATATAAGCCCCTCCGTCACTCACCGCTTCCCTCTGCTATGTGAGGGGAGGAGAGCGCAGCGCCTCTCCTGCCCCTCAAAGCTCCAGTTCTCCGGCGGCGGCCATCTTACATGTGGCGTTGGTTCGTTAGCCAATCAGAGCTCGTGGACCGGCAGTCAATCAGGAGCTGGTCCGCAAGCTCTGATTGGCTAACGCCACCGGACACACACGCAGCACTGCTGGCAGCGGCTGTTAGCACATTGAGGGGCAGGAGAGACGCCGCGCACTCCTCCCCTCACATTGCAGCGTGACGGGGGCGAATGGGCATGATGCCCTGGCCGCCGCCCCCCTCTGCTGGGCTTGCCAAGGCGCCCAGGGCACGTGCCCCACTCGCCCTGCCTTAGTTACGCCTCTGGGGAGAGGTAGGAAAGTACGGTCTGGAAGGACGGCTCAGGAAGGAGAGAGCATATCCACGAGAGACTACTTATTGGACCCAGGTGTCCGTTGTGATAAGACGCCATCCCTGGCCAAACTGAAGACCTGGGATCCCCCAGGGGGAGGGGATTCATGCTGCGGGTTTAACCCCTGGTTTTGTAGGACGACGTCTGGCAGCCCAAGCCTGCTGGGCCATGGGTTTTGAAGCCTTGCCTGTGTGATTTGAACATGGGAAAGGACTACCCTTGGGTTTGCGTTATGAACGAAAAGTCAGAAAGGACGAAGTTTGAGGTCTTCCTGAGGAAGCTGAAGGCAAATGAGCCGTCTTAGATGTCGCTAGTTTCCCGACAGTCTTGTCCAGTGCTGGACCAAAGAGGAACTTATCCGTGTATGGGAGGGCTTTCAGGGCTTTCTTGGTGTCCGTATCCACCTTCCAACTGCGGTGCCACACAATGCTGCGTGCTGCAATGGATACAGCTGAAGCATTAGAGGATCACAGTGTGACCTTAAGAGCAGCTTCGCCAATGTAATGGGCTGCATCTCTGATGTTGGCAATAACGGATAACTGAGCCATGGACAGATCAGATGCTAAACTGCGTTCCAGGTCATCGGACTATGTTTCAATGGCCTTAGCGTCCCAAGCTGTAGCTGGCCTGACAGTAGCTCCTTTCAGTACACAAACTTCGGACACGCATGCAGTTGTCTATCTGGCAGCTCCTTAAGTGAGGACGCAGTTGGGATAGGCAGGATGGAACTTTTGAGTGGGTCACATGAGTATCCACAATAGGTGGGTTTTTCCAATTTGCACAAATCATCTGTGGCTAAAGGGTATAAGGAGCTGAGCCTTTTAGGTACTGTGAATTTCTTAGTAGGAGTTTTCCACGCCTCAGTTCTAACTTCTGTGAAGTGGTCAGAGTGTGGGAACTCAGCTACGACTACTTTTTTCTCGCTTGCACAGCGGGTCTTTAGAAATAGAGAGAATTTGACAGCTCTAATTAATGCTGCCACATTAAATTAAGATGGGTCCTCCTCATACCGAGGGAGGTTCTGTATCAGAAACCTCAGCCATGTCAGTATGTACTAATGATTCTTCAGAAACAGAGTGTGGTGTGGATTGTGAGGAAGGTATAGTACGCTTAGCAACAGTAGGTGCAGGCAGTGTGCATTTCCCATGTCTCATGCTCTGAAAAGTAGCAGACTCTGAACAGACATAGATAATTAATCCAACAACTGAGGGTGGATGGGAAGGGCTGCTATGGCCTGGTAAGCAGGTTGTAATGGCTGGTGAAAACCCATAGAGGGAGCCATTGGAGGCTACAGTTGCTGTAGAACAGCTACAGGGGAGAGCCATAGTGGGCTGTACTGGTTGTGGGACAGTTCCCTATGGAGCCAGGATGGGCTGTACTGGCTGGGGTATATCCATAGGGGGGACAACAGGTAGGGTAGCTATATGGTCTGCAATTTTAGCCAGTAAGGTTGTAACTGAAGCCCATGGGGGCTCTTGTACCATAACTGGTGGGGCTGAGGTGCTGGAACTAGGTGGGCTGCTTTATGCCTGGGCTGGGCATAAACCATCCTGTGATAAATCCTGAGGTAAAACCTCAGTGTGCCAGGCATTCCATGCCACCAATATAGGTGCTCCTGCTTGTTTTGCTTTTGTTAGGCATGGTTACAGCAAGTAGTGAACACCCACAATATAGTATGGTGGAACAGACACAGGTACAGGGAAAGAAAGCAAATATAATGTAGTTTGAATAAAGACAAATCAAATAGTAGCACTAGCATAAGTCGCACACAATGCAGAAAACAAATTTAACTGCAAAGGACACTGGTGTCAACTACACAGCGCTTGGAGGAGGCTGGTAGGATTCAGCGTTTTTTTAATAACCCGCTACGTATGAGAGGTATACAGGGAGACATAGCCCACTGCTTCTGGAGACCTGCAGAACTCTGTACGATGGCTATTCAGCGTCTTGTGTGAGGAAGGAGTACCAGCCCAGGGTGGGAAAACCGTTGTGGAATGGAACCCTGGGCTGGGAGAGGGGCCGCTGGTGAAGCGCTTACCTGCCCTGCGCTGAATATCACCACCGGTTCTCCTGGCCATTAAAGGTTCCCCAGCACAAGTATACATTAATGCCCTGGTGGTCCAGTGCAGCCGCGAGTACACTTAATGGACTGGGAGCACATCAGCAGACGCGGTCTGTCTCCCAAGACCGCGGTATATGGACTGCGCAGTTCCCGGTTCCCACAAGCAGGAACCCGCCTTACCTGTCCCCCATGTCTACAGATGCAGTCATAGGGCATCCCTGCATCGTGCTAGCGAGAAGGTAGCAGTGGAAGTGCCGCAGAAATCACCTACCCACTCGTGGTGTCTCAGCCCGGTGGGGGTGTTGGAGAGATAGCTTTGGCGTCCCTGGACTGGCAGGAACTGTCATGACTTAGTAAAAGAGAGAAAAAGTCAGAAAAATTTAAAATAAAAGCTTAGGCTGCAATCTGAAGCCCCTGTTCAGTGTGTCCAGCTCCCTGCCAGCACCAAAAAAATACCCTGATGTACCTGAGCATGGGGGCAGGTATGAAGGGGGAAGAGCCCAGTACATCCTGGGAGGCTCACAAGCTCATTGTTCGGTGCCAGTCCTGGTCTCCACCAGCATCATACCCAAGGTAAAGAATTAACCCTGTAGAGACCATGGACCCAGATAAAGAAAATAGACGTTATGGTAAGAACTTACCGTTGATCACGTAATTTCTCTTATGTCCACAGGTATCCACAGGATAACATTGGGATATGCCGGAGCGACAGCGGAAATGGCAGAAACGGTCACGAGCTTTCTGGCCTCCCAGGATGCATTGGGGCTTCACCATATAATCCCGCCCACTGACTCAGTCAAATCAGTTCTTTCCACAGCGATTAGGCAGGAGCATCAGGTAGAAAACTATTTAGGAGATAGGAACACACATGCACACCCTTCCATACAAGAGGGAAGAGGTTTAATGATTGTCAAGATCCTCAAATCAGGTGCGTCAGGGTGGGACCCCTGTGGATACCTGTGGGCATAAGAGAAATTACGTTATCAATGGTAAATTCTTACCATAACGTCTATTTCTCTGGCTGGGTCCACAGGTTATCCACAGGATAACATTGGGATTCCCAAAGCCAGTTTTAGTGGTGGGGACGCTCCTGATTACACAGGAGGACCTTTCGCCCGAAGTCTGCGTCATGAGAGGCAAAAGTATCCAAGGCATAATGTCTGATGAATGTGTTTATGGAAGACCATGTGGCTGCCTTACAAATCTGTTCTGCTGAAGCACCCTGTTGTGCTGCCCATGAAGGACCTACCTTACGTGTAGAGTGAGCAGAGATATTAGCCGGAGTAGGGAGATCTGCATGAGGATAAGCTTCTCATATTACCATTCGGAGCCATGTTGCCAGCGTCTGTTTACTAGCAGGCCATCCTCTTCTATGAAATCCGTAGAGGATGAAGAGAGAGAATCTGTTTTTCTGATGGCACTAGTACGATCTATGTAGATTCTTAATGCTCGGACTAAGTCCAGCGGCGCTTCTCCCGCAGAAAGTCCCGATACCTGAAAAGCTGGGACTACAATCTCTTCATTCAGGTGAAAATTTGAAACCACCTTCGGAAGGTAACCAACCAGATCTAGTTCTGAGAACTGCTCTGTCTGGTAAAAACTTAGGAAAGGAGACTTACACGATAACGCTCCTAAATCTGACACTCTTCTGGCTGACGCCATTGCCAGTAGAAAAAGTACTTTAGCCGTTAACCATTTAAGATCTGCTCTCTTAAGTGGTTAAAACGGAGGTCCCTAAAGGAATTTAAGAACTAGATTCAAATCCCAGGGAGCTGCAGGAAGAACAAATGGAGGTTGAATATGTACAACTCCCTGAAAGACAGTACGTACATCCTGTAAATCAGCAATCTTTCGCTGAAACCATACAGTTAACGCTGATACTTGAACTCTCAAGGAAGCTACTTTCAAACCTTTATCCAATCCTGCTTGAAGGAAATCCAAAATCCTGGATACTTTAAAAGATTTTGGATTCAAACTTTTTTCAGTACACCAATGAATATAGGCTTGCCAAATTCTATGATAAACACGAGCCGAAGAAGGCTTTCTTGCTCTAAGCATAGTTTGGATTACTTGCTTTGAAAATCCTCTAGCTTCTAAGATATTTATATATCAAGTGTGAGCACACACAGACTTTATAAAAAACTTCTAATTTATTTGCAGGCTGCTGGTTTAATAAAAATAATCCTTTATTCATCTCCTAAAAACAATGTATTTGTCAAAAGAGACATAGCAATATAAATAACAATCAAAACAAGAAGAGAATAAATACAATATAAAATATAAGCTCTAGCCAATTGGACTTTTATGTCAATAAATTGCATGCATACCAGTATGTTAATGGTTAAATCAAGCACAGCACGGGCCCTCATTCCGAGTTGTTCGCTCGCAAGCTGCTTTTAGCAGCTTTGCACACGCTAAGCCGCCGCCTACTGGGAGTGAATCTTAGCTTATCAAAATTGCGAACGAAAGATTAGCAAAATTGCGAATAGACACTTCTTAGCAGTTTCTGAGTAGCTCCACACTTACTCGGCAACTGCGATCAGTTCAGAAAGTTTCGTTCCTGGTTTGACGTCACAAACACTCCCAGCGTTCGGCCAGACACTCCTCCGTTTCTCCAGCCACTCCCGCGTTTTTCCCAGAAACGGTAGCGTTTTTTCGCACACACCCATAAAACGGCCAGTTTCCGCCCAGAAACACCCACTTCCTGTCAATCACATTACGATCCCCAGAACGAAGAAAAAACCTCGTAATGCCGTGAGTAAAATACCTAACTGCATAGCAAATTTACTTGGCGCAGTCGCACTGCGGACATTGCGCATGCGCATTAGCGACTAATCGCTCCGTTGCAAGAAAAATATAACGAGCGAACAACTCGGAATGACCCCCACAGTCTTTTTGTACAGTCCTGCTGGTTAATAAAGCGGTTATCTCCCTCCAGGGGATTTGTTGGTATCAGTGTTAGAAGACTGTTAGCTAAGCATGCTTAGAGCTCTAATGAAAAAGTCATAGTCCCGTACTGCTAATTGCTGGAATATTAGTTGCTATGGCAATTCTGTTCAAGCAACAATATATAGCAACGGTTTATTTCGATTTCAAGATGTAATGCTGGCAAATTTTGAGATCACTTAGTCCCCGGCATGACACTCCTACGGATTTTTCGGAGCTTCCGGCGCGTTCCACCTGACGTTCTCGATCACATGACGCGTTTCTCCGCCTTTTGTGGGTGGCGGTTTCCTCAGAGGTTTAGATTTCCATTTGTACAGTCTCTATTTATCCCCCTCACGGGCTCCTCATTAGTCAGAGATTTATTAACCATTATTGATAGCAGCTATTCATTTCCTACTTAGGATGCCTAATTAAACCAGCTGGTTCAATTATGCCTTCCTATAGAGCTTTTGTATTAAATAATACACACTATATATACATAAAAAAAGGTGTATATACAAATATAAAATTAATATATAAAAAGAAAAATATTACATATTCTAATAACCACATTGAGGTGTCATAGGTCTTAAGATAGATATCTAATTAATGCACATGTATTTTAATTAGCACTCATATAGTTTAGACCATTAGTGACAATTAATTCTAATTTTAATCACAGAGAATGTTTTCTAGCCTTAATGGCTAAGGAATACTCAGCCTATTTTTTCCTTAATAGACAACCAGAAGCATAGATAAAATAGAATGGGATAGAGCATATAGACAAACATGGATATATGCATATGAAATACATATCTAGTTCGAAGAATAAGCACAAATAAGGAGATCAAATAGCAGAGGTATATATACTGTATAAACTTAGAGAGGGATTATATATATATATATATATATATATATATATAATGAAGACTTGTTGATTTGGGACTATCCCCTCTAATATTCTACCATATAGGTAACATTATCCACACCATCCAAAGAATGTTCTTGTTTGATGTAGAAATATATATTATACGGTACCCGCTAATACATTATAATATAGAATACACTATTTTCTAGATGAGAGGGCAAAGGACACAGAATCGTCGGCATTATAGCTAGATATAACTATATTCCAAAAGACACATCTGTATTTGAACTGTTTTCTTAAAGGGACATATATATATATATATATATATATATATATATACACACACATATACATACATACAACCGCGGGTCGGACCGGCACTCCTTCCAATAATAACTCCAATGCTCCGGTGCCTCCAGCAGATACAAGGTATGTATAAAGCAAAAAACAGCTGCAGCACTCGGAAATGTGTTGTTTCTAAAGGCCCATACATACTTGACGATAAAATGAACGACGTCGTTCATTTCAGCCCTCATCAACGACGTCGCTTATTATATCGTCAAGTGTGTATGCATCCGACGACCACCGATGCGCGGCCCCGCGGGACGTTAACGACCCTCGCTTATCTGTGGAGCATGTATGCTCAATTTCCACTATGGTCGTTACCGACCAGAGACGTCGTTGAATGTGTATGGTGTGAAAGACCAACGACCAACGACCAAGCCACTGTTCATCAGCCCTGTTCCCAGCTCATTATTTTAATAAACTGTTCAGCTTGGATGCTTCAACGATGAATGGTCTATGGTCTTTGGTCTTTCGTCTTTGGTCTTTCGTCTTTCGTCTTTGGTCGTTGGTAGTGTGTATGCTCATGTCGTTTGCTCAGCTGTTCAAGGGAACTTCAAGGGAAGTCGTTAACGACGGTCGTTAACGATGTGTGCATCGTCAAGTGTGTATGGGCCTTAATACATCATTTTTTGCATCAAGAACCCGAGTGCCGCAGTTGTTTTTTGCTTTATTTATAAATATAAATATATTATAAATAATAAATATACATAAATATACAGAGCATTGGAAATGCTCTGAAGGACACGTCTATATTGGGAATATTTTCTTAGGAACACATATATATATATATATATATATAGAACCAATAGTTTGAACATATTAGTATGTAAGTAGAGTGAACATTTTCTATATTATTATATTATGTTATATTTAGTGTAAAGAGACATTAGAATATATCCAAATAACTATTATATGTTGTTAAGCTCTATGTTCCCATTTAGGCCTAAGGGTTCCAGGGTCTTTAAGCGAAAAATCCAAAAAGCCTCTTTCCTACATAGGGCATTAAATCTATCACCCCCTCTTTCAGTTATCCTGATCTGTTCAAGGGCCTTTAATCGAACATTAGAGATATTGCCTTGCTTGCATTGATTTGTGTGTCGTGATACACTATGTACAATACTCCTGTTTATAATGTTTCTCCGGTGTTCAAGAAAACGCACCTTTAGTTTTCTAATGGTACGTCCTACGTATTGATACCCACACCCACATTCAACAAGATAAAACACATATGTGGATTCACAGTTCAAAAAAACGTCTATAGTGAAGGATTCACCTGTGACTCTTGATTTAAATGTCTTACTGCATGAATTTACATTCATGCAAGTGATACACCTGGTTCTGGGTTCACTACGATATGCCGGCGGTCGGGCTCCCGGCGACCAGCATACTGGCGCCGGGAGCCCGACCGCCGGCTTACCGACAGTGTGGCGAGCGCAAATGAGCCCCTTGCAGGCTCGCTGCGCTCGCCACGCTACGGGCACGGTGGCGCGCTACACTATTTTATTCTCCCTCCAGGGGGGTCGTGGACCCCCACGAGGGAGAATAAGTATCGGTATGCCGGCTGTCGGAATCCCGGCGCCGGTATACTGTGCGCCGGGATCCCGTCAGTCGGCATACAGAAGACCACCCCTGGTTCTGGCACACCTAAAGAAACCCTTAGGTTTTTGTCTCAATCTGTCTAGATCAGAGGTTCTCAAACTCGGTCCTCGGGGGCCCACACAGTGCATGTTTTGCAGGTCTCCTCACAGAATCGCAAGTGAAATAATTAGCTCCACCTGTGGACCTTTTAAAATGTGTCAGTGAGTAATTAATACACCTGTGCACCTGCTGGGTTACCTGCAAAACATGCACTGTGTGGGCCCCAGAGGACCGAGTTTGAGAACCTCTGGTCTAGAGAATTAACAGTTGTCATTGTCCTTATCGCTCTATTGTCTACTATCGAGTGTCTTTTCTTCTTATCAATATTGAACATACTTGGTGCTAGTTTAGCTTGTAGCGTTTCAGATTTCTTATATACAATTTTAATGTTTTTCCCTATCTCTGATTCTAACAGGGGATCTATTGCTAAAAGTGGAGTATTTTTCTTTATTATTTGGTTGATCTTAGTGGCATGGGTATTATACTGTGTTACAAAGATGCATTTTTCATTATAGGTGTCCCTCTTTCTATGTTTTTGTTGTTTTTTGAGAGATTTCTTAATCAGCAAACTATTTCTATCCTGTTTTTCCACCTCCTCCAATGCTTTTCCTAAGATGTAATCTGGATAGCCCTGTTCTTCAAAGGAGGAATGTACCCTCATGACTTGTTCTTGATACCTATGGTCTCTGGAGCAATTTCTTTTTATTCTTAGAAATTGGCTCTTTGGGATATTATCCCGCCAAGTCCTAAGATGACTACTACTGTATTTTAGGAAGTTATTTGTATCGACCGGTTTAAAATATGTTTCTGTGTGGATATTTTCACCATCGGACAGAAGAGCAATATCCAGGAAAGTAATGTGTTGAGGATCACACCTGTGAGTGAACTTTAATCCATAAGTGTTATTGTTCAAATGTGATAATAGTGATGTGATATAATTAAGTGATGTGACAGAATTTCCCAAATAAAAACTAAGTCATCTATATATCTGCCATAGAGGACCAGGTCCGCCCCCCAGATGAGCTCCTCCTCGAGTGCACCCATATATAGGTTGGCGTAACTCAGGGCGAACCTAGTCCCCATGGCAGTCCCCCGTGACTGTAAATAAAAAACTTGTGATTAAACGTTAAATAATTGTGCTCAAGAATAAATTTTATGGATGTCACCACCAGGGATTTCAAACTGTCATCAATCGATTTGTCCCTTTCCAGGACGTCAGTTATGACCTGTAGTCCTTTCTCATGTGGTATGTTAGAGTATAAAGACTCTACATCACATGTTAGGAAATAGTATGTATTTTTCTACTTGACTGTCTTCAGCATATTGAAAAAAATGTGTGGTGTCTTTAATATATGATTTAAGTTGAACCATATACCCCTGGAGGTGAGCATCCACAAAGTGTGACAAATTAGAGGTGATTGACCCGATAACAGAAATAATAGAACGCCCCGGGGGTGATGTAAGTGACTTATGTAATTTAGGCAAATGATAATAAACCGGAGTGATGGGATGTGGGGTAAACAAAAAATGGCAAGTATCCCTGGATATTGCTCCCCTGTCCAACGCCTCATCCAACAAGACCTTCAATTCACTCTGAAATTTGACAGTAGGGTTGGAACATAGAACCTTATAAAAAAGGGTGTTATTCAACTGTGTATTGGCCTCCTTGATGTAATCTACTGTATCTTGTAGTACAACACCACCCCCTTTGTCGGCCATTTTTATAGTGAGATTCTCATCTGTCATCAAAATTTTCAAAGCTTTACGTTCGTCATAAGTTAGATTGTCCCTTAAGGGTTTCCTATCTGCGGTCTCGCATAGCTTCCTAAAATCTTCCATGGTTACGTTAAAGAAACCCTCTATAGAGGGGCCCCTAAATTGAAGGGGATAGAAATCTGATTTTCTTTTAAAAGTTTTTTCATCTTTTTTTACTTTATCTACATTATATATCTGAATGGTCCCATCATTTGTACACTCTGATTTTAACTCCTCTAAAATATCTAGCGCACCCTTATCTTCCTCATCTAGGATTATGGGCATTAAATCCTCACTGTTATTCAGCTTTTTTAGTTTTTTTGGTTGCAAAATACAGTTTTCTGCATAAATTCCTAGTGAACCTATTAAGGTCCACAAACAATCCAAATAAATTAGGTTTTTTTGCAGGGGCATATTTTAATCCCTTACTAAGTAGTTGTTTCTCTGCTGAAGTTAATTCTCTGGAGGACAGGTTAAAAATTCCCTTTCCGCTTATGCTTTTCTTTGACTTTTTTCTTTTCTGTTGTAATCTTCCCCCCCTACATCCTCTAGATCTCTGTCCCTTCCTCTTTTCATGTGACTGGTATTCAATCTGTTCAGTGGCGCACCCAGGGGGGGTTTCCGAGTACCCAGAAACCCCCCTCCACTAAAAAAAAAAAAAAAATTTTTTTTTTTTTTTTTTTAGCTGCATGAGTATTATTAATGACTGTCTAGCGTCCTCTGCAGCCTGCTGTCTTCCTGGTGGCACTTGCAAGTGCAATAAAAGTTTACTTTATTTTAATTATAGTACATATATATCCATGTGCCTACATATATACACATGTATATACATACATACATACATACATATAAACACACACATATGATATATATATATATATATACACACACACATGTGTATATATATGTGTACTGTATGTGTGTGTATATATATATATATATATAAGTATGCATGTTTAATATGCTATGTATATGTGTATATGGGTTCACTACGAACTCCCGGCGGCCGGCCTCCCGGCAACCAGCATACCGGCGCCGGGAGGCCGGCCGCCGGCTTACCAACAGTGTGGCGAGCGCAAATGAGCCCCTTGTGGGCTCGCTGCGCTCGCCACGCTACGCGCGCCACACTATTCTACTCTCCCTCCAGGGGGGTCGTGGACCCCCACGAGGGAGAATAAGTGTCGGTATGCCGGCGGTCAGGCTCCCAGCGCCGGTATGCTGGTCGCCGGGAGCCCGACCGCCGGCATACTGAAGACCACCCGTGTATATGTATGTGTGTGTGTAGATATATGTATATATATATATATATATGTAGATATATATATATATATATATACACACACACACACACACAGACACACTAGTTTTACGGACCCAGCATATACTGGGTCACCTCAGTCCCCACCCCCGTGATTGGCTCCGCCCAGTTCTGGAAACCCCCCCATGCAAATCCTGCGTTTGCCACTGCTGTTGGTGTGATTTGGTTTTGTGGGACTTATCTCTAAAAAATGATTTTGTTCATCATCTTTAGAGCTAGCATATTGATGTAATTGTCTCTTATTTTTACTCCATCCCCTTTAGGGTTTCTGGAGAGAACTTTTCTCTATTGAGACATTCATATCTATTTTTATGAACAAAACCTCTAGGGTCTTTCTGTGGGGTATTAGGCTGGGGGAACCTTCTGCCATTTTTCATCCATCTATTTTGCTTACTACTTGATCTATTTACATGTAGGTAAGCTTCTAAGATAGAGGTTTCAACAGCCACGCCGTCAAAGACAGACGATCCAGATGGCTGTGACAACAAGGACCCTGCATTAGCAGATCTGGACGTTGAGGGAGCAGTATCGGTGCTTCCACGGACATTCTCAATAGATCTGTGTACCAATGCCTTCTTGGCCAAGCTGGAGCTATAAGAATTATTGCTCCCTTTGATGCTTTATTTTGCTCACTACTCTGGGTAACAGAGATATTGGAGGGAACAGATACGCCAGATGAAATTTCCATTCTACTGACAGTGCGTCCACAAGGACCGCTCTCGGATCCTTTGTTCTCGATCCGTACCTCGGAACTTTGTTGTTTAGACGAGACGCCATGAGATCTATCTCCGGTAAACCCCATCTGTTCACTATTGTTTCAAACACCTCTGGGTGTAACGCCCATTCGGTTTCCTGAATGGTGCCCTTATTTCCAACAGATTTATTGCCAGGCGACTTTCCCTTACGGTCCATTTTCCCTGGAACCAAAGGCTTCCGAGTACCGCACCCCAGCCTTGCAGACTGGCATCTGTCATCAGGATTTGCCATTCTTTTATCCAAAAGGGTCTCCCCTTGTTTAAATGGTCTGTCTGTAGCCACCACGCTAGAGACCTTTTTACGTTTACTGGAAACTTTATCATCTGCTTTTTTATCGTCTGATGATCTCCGTTCCATTTGGTCAGAATGAGGTGCTGTAAAAGTCTGGAGTGGAATTGCGCATATTCCACCATGTCGAAGGTTGATACCATCAGACCCAACAGTCGCATTGCTGCATGGACTGACATTGTCTGGGTGTGCAACGCTTCCTGAGTCATGACCTGCACCGTGACTATCTTTTTCTCTGGTAAGAGAATTTTCTGTAGACCTGAATCGAATATGGCCCCCAAATGAACCATCCGCTGTGACGGATTCAGAGACGACTTTTCCCAATTTATGAGCCACCCGTGTCTCTGTAAACAAACTACTGTCTGTTGAAGATGGCTCAAAAGTAACTCCTGTGAATGTGCTAGGATTAACAGGTCGTCGAGGTATGGGAATATTCTTATCCCCTGCTTGCGGAGATAAGCTGCCATAACCACCATAATTTTGGTAAACACCCTGGGTGCTGTTGCTAGCCCGAAGGGCAAGGCTTGGAACTGAAAATATTCCTGGAGGATGGCAAACCTGAGGTAACACTGTTGAGACAGTGCTATAGGCACATGTAGGTAAGCATCCTGTACATCCAGAGATACCATGTAATCTCCCGGTTCCATAGCCAACATTATGGAGCGTAATGTCTCCATGTGGAGCCTTGGGATCCAAATGTATTTGTTTAACATTTTCAGATTGAATTGGTCGAAATGACCCATTTGGCTTCTGGATCAGAAATAGATTGGAGTAAAACCCCTGTCCCCTTTGTGATGGAGGTACTGGGACAATCACACCTGACTGCAGTAATTTTTGGACTGCTTCTTGCAGGGCATTGGCCTTCGACTCTATATGAGACGGGCTGGTGCAAAAAAATCTTTGAGGAGGCTGCCTCCTGAATGGGAACCCATACCCCTGAGATACCACCTTCTGCACCCAAGCATCTGTTGTCGACTGTTGCCATATGTGTGCAAAATGAAGGAGGCGGCCCCCAACCCTGGAATCCTCCAGGCGGAGGCCCGTCTCTTCAGGCTGATGGTTTCTGTTCAGGCTTGGAAGCTGGCTTTCTACTAGCCCATTGCTTCCTACCCCTGGCCGATTTACTAAACTGGGGTTGCTTAGACTCCTCTTTAGCTTTCGCTTTGCCATCGAAATGGCCGAAACTTTGAACCCTTAGTCTTAGGGTTATAACTAGCACGAAATCTGACCTTCTTTGGTTCAGCCTCCGATTCTAGAATATCAGACAATTGTTTTCCAAACAGTATATTACCAATGAAAGGCAATGCTTCCAATTCTTTCTTGGATTCCGCATCTGCTTTCCAGGTACGTAGCCAAACTGCTCTACGAGCGGCTACTGTCAAGGCTGAAGCTTTAGAAGCGATTGTACCCATATCAATTGCTGCTTCTTCCAAATACTGGGCAGATTGTCTTAAACGGCTTAAATGATACTCTTGCTCCCTATTAGGAGGAGAAGCCATTCTCTAGTTCAACAACAGCAAAATCCCGGCGCCTTTATTGCCCAGAAAAAACCTAGCAGCCTTCCCAGGGGTAATTGGTTTAAAAACCCCTTTTAATAAACAGGAAAAAATAGAAAAAGACAATGGGAGGCGCAGATTTAATCTGTTTGCAGATTTTATTATATGATTATTATATATTAAAACACAAATTCATACCGGCCGGTATGCGTAAATTACATATATTTAGACATCTCAATAAAAGTATTAACCTTAAAAGACCACAATATATTCCTCTCAAACCTATATAGGATTAAATGTACTACAAGTGGTGCTTTGTATTGCCTCTCCTAATAGCTCACTTGCTACCCAGTGAAATATATACCATGGAAACAATTAGAAGTGCGCTTCAGCAACACTTTCCTATGTACTTGCTATTAGTCTGTGATTTAAATACTGTAGTTGAATGTCTTGTTTATCAAACAGTTCCAATGTTCCATGCAAATGTTGTATGTATTCCTGTATGTCCATACAATATGTTTATGGAAAGTTCGAAGCTCTTATACAAACATCCAAATCACAGCGTGATGGTACTTATTGAGCAAACCTGTCACGACTCCCAGCAGAGTAAGCTATTCGTCCTCCCGGCTATTGGTCTTACTTTCAGCCTTGTCTGGAGTTCATGGAACAACTCACTTCGGATGTTGTCCCTCCCGGCTGTTTGTGTAGCCTCAGCCTTATCCGGAGTATATTTACCCTTCTGCTCTTCTAATCACTTTTTAGCAATTGATCACTCGTCAGCCGGCCGGCTAGTAGTTATGCAGCACTCGATCCCGTCAGTGGGAGAAAAGCACAGACGCGTTTCCCCGCCTTCCAACCTCGGTGGCTTCCTCAGTGTGAATGGCTCTCCCTGGCCGCACGGCTTTTTAAAACACAGATATTTTGCACAGCCCGTGCTGACATTAGCATAATGCCGTTCACGTCTCATTTCAACAGCTGTCACCTGTATTTGTATATAATTACTTCGCTCCTTTTCTAGATCACAGTGTCCCATTTAATTTCATCCTAATAGCCGCATCAATTGCACTTATTCCTGGTTGTAATCACTTAAACCTCCAGGTACTATGTATAACTATTCATATAACACTAAAAAACAATATGAATGAATATATATACATACAGGTGATTAGACTTATTTATTCTGCATCACTGGTTGCTATCCCCTTATATTTACATATATTTTAATATAAATTAAATAAAGGGGATAGCAACCAGTGATGCAGAATAAATAAGTCTAATCACCTGTATGTATATATATTCATTCATATTGTTTTTTAGTGTTATATGAATAGTTATACATAGTACCTGGAGGTTTAAGTGATTACAACCAGGAATAAGTGCAATTGATGCGGCTATTAGGATGAAATTAAATGGGACACTGTGATCTAGAAAAGGAGCGAAGTAATTATATACAAATACAGGTGACAGCTGTTGAAATGAGACGTGAACGGCATTATGCTAATGTCAGCACGGGCTGTGCAAAATATCTGTGTTTTAAAAAGCCGTGCGGCCAGGGAGAGCCATTCACACTGAGGAAGCCGCCGAGGTTGGAAGGCGGGGAAACGCGTCTGTGCTTTTCTCCCACTGACGGGATCGAGTGCTGCATAACTACTAGCCGGCCGGCTGACGAGTGATCAATTGCTAAAAAGTGATTAGAAGAGCAGAAGGGTAAATATACTCCGGATAAGGCTGAGGCTACACAAACAGCCGGGAGGGACAACATCCGAAGTGAGTTGTTCCATGAACTCCAGACAAGGCTGAAAGTGAGACCAATAGCCGGGAGGACGAATAGCTTACCCTGCTGGGAGTCGTGACAGGTTTGCTCAATAAGTACCATCACGCTGTGATTTGGATGTTTGTATAAGAGCTTCGAACTTTCCATAAATATATTGCATGGACATACAGGAATACATACAACATTTGCATGGAACATTGGAACTGTTTGATAAACAAGACATTCAACTACAGTATTTAAATCACAGACTAATAGCAAGTACATAGGAAAGTGTTGCTGAAGCGCACTTCTAATTGTTTCCATGGTATATATTTCACTGGGTAGCAAGTGAGCTATTAGGAGAGGCAATACAAAGCACCACTTGTAGTACATTTAATCCTATATAGGTTTGAGAGGAATATATTGTGGTCTTTTAAGGTTAATACTTTTATTGAGATGTCTAAATATATGTAATTTACGCATACCGGCCGGTATGAATTTGTGTTTTAATATATAATAATCATATAATAAAATCTGCAAACAGATTAAATCTGCGCCTCCCATTGTCTTTTTCCATTCTCTAGTTCCTCTATCCATTCGCCCATTGCCTTTGCTATCCAGGCCGAAGCCATAGCAGGTTTTACCACTGCTCCTGCAAGGGAAAATATATTTTTCAAGAAGCTATCTACCCTTCTGTCTGTGACATCATTTAATGAGGTAAATGACAATGGTAAAGCAGATTTATGCACAAGTCGCAGTACATGTGCATCTACTTTTGGAGGAACTTCTCTTTTCGAACAATCCGCAGCTGGAAATGGATAATAAGAATCCCATCTTTTCGGAATCTTATCCTTTTTACTGGGCGTCGCCCAAGATTCTTCCATCATTTCCGTCAGCTCATCTGACGCTGGAAATTCAGTTTTAACTGTCTTTGTTCGTTTAAACACAGGTGCTTTAGATCTTGACACTGTTTTGGCTGGCTCTTCCAAAGAGAGAACAGCCTTCATAGCATCAAAAAGTTCAGCTACATCCTCTGAACTAAAACTCTGCAACTGATCATCATACGGAGTATTTGAATATACTGTATCATCATCTGTTGTATCATCTTGTGTAGTCTGCCACATAGACGCATCTGTCTTAGTTTTACCTGTCTCTTGGTTGCTTGTAGAGGCTACTGGAACCAAGCCATAAGAAGGGAGCTGCATGTATGGGATAATAGTGTAACCTAACCCCTGGGGTAGTGCTGCCGGAGTTAACCTGTCTGCTATTGAAGACAAAGTCTTTGCAAACATATTCCATGGTGGCTCTACTGGTTGTTGAACCAAATCCAGTTTTTTACTTTGCTGAAAAGCAAAACAGTTCGCACACAACCCCTCATAAGTGACCAACTGGCCTATACCAATTAACAATGTTTTACAAGATAAACATGTTAGGGATGTAGGAGTGCCTGATAAATTCTCCTCGTCACTTTTGCCGCTCACAGACATGGTAATATTCTGTTAATGACTACACAATTTGTGACTGAAAATCACCTATATATGGATATATAGAAGGGAGATCAATCTGACCACAACCGTGCACCTGAATTGAGGGTGAGAACCGGACTGACGACATAAAAAAGTCAGCACACATACTAGCAGTCAGTAACATGTTAAGGCATTAAACATTGTCATATGAGAATTAGAGATGAGCGCCAGAAATTTTTCGGGTTTTGTGTTTTGGTTTTGGGTTCGGTTCCGCGGCCATGTTTTGGGTTCGACCGCGTTTTGGCAAAACCTCACCGAATTTTTTTTTTGTCGGATTCGGGTGTGTTTTGGATTCGGGTGTTTTTTTCAAAAAACACTAAAAAACAGCTTAAATCATAGAATTTGGGGGTCATTTTGATCCCAAAGTATTATTAACCTCAAAAACCATAATTTACACTCATTTTCAGTCTATTCTGAATACCTCACACCTCACAATATTATTTTTAGTCCTAAAATTTGCACCTAGGTCGCTGGATGACTAAGCTAAGCGACCCTAGTGGCCGACACAAACACCGGGCCCATCTAGGAGTGTCACTGCAGTGTCACGCAGGATGTCCCTTCCAAAAAACCCTCCCCAAACAGCACATGACGCAAAGAAAAAAAGAGGCGCAATGAGGTAGCTGTGTGAGTAAGATAAGCGACCCTAGTGGCCGACACAAACACCGGGCCCATCTAGGAGTGTCACTGCAGTGTCACGCAGGATGTCCCTTCCAAAAAACCCCCCCCAAACAGCACATGACGCAAAGAAAAAAAGAGGCGCAATGAGGTAGCTGTGTGAGTAAGATAAGCGACCCTAATGGCCGACACAAACACCGGGCCCATCTAGGAGTGTCACTGCAGTGTCACGCAGGATGTCCCTTCCAAAAAACCCTCCCCAAACAGCACATGACATGGAATTGTCCTTGGGCCCTCCCACCCACCCTTATGTTGTATAAACAGGACATGCACACTTTAACCAACCCATCATTTCAGTGACAGGGTCTGCCACACGACTGTGACTGAAATGACGGGTTGGTTTGGACCCCCACCAAAAAAGAAGCAATTAATCTCTCCTTGCACAAACTGGCTCTACAGAGGCAAGATGTCCACCTCATCATCATCCTCCGATATATCACCGTGTACATCCCCCTCCTCACAGATTATCAATTCGTCCCCACTGGAATCCACCATCTCAGCTCCCTGTGTACTTTGTGGAGGCAATTGCTGCTGGTCAATGTCTCCACGGAGGAATTGATTATAATTCATTTTAATGAACATCATCTTCTCCACATTTTCTGGATGTAACCTCGTACGCCGATTGCTGACAAGGTGAGCGGCGGCACTAAACACTCTTTCGGAGTACACACTTGTGGGAGGGCAACTTAGGTAGAATAAAGCCAGTTTGTGCAAGGGCCTCCAAATTGCCTCTTTTTCCTGCCAGTATAAGTACGGACTGTGTGACGTGCCTACTTGGATGCGGTCACTCATATAATCCTCCACCATTCTATCAATGTTGAGAGAATCATATGCAGTGACAGTAGACGACATGTCCGTAATCGTTGTCAGGTCCTTCAGTCCGGACCAGATGTCAGCATCAGCAGTCGCTCCAGACTGCCCTGCATCACCGCCAGCGGGTGGGCTCGGAATTCTGAGCCTTTTCCTCGCACCCCCAGTTGCGGGAGAATGTGAAGGAGGAGATGTTGACAGGTCGCGTTCCGCTTGACTTGACAATTTTCTCACCAGCAGGTCTTTCAACCCCAGCAGACTTGTGTCTGCCGGAAAGAGAGATCCAAGGTAGGCTTTAAATCTAGGATCGAGCACGGTGGCCAAATTGTAGTGCTCTGATTTCAACAGATTGACCACCCGTGAATCCTTGTTAAGCGAATTAAGGGCTCCATCCACAAGTCCCACATGCCTAGCGGAATCGCTCCGTGTTAGCTCCTCCTTCAATGTCTCCAGCTTCTTCTGCAAAAGCCTGATGAGGGGAATGACCTGACTCAGGCTGGCAGTGTCTGAACTGACTTCACGTGTGGCAAGTTCAAAGGGCATCAGAACCTTGCACAACGTTGAAATCATTCTCCACTGCGCTTGAGACAGGTGCATTCCACCTCCTATATCGTGCTCAATTGTATAGGCTTGAATGGCCTTTTGCTGCTCCTCCAACCTCTGAAGCATATAGAGGGTTGAATTCCACCTCGTTACCACTTCTTGCTTCAGATGATGGCAGGGCAGGTTCAGTAGTTTTTGGTGGTGCTCCAGTCTTCTGTACGTGGTGCCTGTACGCCGAAAGTGTCCCACAATTCTTCTGGCCACCGACAGCATCTCTTGCACGCCCCTGTCGTTTTTTAAATAATTCTGCACCACCAAATTCAAGGTATGTGCAAAACATGGGACGTGCTGGAATTTGCCCATATTTAATGCACACACAATATTGCTGGCGTTGTCCGATGCCACAAATCCACAGGAGAGTCCAATTGGGGTAAGCCATTCCGCGATGATCTTCCTCAGTTGCCGTAAGAGGTTTTCAGCTGTGTGCGTATTCTGGAAACCGGTGATACAAAGCGTAGCCTGCCTAGGAAAGAGTTGGCGTTTGCGAGATGCTGCTACTGGTGCCGCCGCTGCTGTTCTTGCGGCGGGAGTCCATACATCTACCCAGTGGGCTGTCACAGTCATATAGTCCTGACCCTGCCCTGCTCCACTTGTCCACATGTCCGTGGTTAAGTGGATATTGGGTACAGCTGCATTTTTTAGGACACTGGTGACTCTTTTTCTGAGGTCTGTGTACATTTTCGGTATTGCCTGCCTAGAGAAATGGAACCTAGATGGTATTTGGTACCGGGGACACAGTACCTCCAACAAGTCTCTAGTTGGCTCTGCAGTAATGATGGATACCGGAACCACGTTTCTCACCACCCAGGATGCCAAGGCCTCAGTTATCCGCTTTGCAGTAGGATGACTGCTGTGATATTTCATCTTCCTCGCAAAGGACTGTTGGACAGTCAATTGCTTGGTGGAAGTAGTAAAAGTGGTCTTACGACTTCCCCTCTGGGATGACCATCGACTCCCAGCAGCAACAACAGCAGCGCCAGCAGCAGTAGGCGTTACACGCAAGGATGCATCGGAGGAATCCCAGGCAGGAGAGGAATCGTCAGAATTGCCAGTGACATGGCCTGCAGGACTATTGGCATTCCTGGGGAAGGAGGAAATTGACACTGAGGGAGTTGGTGGGGTGGTTTGCGTGAGCTTGGTTACAAGAGGAAGGGATTTACTGGTCAGTGGACTGCTTCCGCTGTCACCCAAAGTTTTTGAACTTGTCACTGACTTATTATGAATGCGCTGCAGGTGACGTATAAGGGAGGATGTTCCGAGGTGGTTAACGTCCTTACCCCTACTTATTACAGCTTGACAAAGGCAACACACGGCTTGACACCTGTTGTCCGCATTTCTGTTGAAATACTTCCACACCGAAGAGCTGATTTTTTTGGTATTTTCACCAGGCATGTCAGTGGCCATATTCCTCCCACGGACAACAGGTGTCTCCCCGGGTGCCTGACTTAAACAAACCACCTCACCATCAGAATCCTCCTTGTCAATTTCCTCCCCAGCGCCAGCAACACCCATATCCTCCTCATCCTGGTGTACTTCAACACTGACATCTTCAATCTGACTATCAGGAACTGGACTGCGGGTGCTCCTTCCAGCACTTGCAGGGGGCGTGCAAATGGTGGAAGGCGCATGCTCTTCACGTCCAGTGTTGGGAAGGTCAGGCATCGCAACCGACACAATTGGACTCTCCTTGTGGATTTGGGATTTCGAAGAACGCACAGTTCTTTGCGGTGCTTTTGCCAGCTTGAGTCTTTTCAGTTTTCTAGCGAGAGGCTGAGTGCTTCCATCCTCATGTGAAGCTGAACCACTAGCCATGAACATAGGCCAGGGCCTCAGCCGTTCCTTGCCACTCCGTGTGGTAAATGGCATATTGGCAAGTTTACGCTTCTCCTCCGACAATTTTATTTTAGGTTTTGGAGTCCTTTTTTTACTGATATTTGGTGTTTTGGATTTGACATGCTCTGTACTATGACATTGGGCATCGGCCTTGGCAGACGACGTTGCTGGCATTTCATCGTCTCGGCCATGACTAGTGGCAGCAGCTTCAGCACGAGGTGGAAGTGGATCTTGATCTTTCCCTAATTTTGGAACCTCAACATTTTTGTTCTCCATATTTTAATAGGCACAACTAAAAGGCACCTCAGGTAAACAATGGAGATGGATGGATACTAGTATACTTATGGATGGACTGCCGAGTGCCGACACAGAGGTAGCTACAGCCGTGGACTAACGTACGGTGTCTGCTGCTAATATAGACTGGATGATTGATAATGAGATGAAATCAATATATATATGTATGTATATATAATATCACTAGTACTGCAGCCGGACAGGTAGATAATATATTTATTAGGTAATGATGACTGATGACGGACCTGCTGGACACTGTCAGCTCAGCAGCACCGCAGACTGCTACAGTAAGCTACTATACTATAGTAGTATGTACAAAGAAGAAAAAAAAAAAAAAAAAACACGGGTAGGTGGTATACAATTATGGATGGACTGCCGAGTGCCCACTGCCGACACAGAGGTAGCTACAGCCGTGGACTAACGTACTGTGTCTGCTGCTAATGTAGACTGGATGATTGATAATGAGATGAAATCAATATATATATGTATGTATATATAATATCACTAGTACTGCAGCCGGACAGGTAGATAATATATTTATTAGGTAATGATGACTGATGACGGACCTGCTGGACACTGTCAGCTCAGCAGCACCGCAGACTGCTACAGTAAGCTACTATACTGTATAGTAGTATGTACAAAGAAGAAAGAAAAAGAAAAAACCACGGGTAGGTGGTATACAATTATGGATGGACTGCTGAGTGCCGACACAGAGGTAGCTACAGCCGTGGACTAACGTACTGTGTCTGCTGCTAATATAGACTGGATGATTGATAATGAGATGAAATCAATATATATATATGTATATATAATATCACTAGTACTGCAGCCGGACAGGTAGATAATATATTTATTAGGTAATGATGACTGATGACGGACCTGCTGGACACTGTCAGCTCAGCAGCACCGCAGACTGCTACAGTAAGCTACTATACTCTATA
This sequence comes from Pseudophryne corroboree, assembly GCF_028390025.1. Classification (NCBI taxonomy): domain Eukaryota; kingdom Metazoa; phylum Chordata; class Amphibia; order Anura; family Myobatrachidae; genus Pseudophryne; species Pseudophryne corroboree. Next base: position 217,146,587 of record NC_086445.1, read on the forward strand.
GTAGTATGTACAAAGAAGAAAGAAAAAAAAAAAAACACGGGTAGGTGGTATACAATTATGGATGGACTGCCGAGTGCCGACACAGAGGTAGCTACAGCCGTGGACTAACGTACTGTGTCTGCTGCTAATATAGACTGGATGATTGATAATGAGATGAAATCAATATATATATATGTATATATAATATCACTAGTACTGCAGCCGGACAGGTAGATAATATATTTATTAGGTAATGATGACTGATGACGGACCTGCTGGACACTGTCAGCTCAGCAGCACCGCAGACTGCTGCAGTAAGCTACTATACTCTATAGTAGTATGTACAAAGAAGAAAGAAAAAAAAAAAACCACGGGTAGGTGGTATACAATTATGGATGGACTGCCGAGTGCCGACACAGAGGTAGCTACAGCCGTGGACTAACGTACTGTGTCTGCTGCTAATATAGAGTCTAGACTGGATGATAAATTATTGATAATGAGATGAAATCAATATAATATCACTAGTACTGCAGCCGGACAGGTACTATATATATTTATTATGTAATGACTGATGACGGACCTGCTGGACACTGTCAGGTCAGCACAGCACCGCAGACTGCTACAGTAAGCTACTATAGTAGTATGTATAAAGAAGAATGAAAAAAAAAAAAACCACGGGTAGGTGGTATACAATATATATTATATATATATATATATATATATATATATATATAATATACAATTTTATATATATATATATATATATATATATATATATTAAACTGGTGGTGATTGATTATTAAACTGGTGGTCACTTCAGGACAGGTCACGTTGCAACTTGCAACTAGTACTCCGAGGCCTAAGCAGACAATCACAAAATATATTATTATACTGGTGGTCAGTGTGGTCACAACAATGGCAGTGTGGCACTGACTCTGGCAGCAAAAGTGTGCACTGTACGTTATATGTACTCCTGAGTACTGCTCTCAGACTCTAACTGCTCCCCACTGTCAGTGTCTCCCCCACAAGTCAGATAATACACTTACAGTCACACTATCTAATCTATAAATATCACTTCAGCAAGTAGTATAGTAGTATACAGTAGTACTCCTCCTAATAATGCTCCCCGAAAATACTGTGTCTCTCTCTTCTCTAAACGGAGAGGACGCCAGCCACGTCCTCTCCCTATGACTCTCAATGCACGTGTGAAAATGGCGGCGACGCGCGGCTCCTTATATAGAATCCGAGTCTCGCGATAGAATCCGAGCCTCGCGAGAATCCGACAGCGTGATGATGACGTTCGGGCGCGCTCGGGTTAGCCGAGCAAGGCGGGAAGATCCGAGCCTGCTCGGACCCGTGTAAAAAACCTGAAGTTCGGGCGGGTTCGGATTCAGAGGAACCGAACCCGCTCATCTCTAATGAGAATACAACCCCCATAACAACTTACAAGTAAGTAGGAAAATTGTACTTGTTTCTTTTTCAAACATAACATGCAGAAACAACAGTAATATACAGGTCTCATATGCAATATGTACTAAAATTAACAATTCATACTAACAAGTAGAGAGAATTTTTAGTACTGTATACCCTTCCTCCATAGAGCGGGATACAGGGAGACTCACCACACTTCCATATCCAACCAAATACGCTCGCAAGACGCTGAGTGGATTCAGACGCTACTAGTGTACACTGCCGTTCTGATAACTGATGCAAGACACGGACGCTCACTAACGGACACGGACACTCAGTGAAATGCCACGTGTATGCAGACACTAAGGCCTGTGACTCGGTCCGGCAATTTCTAGTGTACACAACCGCGGCGTCTAAGCTGCGACTGAGTACCCTCGTGGTAGCGTCTGAGATGGAAGTGAGGTCATTCAGTTCATGGACGGGAGAAGCGCGGAAACTGGTCATGAACTTGGGGGAGGGGCGGCCAGGAGAGCGTCTGAATCCCCCGTTGACTTAAACTTTAAGGATCGTGGCCTCAACCTAGTCCTGGTGCCTATGATCCCTAGAGTGTAGTGCTGTCGCACCAGAGAGTGTTCGGCGCATCAACACACTGTTTGTAGTCTCCACCAATACAGTGTAGCTGTGTCCGGACCCCCCTAGTAAGAGGAAATCCATAGACTTACCTTCCCCCCATGCTCCGGCCACAGCCTGGTTACTCTGCTGGACCTGATTGAACATCCGACACAGACGCCAGTCGAGACAGCACTATACCGCGAAGGTAAGCGTTGTTGCGACCTGGTGGGGAGTTGTTGGAGCGACTCTTTCTAGTATGCGTTTAAGACGATGTTAAGAAAAGTCGCTCAAAAAAACATAGTAAGACTATAAAAATAAAATAAAAGCTTCAGGCTGCTATTAACAGCAGCCCTGTGACCATGGTCCGGCTCCTGCAGCACCAAACAAAAAACTGATTTGAATGAGTCAGTGGGCGGGATTATATGGTGAAGCCCCGATGCATCCTGGGAGGCCAGAAAGCTTGTGACCGTTTGGTGCCATTTCCGCTGTCGCTCCGGCATATCCCAATGTTATCCTGTGGATAACCTGTGGACCCAGCCAGAGAAAATAAGATTTTACTCACCGGTAAATCTATTTCTCGTAGTCCGTAGTGGATGCTGGGACTCCGTAAGGACCATGGGGAATAGCGGCTCCGCAGGAGACTGGGCACAACTAAAAGAAAGCTTTTGGTCTACCTGGTGTGCACTGGCTCCTCCCTCTATGACCCTCCTCCAGACCTCAGTTAGGATACTGTGTCCGGAAGAGCTGACAGAATAAGGAAGGATTTTGAATCCCGGGTAAGACTCATACCAGCCACACCAATCACACCGTATAACTCGTGATACTATACCCAGTTAACAGTATGAACAATAACTGAGCCTCTCAACAGATGGCTCAACAATAACCCTTTAGTTAAACAATAACTATATACAAGTATTGCAGACAATCCGCACTTGGGATGGGCGCCCAGCATCCACTACGGACTACGAGAAATAGAATTATCGGTAAGTAAATTCTTATTTTCTCTGACGTCCTAGTGGATGCTGGGAACTCCGTAAGGACCATGGGGATTATACCAAAGCTCCCAAACGGGCGGGAGAGTGCGGATGACTCTGCAGCACCGAATGAGAGAACTCCAGGTCCTCCTCAGCCAGGGTATCAAATTTGTAGAATTTGGCAAACGTGTTTGCCCCTGACCAAGTAGCTGCTCGGCAAAGTTGTAACGCCGAGACCCCTCGGGCAGCCGCCCAAGATGAGCCCACCTTCCTTGTGGAATGGGCTTTTACAGATTTTGGCTGTGGCAGGCCTGCCACAGAATGTGCAAGCTGAATTGTACTACAAATCTAACGAGCAATAGTCTGCTTAGAAGCAGGAGCACCCAGCTTGTTGGGTGCATACAGGATAAACAGCGAGTCAGATTTCCTGACTCCAGCCGTCCTGGAAACATATATTTTCAAGGCCCTGACTACGTCCAACAACTTGGAGTCCTCCAAGTCACTAGTAGCCGCAGGTACCACAATAGGTTGGTTCAGATGAAACACTGAAACCACCTTAGGGAGAAAATGAGGACGAGTCCTCAATTCCGCCCTGTCTGAATGGAAGATCAGATAAGGGCTTTTACAGGATAAAGCCCGCCAATTCTGACACGTGCCTGGCCGAGGCCAGGGCCAACAACATGACCACTTTCCATGTGAGATATTTTAACTCCACAGATTCAAGTGGTTCAAACCAATGTGACTTTAGGAACCCCAAAACTACATTGAGATCCCAAGGTGCCACTGGAGGCACAAAAGGAGGCTGTATATGCAGTACCCCTTTTACAGACGTCTGAACTTCAGGTAGTGAAGCTAGTTCTTTCTGGAAGAAAATTGACAGGGCCGAAATTTGAACCTTAATGGACCCCAATTTTAGGCCCATAGACACTCCTGTTTACAGGAAATGCAGGAATCGACCTAGTTGAAATTCCTCCATCGGGGCCTTACTGGCCTCGCACCACGCAACATATTTTCGCCAAATGCGGTGATAATGCTTTGCGGTTACATCCTTCCTGGCTTGACCAGGGTAGGGATGACTTCATCCGGAATGCCTTTTTCCTTCAGGATCCGGCGTTCAACCGCCCTGCCGTCAAACGCAGCCGCGGTAAGTCTTGGAATAGACAGGGTCCTTGCTGGAGCAGGTCCCTTCTTAGAGGTAGATGCCACGGGTCCTCCGTGAGCATCTCTTGAAGTTCCGGGTACCGAGTCCTTCTTGGCCAATCCGGAGCCACGAGTATAGTTCTTACTCCCCTCCGTCTTATAATTCTCAGTACTTTTGGTATGAGAGGAAGAGGAGGGAACACATACACTGACTGGTACACCCACGGTGTTACCAGAGCGTCCACAGCTATTGCCTGAGGGTCCCTTGACCTGGCGCAATACCTGTCCAATTTTTTGTTTAGGCGGGACGCCATCATGTCCACCTTTGGTCTTTCCCAATGGTTTACAATCATGTGGAAGACTTCTGGGTGAAGTCCCCACTCTCCCGGGTGGAGGTCGTGCCTGCTGAGGAAGTCTGCTTCCCAGTTGTCCACTCCCGGAATGAACACTGCTGACAATGCTATCACATGATTTTCCGCCCAGCGAAAAATCCTTGCAGCTTCTGCCATTGCCCTCCTGCTTCTTGTGCCGCCCTGTCTGTTTACGTGGGCGACTGCCGTGATGTTGTCCGACTGGATCAGCACCGGCTGACCTTGAAGCAGAGGTTTTGCTTGGCTTAGGGCATTGTAAATGGCCCTTAGCTCCAAAATATTTATGTGAAGTGATGTCTCCAGGCTTGACCACAAGCCCTGGAAATTTCTTCCCTGTGTGACTGCTCCCCAGCCTCGCAGGCTGGCATCCGTGGTCACCAGGACCCAGTCCTGAATGCCGAATCTGCGGCCCTCTAGAAGATGAGCACTCTGCAACCACCACAGGAGAGACACCCTTGTCTTTGGTGACAGGGTTATCCGCTGATGCATCTGAAGATGCGATCCGGACCATTTGTCCAGCAGGTCCCACTGGAAAGTTCTTGCGTGGAATCTGCCGAATGGAATTGCTTCGTAGGAAGCCACCATTTTTCCCAGGACCCTTGTGCACTGATGCACTGACACTTGGCCTGGTTTTAGGAGGTTTCTGACTAGTTCGGATAACTCCCTGGCTTTCTCCTCCGGGAGAAAACCCTTTTTTCTGGACTGTGTCCAGGATCATCCCTAGGAATAGAAGGCGTGTCGTCGGGATAAGCTGCGATTTTGGAATATTGAGAATCCAACCGTGCTGCCGCAGCACTATCTGAGATAGTGCTACCCCGACTTCCAACTGTTCCCTGGATCTTGCCCTTATCAGGAGATCGTCCAAGTAAGGGATAACTAAAACTCCCTTCTTTCGAAGGAGTATCATCATTTCGGCCATTACCTTGGTAAAGACCCGGGGTGCCGTGGACAATCCAAACGGCAGCGTCTGAAACTGATAGTGACAGTTCTGTACCACAAACCTGAGGTACCCTTGGAGAAGGGTAAATTGGGACATGTAGGTAAGCATCTTTGATGTCCAGAGAGACCATATAGTCCCCTTCTTCCAGGTTTGCAATCACTGCTCTGAGTGACTCCATCTTGAATTTGAACCTTTGTATGTAAGTGTTCAAGGATTTTAGATTTAAAATTGGTCTCACCGAGCCGTTCGGCTTCGGTACCACAAATAGTGTGGAATAGTACCCCTTTCCCTGTTGCAGGAGGGGTACCTTGATTATCACCTGCTGGGAATACAGCCTGTGAATGGCTTGCAATACTGTCTCCCTGTCTGAGGGAGACGTCGGTAAAGCAGACTTTATGAAACGGCGAGGGGAGACGTCTCAAATTTCTTGAGACGGGCCCCCACCGTGCCTGAGTCCGCTTGTAAAGCCCCAGCGTCATGCTGAGGACTTTGCGGAGGCGGGAGAGGGCTTTTGTTCCTGGGAATTGGCTGTTTGCTGCAGCCTTTTTCCTCTCCCTCTGCCACGGGGCAGAAATGAGGCGCCTTTTGCCCGCTTGCCCTTATGGGGCCGAAAGGACTGCACCTGATAATACGGCGTCTTCTTAGGTTGAGAAGCTACCTGGGGTAAAAATGTGGATTTTCCAGCCGTTGCCGTGGCCACCAGGTCTGTTAGACCTACCCCAAATAACTCCTCCCTTTTATAAGGCGATACTTCCATATGCCTTTTGGAATCAGCATCACCTGACCACTGTCTTGTCCATAACCCTCTTCTGGCAGAAATGGACAGCGCACTTACTCTTGATGCCAGTTGGCAAATATCCCTCTGTGCATCACGCATATATAGAAATGCATCTTTTAAATGCTCTATAGTTAGTAATATACTGTCCCTATCTAGGGTATCAATATTGTCAGTCAGGGAATCCGACCAAGCCACCCCAGCACTGCACATCCAGGCTGAGGCGATTGCTGGTCGCAGTATCACACCCGTGTGAGTGTATATACATTTTAGGATATTTTACTGCTTTCTGTCAGCAGGTTCCTTAAGGGCGGCCGTATCCGGGGACGGTAGTGCCACCTGTTTAGACAAGCGTGTGAGCGCTTTATTCACCCTAAGGGGTGTTTCCTAACGTGCCCTATCCTCTGGCGGGAAGGGGTATGATGCTAATAACTTTTTAGGAATTAACAGTTTTTATCGGGGGAAACCCACGCATCATCACACACTTCATTTAATTCCTCAGATGCAGGAAAAACTACAGGCAGTTTTTTCTCACCCAACATAATACCCTTTTTAGTGGTACTGGTATTATCAGAAATGTGTAAAAACATGTTCCATAGCCTCAATCATGTAACGTGTGGCCCTACTGGAAGTCACATTCGTCTCTTAATCGTCGACACTGGAGTCAGTATCCGTGTCGGCGTCTGTATCTGCCATCTGCGGTAACGGGCATTTTAGAGCCCCAGATGGCTTTTGAGACACCTGGACAGGCACAGGCTGAGTCGCCGGCTGTCTCATGTCATCAATCTTTTGTAAAGAGCTGACACTGTCACATAATTCCTTCCATAAGCTCATCCACTCAGGTGTCGACTCCCTAGGGGGTGACATCTCTGTTACAGGCAATTGCTCCGCCTCCACCTCATTTTCCTCCTCATACATGTCGACACAACGTACCGACACACAGCACACACACAGGGAATGCTCTGATAGAGGACAGGACCCCACTAGCCCTTTGGGGAGACAGAGGGAGAGTATGCCAGCACACACCAGAGCGCTATATATATATATATATATATATATACAGGGATAACCTTATATAAGTGTTTTTCCCCTTATAGCTGCTGTATTGTTATACTGCGCCTAATTAGTGCCCCCCTCTCTTTTTTAACCCCTTTCTGTAGTGTAGTAACTGCAGGGGAGAGCCAGGGAGCTTCCCTCCAACGGAGCTGTGAGAGAAAATGGCGCCAGTGTGCTGAGGAGATAGGCTCCGCCCCCTTCTCGGCGGCCTTTTCTCCCGTTTTTCTGTGGAATCTGGCAGGGGTTAAAATTCATCCATATAGCCCTGGGGGCTATATGTGATGTATTTTCGCCAGCCAAGGTGTTTTTATTGCTGCTCAGGGCGCCCCCCCCCCCTAGCGCCCTGCACCCTCAGTGACCGAAGTGTGTAGTGTGCTGAGGAGCAATGGCGCACAGCTGCAGTGCTGTGCGCTACCTTGGTGAAGACAGGATGTCTTCTGCCGCCGATTTTTCCGGACCTCTTCTTGCTTCTGGCTCTGTAAGGGGGCTGGCGGCGCGGCTCTGGGACCGAGCTCCGAGAAGCCCAATCCATTCTGCACGCAGGTGAGTTCGCTTCTTCTCCCCTTAGTCCCTCGATGCAGTGAGCCTGTTGCCAGCAGGTCTCACTGAAAATAAAAAACCTAAAACTAAACTTTCACTAAGAAGCTCAGGAGAGCCCCTAGTGTGCACCCTTCTCGGCCGGGCACAAAAATCTAACTGAGGCTTGGAGGAGGGTCATAGGGGGAGGAGCCAGTGCACACCAGGTAGTCCTAAAGCTTTACTTTTGTGCCCAGTCTCCTGCGGAGCCGCTATTCCCCATGGTCCTTACGGAGTTCCCAGCATCCACTAGGACGTCAGAGAAAATAAGAATTTACTTACCGATAATTCTATTTCTCGTAGTCCGTAGTGGATGCTGGGACTCCGTAAGGACCATGGGGAATAGCGGCTCCGCAGGAGACAGGGCACAAAAGTAAAGCTTTAGGATCAGGTGGTGTGCACTGGCTCCTCCCCCTATGACCCTCCTCCAAGCCTCAGTTAGGATACTGTGCCCGGACGAGCGTACATAATAAGGAAGGATTTTGAATCCCGGGTAAGACTCATACCAGCCACACCAATCACACCATACAACTTGTGATCTGAACCCAGTTAACAGTATGATAAAACGTAGGAGCCTCTGAAAGATGGCTCACAAAAATAAACAACCCGATGTTATTGTAACAATAACTATATACAAGTATTGCAGACAATCCGCACTTGGGATGGGCGCCCAGCATCCACTACGGACTACGAGAAATAGAATTATCGGCAAGTAAATTCTTATTTTCTCTGACGTCCTAAGTGGATGCTGGGACTCCGTAAGGACCATGGGGATTATACCAAAGCTCCCAAACGGGCGGGAGAGTGCGGATGACTCTGCAGCACCGAATGAGAGAACTCCAGGTCCTCCTCAGCCAGGGTATCAAATTTGTAGAATTTAGCAAACGTGTTTGCCCCTGACCAAGTAGCTGCTCGGCAAAGTTGTAAAGCCGAGACCCCTCAAGCAGCCGCCCAAGATGAGCCCACTTTCCTTGTGGAATGGGCTTTAACAGATTTTGGCTCTGGCAGGCCTGCCACAGAGTGTGCAAGCTGAATTGTACTACAAACCCAACGAGCAATCGTCTGCTTAGAAGCAGGAGCACCCAGCTTGTTGGGTGCATACAGGATGAACAGCGAGTCAGATTTTCTGACTCCAGCCGTCCTGGAAACATATTTTCCGGCCTTGACAACGTCTAGCAACTTGGAGTCCTCCAAGTCCCTAGTAGCCGCAGGCACCACAATAGGTTGGTTCAGGTGGACGCTGAAACCACCTTAGGGAGAAACTGAGGACGAGTCCTCAATTCCGCCCTGTCCGAATGGAAAATCAGATAAGGGCTTTTACAGGATAAAGCCGCCAATTCTGACACGCGCCTGGCCCAGGCCAGAGCCAACAGCATGACCACTTTTCCTGTGAGATATTTTAACTCCATAGATTTAAGTGGGTCAAACCAATGTGACTTTTGGGACCCAAAAACTACATTGAGATCCCAAGGTGCCACTGAAGGCACCAAAGGAGACTGTATATGCAGTACCCCTTTTACAAACGTCTGAACTTCAGGGACTGAAGCTAGTTCTTTTTGGAAGAAAATTGACAGAGCCGAAATTTGAACCTTAATGGACCCCAATTTCAGGCCCATAGACACTCCTGTTTGCAGGAAATGTAGGAATCGTCGAATTTCCTCCGTCGGGCCTTACTGGCCTCGCACCACGCAACATATTTTCGCCAAATGCGGTGATAATGTTTTGCGGTTACATCCTTCCTGGCTTTGATCAGGATAGGGATGACTTTTTCCTTCAGGATCCGGCGTTCAACCGCCATGCCGTCAAACGCAGCCGCGGTAAGTCTTGGAATAGACAGGGTCCTTGCTGGAGCAGGTCCCTTCTTAGAGGTAGAGGCTACGGATCCTCCGTGAGCATCTCTTGAAGTTCCGGTTACCAAGTCCTTATTGGCCAATCCGGAGCCACGAATATAGTGCTTACTCCTCTCCATCTTATCAATCTCAGTACCTTGGGTATGAGAGGCAGAGGAGGGAACCCATACACTGATTGGTACACCCACGGTGTTACCAGAGCCTTTACAGCTATTGACTGAGGGTCCCTTGACCTGGCGCAATACCTGTCGAGTTTTTCCCAACGGTTTATAATCATGTGGAGGACTTCTGGGTGAAGTTCCCACTCTCCCGGGTGGAGGTCGTGCTGAGGAAATCTGCTTCCCAGTTGTCCACTCCCGGAATGAATACTGCTGACAGTGCTATCACATGGTTTTCCGCCCAGCGAAGAATCCTTGCAGCTTCTGCCATTGCCCTCCTGCTTCTTGTGGCACCCTGTCTGTTTACGTGGGTGACTGCCGTAATGTTGTCCGACTGGATCAACACCGGCTGACCTTGAAGCAGAGGTCTTGCTAAGCTTAGAGCATTGTAAATGGCCCTTAGCTTCAGATATTTATGTGAAGTGATGTCTCCAGGCTTGACCATAAGCCCTGGATATTCCTTCCCTGTGTGACTGCTCCCCAGCCTCGCAGGCTGGCATCCGTGGTCACCAGGACCCAGTCCTGAATGCCGAATCTGCGGCCCTCTAGAAGATGAGCACTCTGCAACCACCACAGGAGGGATACCCCTGTCCTTGGTGACAGGGTTATCCGCTGATGCATCTGAAGATGCGACCCGGACCATTTTTCCAGTAGGTCCCACTGGAAAGTCCTTGCGTGGAATCTGCCAAATGGGATTGCTTCGTAGGAAGCCACCATTTTTACACAGAACCCTTGTGCATTGATGCACTGAGACTTGGCTCGGTTTTAGGAGGTTCCTGACTAGCTCGGACAACTCCCTGGCTTTCTCCTCCGGGAGAAACACCTTCTTTCTGGACTGTGTCCAGGATCATCCCTAGGAACAGAAGACAAGTCGTCGGAACCAGCTGCGATTTTGGAATATTGAGAATCCAATCGTGCTGCCACAACACTACCTGAGATAGTGCTACACTGACCTCCAACTGTTCCCTGGATCTTACCCTTATCAGGGAATCGTCCAAGTAAAGAATAACTAAAATATCATCATTTCGGTCCTTACTTTAGTAAAGACCCGGGGTGCCGTGGACCATCCCTACGGCAGCGTCTGAACTGATAGTGACAGTTCTGTACCATAACCTGAGGTACCCTTGGTGAGAAGGGTAAATTGTTTGACATGAAGGTAAGCATCCTTGATGTCCCGAGACATCATGTAGTCCCCTTCTTCCAGGTTCGCAATCACTGCTCTGAGTGACTCAATCTTGAATTTGAACCTCTGTATTCAAAGATTTTAGATTTAGAATCGGTCTCACCGAGCCGTCTGGCTTCGGTACCACAATAGTGTGGAATAATACCCCGTTTCCTTTTGCAGGAGGGGTACCTTGATTATCACCTGCTGGGAATACAGCTTGTGAATGGCTTCCAAAACTGCCTCCCTGTCAGAGGGAGACGTCGGTAAAACCGACTTTTGGAAACGGCGAGGGGGAGACGTCTCGAATTCCAATTTGTACCCCTGAAATATTACCTGAAGGATCCAGGGGTCTACTTGCGAGTGAGCCCACTGCGCACTGAAATTCATTGAGAACGGGCCCCCACCGTGCCTGAGCTTGTAAAGCCCTAGCATCATACTGAGGGCTTGGCAGAGGCGGGAAAGGGTTTCTGTTCCTGGGAACTGGCTCATCTCTGTAGCCTTTTTCCTCTCCCTCTGTCACGAGCAGAAAAGAGGAACCTTTTGTCCGCTTGCCAACAAAGGACTGCGCCTGATAATACCGCGTCTTATTTTGAGAGGCGACCTGGGGTACAAACGTGGATATCCCAGCTGTTGCCGTGGCCACCAGGTCTGAAAGACCGACCCCAAATGCCTTTTTTAAGGCAATACTTCCAAATGCCGTTTGGAATCCGCCTCACCTGACCACTTTACTGGTAGAATTGGACAACGCACTTATACTTGATGCCAGTCGGCAATATTCCGCTGTGCATCTCGCATATATTTTAAATGCTCTATAGGCAATAATATACTGTCCTTATCTAGGATATCAATATTTCCAGTCAGGGAATCCGACCACGCCAACCCAGCACTGCACATCCAGGCTGAGGCGATTGCTGGTCGCAGTATAACACCAGTATGTGTGTAAATACATTTTAGGATACCCTCCTGCTTTCTATCAGCAGGATCCTTAAGGGCGGCCATCTCAGGAGAGGGTAGAGCCCTTGTTCTTACAAGCGTGTGAGCGCCTTATCCCCCCTAGGGGGTGTTTCCCAACGCACCCTAACCTCTGGCGGGAAAAGGTATACTGCCAATAACTTTTTAGAAATTATCAATTGTTATCGGGGGGAAACCCACGCATCATCACACACCTCATTTTATTTCTCAGATTCAGGAAAACTACAGGTAGTTTTTCCTCACCAAACATAATACCCCTTTTTGGTGGTACTCATATTATCAGAAATGTGTAAACATTTTCCCTTGCCTCAATCATGTAACGTGTGGCCCTATTGGAAATCACGGTTGTCTCTTCACCGTCGACACAGGAGTCAGTATCCGTGTCGGCGTCTGTATCTGCCATCTGAGGTAACGGGCGCTTTAGAGCCCCTGACGGCCTATGAGACGTTTGGACAGGCACAAGCTGAGTAGCCGGCTGTCTCATGTCAACCACTGTCTTTATACAGAGCTGACACTGTCACGTAATTTTCAACAGTACATCCAATCAGGTGTCGACCCCCTAGGGGGTGACATCACTATTACAGACAATCTGCTCCGTCTCCACATCATTTTTCTCCTCATACATGTCGACACAAACGTACCGACACACAGCACACACACAGGGAATGCTCTGATAGAGGACAGGACACCACTAGCCCTTTGGGGAGACAGAGGGAGAGTTTGCCAGCACACACCAAAGCGCTATAAACTGTATAGGGACAACCTTATAATAAGTGTCTATCCCTTATAGCTGCTTATATATATTTTTAGCCAAATAAGTGCCCCCCCTCTCTGTTGTACCCTGTTTCTGTAGTGCAGTGCAGGGGAGAGTCTGGGAGCCTTCCTACCAGCGGAGCTGTGTGGGAAAATGGCGCCGTGTGCTGAGGAGATAGGCCCCGCCTCCTTCTCGGCGGGCTCTTCTCCCGCTTTTATCTGGAAAACTGGCAGGGGTTAAATACATCCATATAGCCCAGGGGCTATATGTGATGTATTTTTTGCCATAGGAGGTATTTACATTGCTGCCCAGGGCGCCCCCCCCCAGCGCCCTGCACCCTCAGTGACCGCAGTGTGAAGTGTGCTGGGAGCAATGGCGCACAGCTGCAGTGCTGTGCGCTACCTTAATGAAAACAGGAACGTCTTCTGCCGCCGATTTCTGGACCTCTTCACTCTTCAGCATCTGTAAGGGGGCCGGCGGCGCGGCTCCGGGACCCATCCAGGCTGTACCTGTGATCGTCCCTCTGGAGCTAATGTCCAGTAGCCAAGAAGCCCAATCCACTCTGCACGCAGGTGAGTTCGCTTCTTCTCCCCTTAGTCCCTCGATGCAGTGAGCCTGTTGCCAGCAGGTCTCACTGAAAATAAAAAACCTATTTAAAACTTTACTTCTAAGCAGCTCAGGAGAGCCACCTAGCCTGCACCCTTCTCGTTCGGGCACAAAAATCTAACTGAGGCTTGGAGGAGGGTCATAGGGGGAGGAGCCAGTGCACACCACCTGATCCTAAAGCTTTACTTTTGTGCCCTGTCTCCTGCGGAGCCGCTATTCCCCATGGTCCTTACGGAGTCCCAGCATCCACTTAGGACGTCAGAGAAACTACTGGTAGTTTTTTCTCTCCAAACATAATACCCTTTTTTGTGGTTCCTGGGGTAACATCAGAAATGTGCAACACATTTTTCATTGCCTCAATCATGTAACGTGTGGCCCTATTGGAAGTTACATTAGTCTCATCGTCGTCGACACTGGAGTCAGTATCCGTGTCGACATCTGTGTCTGCCATCTGAGGTAGCGGGCGTTTTAGAGCCCCTGATGGCTTTTGAGACGCCTGGGCAGGCACAGGCTGAGAAGCCGGCTGTCCCATATTTGGTATGTCGTCAAACCTTTTATGTAAGGAGTCGACACTGTCGCGTAATTCCTTCCACATAACCATCCACTCAGGTGTCGACCCCGCAGGGTGTGACATCACATTTATCGGCATCTGCTCCGCTTCCACATAAGCCTCCTCATCAAACATGTCGACACAGCCGTACCGACACACCGCACACACACAGGGAATGCTCTGACAGAGGACAGGACCCCACAAAGCCCTTTGGGGAGACAGAGAGAGAGTATGCCAGCACACACCAGAGCGCTATATAACACAGGGATGAACACTATAACTGAGTGATTTTCTCTTATAGCTGCTTATATATATACTGCTGCGCCTAAATTTAGTGCCCCCCCTCTCTTTTTTACCCTTTATAGTCTTGATACTGCAGGGGATCTCCAGACATTTATATTTCAATTAAGAACTTCATAAAATTTATTGGCCAAAGTTTTTGTGCTCAAGTCCACTATAAAAAGGGCTTAAGTGTTATTTGCCTTCTGCTTGGGTGATTCTTTGGGCTCTATCCTCAAGGGATCCCTCCATCATTGTCAGGTGCTCTTCCTCCAAACCGAACATCTACATTCTTATCTGCACAACGCTATAAGGAGGAATAGTATTCCTGTTTCCTAACTGCATTTGATAACCTGTGCTTCCCCCTCCACCGGATGCAATTGCTATTCTGAGTATCTCCAATTTCCTAAAGCTATTATCTTAAAAAAACTTTCTGGGTTTATCCCTGTATTGCCAATCAGCAAAATCTATGCCACTTCATTCCACAACAATACTTGGGGTTTTGTTGGTTTTCAGCTTTAAGCCATCATTCACCATAACAACTGACACTTCATGACCAAGATAGCTACGAACGGTCATCTGTACACAAAAGTAACGTTCTAGTTGTATGATGGCAACTACAGTCACTCATCCATCACATGCTTCAACAGGACCTGGAACTGCTCACAATTAAAAAAAAATAAGAATTTACTTACCGATAATTCTATTTCTCATAGTCCGTAGTGGATGCTGGGGACTCCGTAAGGACCATGGGGAATAGCGGCTCCGCAGGAGACTGGGCACAAAAGTAAAGCTTTAGAACTACCTGGTGTGCACTGGCTCCTCCCCCAAGCCTCAGTTAGGATACTGTGCCCGGACGAGCGTACACAATAAGGAAGGATTTTTGAATCCCGGGTAAGACTCATACCAGCCACACCAATCACACCATATAACTTGTGATCTAAACCCAGTTAACAGCATGATAACAGAGGAGCCTCTAGAAAAGATGGCTCACTACAGCAATAACCCGATTTTTTGGTAACAATAACTATGTACCAGTATTGCAGACAATCCACACTTGGGATGGGCGCCCAGCATCCACTACGGACTATGAGAAATAGAATTATCGGTAAGTAAATTCTTATTTTCTCTGACGTCCTAAGTGGATGCTGGGACTCCGTAAGGACCATGGGGATTATACCAAAGCTCCCAAACAGGCGGGAGAGTGCGGATGACTCTGCAGCACCGAATGAGAGAACTCCAGGTCCTCCTCAGCCAGGGTATCAAATTTGTAAAATTCTACAAACGTATTTGCTCCTGACCAAGTAGCTGCTCGGCAAAGTTGTAAAGCCGAGACCCCTCAGGCAGCCGCCCAAGATGAGCCCACCTTCCTTGTGGAATGGGCTTTTACAGATTTTGGCTGTGGCAGGCCTGCCACAGAATGTGCAAGCTGAATTGTACTACAAATCCAACGAGCAATAGTCTGCTTAGAAGCAGGAGCACCCAGCTTGTTGGGTGCATACAGAATAAACAACGAGTCAGATTTTCTGACTCCAGCCGTCCTGGAAACCTATATTTCCAGGGCCCTGACAACGTCTAGCAACTTGGAATCCTCCAAGTCCCTAGTAGCCGCAGGCACCACAATAGGTTGATTCAGGTGAAACGCTGAAAACCACCTTAGGGAGACACTGAGGACAAGTCCTCAATTCCGCCCTGTCCGAATGGAAAATCAGATGAGGGCTTTTACAGGATAATGCCGCCAATTCTGACACGCACCTGGCCCAGGCCAGGGCCAACAGCATGACCACTTTCCATGTGAGATATTTTAACTCCACATATTTAAGTGGTTCAAACCAATGTGACTTTTGGAACCCAAAAACTACATTTAGATCCCAAGGTGCCACTGGAGGCACAAAAGGAGGCTGTATATACAGTACCCCTTTCACAAACGTCTGAACTTCAGGGACTGAAGCTAATTCTTTTTGGAAGAAAATTGACAGGGCCGAAATTTTAACCTTAATGGACCCCCATTTCAGGCCCATAGACACTCCTGTTTGCAGGAAATGTAGGAATCGACCTAGTTGAAAATTCCTCCGTCGGGGCCTTACTGGCCTCGCACCACGCAACATATTTTCGCCAAATGTGGTGATAATGTTTTGCGGTTATATCTTTCCTGGCTTTGATCAGGATAGGAATGACTTCATCCGGAATGCCTTTCTCCTTCAGGATCCGGCGTTCAACCGCCACGTCGTCAAACGCAGCCGCGGTAAGTCTTGGAACAGACAGGGTCCTTGCTGGAGCAGGTCCCTTCTTAGAGGTAGAGGCCACGGATCCTCCGTGAGCATCTCTTGAAGTTCCGGTTACCAAGTCCTTCTTGGCCAATCCGGAGCCACGAATATAGTGCTTACTCCTCTCCATCTTATAATTCTCAGTACCTTGGGTATGAGAGGCAGAGGAGGGAACACATACACTGACTGGTACACCCACTGTGTTACCAGAGCGTCTACAGCTATTGCCTGAGGGTCCCTTGACCTGGCGCAATACTTGTCGAGTTTTATAAACATGTGGAAGACTTCTGGGTGAAGTCCCCACTCTCCCGGGTGGAGGTCGTGTCTGCTGAGGAAGTCTGCTTCCCAGTTGTCCATTCCCGGAATGAATACTGCTGACAGTGCTATCACATGATTTTCCGCCCAGCGAAGAATCCTTGCAGCTTCTGCCATTGCCCTCCTGCTTCTTGTGTCACCCTGTCTGTTTACGTGGGTGACTGCCGTGATGTTGTCCGAATGGATCAACTCCGGGTGACCTTGAAGCAGAGGTCTTGCTGAGCTTAGAGCATTGTAAATGGCCCTTAGCTTCAGGATATTTATGTGAAGTGATGTCTCCAGGCTTGACCATAAGCTCTGGAAATTCCTTCCCTGTGTGACTGCTCCCCAGCCTCGCAGGCTGGCATCCGTGGTCACCAGGACCCAGTCCTGAATGTGCGGCCCTCTAGAAGATGAGCACTCTGCAACCACCACAGGAGAGACACCCTTGTGCTTGGTGACAGGGTTATCCGCTGATGCATCTGAAGATGCGACCCGGACCATTTGTCCAGCAGGTCCCACTGGAAAGTTCTTGCGTGGAATCTGCCGAATGGGATTGCTTCGTAGGAAGCCACCATTTTTCCCAGAACCATTTCATTGATGTACTGAGACTTGGCTCGGTTATAGGAGGTTCCCGACTAGCTCGGATAACTCCCTGACTTTCTCCTCCGGGAGAAACACCTTCCAAAACTGCCTCCCTGTCAGAAGGAGACATCGGTAAAGCCGACTTTAGGAAACGGCGAGGGGGAGACGTCTCGAATTCCAATTTGTACCCCTGAGATATCACCTGAAGGATCCAGGGGTCTACTTGCGAGTGAGCCCACTGCGCGCTGAAATTCATTGAGACGGGCCCCCACCGTGCCTGGTTCTGCTTGTAAAGCCCCAGCGTCATACTGAGGGCTTGGCAGAGGCGGGAGAGGGCTTCTGTTCCTGGGAACTGGCTGATTTCGGCAGCCTTTTTCCTCTCCCTCTGTCACGGGGCAGAAATGAGGAACCTTTTGCCGCTTGCCCACGAAAAGACTGCGCCTGATAATACGGCGTCTTCTTATGTTGAGAGGCGACCTGGGGTACAAACGTGGATTTCCCAGCTGTTGCCGTGGCCACCAGGTCTGAAAGACCGACCCCAAATAACTCCTCCCCTTAATAAGGCAATACTTTCAAATGCCGTTTGGAATCCGCATCACCTGACCACTGTCTTGTCCATAACCCTCTACTGGCAGAAATGGACAACGCACTTAGACTTGATGCCAGTCGGCAAATATTCCGCTGTGCATCACGCATATATAGAAATGCATCTTTTAAATGCTCTATAGGCAATAATATACTGTCCCTATCTAGGGTATCAGTATTTTCAGTCAGGGAATCCGACCACGCCAACCCAGCACTGCACATCCAGGCTGAGGCGATTGCTGGTCGCAGTATAACACCAGTATGTGTGTAAATACATTTTAGGATACCCTCCTGCTTTCTATCAGCAGGATCCTTAAGGGCGGCCATCTCAGGAGAGGGTAGAGCCCTTGTTCTTACAAGCGTGTGAGCGCTTTATCCACCCCAGGGGGTGTTTCCCAACGCACCCTAACCTCTGGCAGGAAAGGATATAATGCCAATAACATTTTAGAAATTATCAGTTGTTATCGGGCTAAACCCACGCATCATCACACACCTCATTTAATTTCTCAGATTCAGGAAAACTACAGGTAGTTTTTCCTCACCGAACATAATACCCCTTTTTGGTGGTACTCGTATTATCAGAAATGTGTAAAACATTTTTCATTGCCTCAATCATGTAACGTGTGGCCCTACTGGAAGTCACATTTGTCTCTTCACCGTCGACACTGGAGTCAGTATCCGTGTCTATATCTGCCATCTGAGGTAACGGGCGCTTTAGAGCCCCTGACGGCCTATGAGACGTCTGGACAGGCACAAGCTGAGTAGCCGGCTGTCTCATGTCAACCACTGTCTTTTATACAGAGCTGACACTGTCACGTAATTCCTTCCAACAGTTCATCCACTCAGGTGTCGACCCCCTAGGAGGTGACATCACTATTACAGGCAATCTGCTCGGTCTCCACATCATTTTTCTCCTCATACATGTCGACACAAACGTACCGACACACAGCACACACACAGGGAATGCTCTGATAGAGGACAGGACCCCACTAGCCCTTTGGGGAGACAGAGGGAGAGTTTGCCAGCACACACCAGAGCACTATATGTATATATACAGGGATAACCTTTATATAAGTGTTTTTCCCCTTATAGCTGCTGTATTGTTAATACTGCGCCCAATTAGTGCCCCCCCTCTCTTTTTTAACCCTTTCTGTAGTGTAGTGACTGCAGGGGAGAGCCAGGGAGCTTCCCTCCAACGGAGCTGTGAGGGAAAATGGCGCCAGTGTGCTGAGGAGATAGGCTCCGCCCCCTTCTCGGCGGCCTTATCTCCCGTTTTTATGCGTATTCTGGCAGGGGTTAAATTCATCCATATAGCCCAGGAACTATATGTGATGCATTTTTTGCCATCCAAGGTGTTTTTATTGCGTCTCAGGGCGCCCCCCCCCAGCGCCCTGCACTCTCAGTGACCGGAGTGTGAAGTGTGCTGAGAGCAATGGCGCACAGCTGCAGTGCTGTGCGCTACCTTGTTGAAGACAGGACGTCTTCTTCCGCCGATTTTCCGGACCTCTTCTGTCTTCTGGCTCTGTAAGGGGGCCGGCGGCGCGGCTCTGGGACCTATCCATGGCTGGGCCTGTGATCGGTCCCTCTGGAGCTAATGTCCAGTAGCCTAAGAAGCCCAATCCACTCTGCACGCAGGTGAGTTCGCTTCTTCTCCCCTTAGTCCCTCGATGCAGTGAGCCTGTTGCCAGCAGGTCTCACTGAAAATAAAAAACCTAAAACTAAACTTTTCACTAAGCAGCTCAGGAGAGCCACCTAGTGTGCACCCTTCTCGTTCGGGCACAAAAATCTAACTGAGGCTTGGAGGAGGGTCATGGGGGGAGGAGCCAGTGCACACCAGGTAGTTCTAAAGCTTTACTTTTGTGCCCAGTCTCCTGCGGAGCCGCTATTCCCCATGGTCCTTACGGAGTCCCCAGCATCCACTAGGACGTCAGAGAAAAAGGGGTAAGATGACCTCGGCGCACTAGAAGTGGCTATAGTGGGTGTGGGCGGAAATGTGTCACCAATCACATGTAAATACAGACTAAACAATTGTGTGCTCACACTCTCAGTAGCGCTTCACATATGTTTGACAATAAATGCAATGTACAAGCCTGAATTAAATCAGAATTAAATCAGGAAACCGTCTCTTGTATTCGATCTTATTCTTCTCCAATGGATTGTTGGTTCTTGAACCTCCGTGTAGGGGAATTATGTAAGACAAGAAATAGATAGATAGATAGATAGATAGATAGATATTAGATAGATAGATAGATATATATATATATCTATCTATCTATCTATCTATCTATAGCGTCTCAGTTTTTGTTCTCTATAAATCTTAAAGATATAAATACAGCTAGGGGATCCGATCTCTTTCCCACTATGGGTGGTGATAAGAAACTTTATGGGTTCACCTTCGTGTCAGATATTCACTGTTCTTACACTGTTTATGTGAATATAGGCTCATAAAAGGTATCTTTTAATTCACTCCAGAAAATGATGTATACTGTGCTCGCGTTAAGAACCACTATGTTTTGTGCATGTGATTTGAGTCATTGTTAGAGATACCGTTACGCATAAGGTTACAGTGATTTACATGTAAGCATACGTGTGAGAGTGTTATATTCTAAGCTACACAGAAAAGGTGATCCCATAAGTGTATTGATATCACACACCCCATTGATCTGGAAGGAATATCCAGGGGAGATTAATACGTTGGTTTTGCATGGGACTGATAGTGTATTCTTTACCTTATATGTGATATTAACTACAAACTCTACGAGCTGAGAATAAAAGATTCAGAAGGAGGACCAAAAGATACCTTTAGGTGTATGAAAACCCCCTTATTTGTGTAAGCATACAAGTGAGTACAGTATACATCATCTTCTGAAGAGAATCAAATCTGTGGCGATGTCGGGATAGTGACATTCTGCATCCCGGGCACCGGTATTACATACCAAACCCCTTTTAAGTGTATACACATACATATACAGTATAAGGCAAGATTGTACAATTCACATTTGCTATTAGAACTCCTTTTAGTTTAACATAATGGTTTAGTAGTGGAAAGGCAATCAACTCTTGGGCAATTTAATTGGTTATTGGCACCTGAACAATAATAACTAACACCCCTTAACCCATCCAGGAACACCAGATCTCTGTCCAGGAGTGTAAACCTGCAATATTTTTGTAGAAAAGGGTACGGTTTGGTTCATCGTCCATGTTCAGTGTTTGTCTGATGGTAGTGTCATGAACTTTAATATGTACAGTCTTTGCAGGGATCTACAGTAGATCTCTGCATGCAGCTGTAAGTTTCTTTGCAAATTTAGTAAAGCTGCAAAGAATCTGGTTTATGTGAATATGCAGAGAAGCCCACTCCTGGGTAGACTGGAAATGCTCTTCACTGATATGTTGAAAATATTTTTCTTACCGTACAGTGAAAACCATCATGCATTTGGAAAATGCAATAAGAAAAAAATATTTCTATAAGTTTTGCTTTTATTATTCTTTTTAATTTGAGGTCATCGTCAACAGTATTGGTGACCCTGGACAGGTCATTCCAGGCTCATGGGGACAAGACTGGCGACTGATACTTTGTGTATGTGCTAACAGATTAGGTCTTGGCTAATCCATTTCTGAAGGCGCATCAGCATTCAATTTGAAATAACAGGGAGGAGAGACAACTATCTCAGTTCTGGTGGGACTGTCCCAAGTGCATAAAAACTGCTCCAGCAACCTGTGCCACATGCAGCCAGTGTATTTGAAGGGGCAGGTGTTGGATACAGACCAATTCTGACTAAAGCATTAACCACAGCATGCTGACCAGTCGATCAAATGGCATGACAATACCAATAATGAAGGTATAGTGAACAATGAAGGACAGGTTTTAATAAAAAATGGTATAGTTAGTTTAATGGAGTAAATTGTATATTATATAAAACCAAATTATACAAGACAACATTAAAAAGGCATGTTTAATTGTCTTGTTTTTATTTATGGACTCTACTACATATATTTTCCCTACTAACCTGACAATTTTGCCAACTAGAAGCAGCAATCAACTGCTTGCCACGTACACAAGTCCTAAAGGCTAGTCTTTTTGTGCAAAATAGTCCTATAATGGCACTTGGTGTCACCAAACGACTGTTTCAAACAGGCAAAGCTGGATCCAATGCAGATTTCTTGGGGCAGAACTGAAAATCTTTGCAAATCAGCAGTTTTTCATAGTGTTACTAAAAAGCCCACTGATTTACCTCCTAAATAAATGTATATGGACAGACCTTAGACGCTTCTATAATAACCTATTCTTCTCCTAAAAATATTCTTCTTTCATCACTGTCTAAAACTTCATTCAATAAGCAAATACAGTAGGCGAATTTCACAGTTGCACACTGCACTGAAAACAGTCAACAGGTGTTTCCTTCAACAGGCAGTCTTGAAAAGTTTCCATCCACCTCAGGTCAGCAGAAGTTATCTCCTGTTTCTTTGTACTTCCTTTCTCTGTATGAAGTTTCTATTTATACAGATACACAAAATAACATTTGACCATCTGCTGACCTATGGAACATTGCTAGGCCTTGCATCTGTGCTAAGATTACGCAGTCAAAGCAGAAGTTATAAAAACCTCAATAAACCAAAGTTTGGTTGCAGGTGTAAAAAAAAAAAAAAAAAAAAAAGTCTATAAACCATGTAAGAAAATGATATGAATGCAACTGTTCTAAAAGAATAGCCTCTATAGTCTGAGATGAAACAAGGTCTGTTAAATGTGCAATAAAAAAATAATGTGTATTGCATGTTCCCAGTACATTTTCACTTCTAAGACCTCATAAATACAAAACTCGCTTTAAAAATGGTTTCATTTTGCTATTCTGCATCACTTTTACTAGTAGAACATACAGTATATTTCATCTATAAAAATGCTAACAGCCAAATGTATAGCAAACCGTAACCTTTTGCATGAAAATAATTCCAGACTTTCCACTATGCTGAGTGCTCAGCCAAAAGATAAAATTAAAGTAAAGCATTTTATTGTAATAAATATCTCTACACAGGACAAAATTAACATAAATTACTCAAAACCTCAGAGAAGCAAGAAAAAAAAAATTAAAATCAAATTACAAAAACTTGACTCAAAAAAAAAAAAAAAAAACTTATTGCAAAATGACACAAATTTAGCAAGTCTGGAGTTTTTTTTATGCTCTTCAAACAAATCCTGTAAGAAAACAAGATGTGGTGCAGCTCTCCTGCAGGATACAATGATCAACTGTTTCATGTGCTAGAACCATACTATCCTTTAACAACAATAAAGTTGTCAAAAATACATTTAAAATGAGATGAAGATTTTCTCTCAAAGCCTTCATTTATAGCAATGGTAGACTGGGGATGCTCAGTCTTTGTGCTGACTTTTAAACTCTGAATGAAAAAAAAAAAAAAAAAATGTGTATTTATTCCTGAGCTATACAATAGCAAAGTGTGCAATCTTTTTGGATAAAATAACTGCTCTTTCCTTTACAGGAAGATTTTTCTTCTCATTGCGTCATAGATATATCTTATAGATACGCATTTCTGTATACCTAGGAAACATTCCTAGAGGATTAGAAGAGGTTTCCACTGAAGAGAATTCACAGTAGATGGAAAAGGCAGTTAATACCAAAAGCACTATTAAAAATGAAAGTACAGTAAAGTTCATACCAGTGGGAGAGGCTGTAATCACACGTATCATGTTTGGTAATCTTATGGACAAACCTGCCTTCTCACTTCAGCAAAGCTAAAGGAAAAATAAATCCAAATAAATTCAGTTTTTTTTTTAATTATTCTCCTATTGTTTGGATTGCACATCCAGTAACCAGTCAAACTGGTTGTAAACTAAGCATGAGGCATCTGCATATCCTTCCATAGGTTTGGAAAATCCTATTCTCATAAAGCAGCACATTATCCTAAAAGGTTTGTTACAAAGCTCAAGTTCACACGGCAAGGTTGGCAGCCTGGTATGTGCTGGTCAATTTCCTGGACATTTAGGTTAGAAATCCACATCGTCTGATTCCGTAGAAGCACTGGTGCTTTGTGAATCGTCATTTTTATTCCAGACAAAACGATAATTATCCTCAAGCTGCTGTTGCCTCTTCTGCTCTTTGTGGGCATCCTCTGAACCTTGAATCTAGAATAATGCACATTATTGATGTGGAGGCATACTGAATCATGAGAAGATAAATATTATACGCAATACCTTGCATCTAGAAAAACAGTAACAGTATATCATGCAAGCACAGCCTACATGTAAGAGTCAGGGCCGGCGACAGAGGGGGGTGGGGGGCTGGGAGGTCAGAGGGGACACCTGTACCGTGCCCAAATTTTAGAGAGAGAGAGATAGAGAGAGATAGATAGATACTGGGTAGTACGGCACTCAGACACTGGTAGTTAAATTGAGTCCAAGCCCAGGCTTGGACTCAATTTAACCACCAGTGTCTGAGTGCCGTACTACCCAGTTTCTATCCACATCCCCCTGCCTGTGGAGGACCAGTAAGGGCACCGGACCAAACAGCCAGCAACACCAGTGAGTGCCAGATCATCACACAGAAAATATAATATATATATATATATATATATATATATATATATATATATATATATATATATATATATATATATATATATATATATATATATATATATATATATTATAAACTGTAGTCCCCTGGTTCAGGCTAGGCAAGTCTCCTCCTTATTCCAGGGACCAGGCGTCACTCACCGGATTTTTAACAAAGCAACTTTATGGAATGTCAAAAGTTCAGTATGTCATATACAAAGGCATGGGGCAAAACAATCCGATGTTTCAACGCCACACAGGCGTTTTTATCAAGGTGCACAGTGCTGAAAAATAACACAAAACAAGAACCTTTGTTTTGTTTTATTTTTCAGCACTGTGCACCTTGATAAAAACGCCTGTGTGGCGTTGAAACATCGGATTGTTTTGCCCCATGCCTTTGTATATGACATACTGATCTTATGAAATTTCATAAAGTTGCTTTATTAAAAATCCGGTGAGTGCCGCCTGGTCCCTGGAATAAGGAGGAGACTTGCCTAGTCCGAACCAGGGGACTACAGTACATTGATCCTTTTATTAGGAAGGCACCCCGGTGGCTGTTCAGACTGAGAGTGCCTGCTACCTTTCTTCTTGTTATATATTATACACACACACCTATATATAATCTAAGGGGGCCCCAAAACTTCTGTTGCTGGCCCTAGTAAGAGTAGTGTGCAGTCAGATTATTTACTCACAAGACTGTAAAAAAAGAACAAAATGTAGCAACCATCTGTTTCTCGGTACGAGTATTGGATTCCATTCTGCAGCTGAGATTCATGTCAGGTTGCTTTGGGACATTCCCCAACTAAACTAGAATCATCTATTTGTAAAGCAGGCAATCAAATGCTTAATGGATGTACGCTTTGGGGGCTATCACATATTGACAACCTATGGCTTGTGTCTGGTAGGGTCTGATGGGACTTCCATTTCCACAACTGCCAGAGTGTCACCTAACCCAGTGGAGTATTAAATTAAGGTATTTAGTTTCATCCACAAACTGAAACCTTAATTTGCACAGGAACAGCATACATACCAGTATGTTGAAAAATATATCTTTCAGGTTCCTTGTGTCCTCATCTGAAAGCCAGTGTCCATCATCATCATCACCAAAACCACCTGTAAGGATTTTAATCTCTATTTTACCTGTTGGGAAGCATAATAACCATGGTTTTTAAATTTCAAATCTGCAAAACAAATGGTAAAAAAAGCCAACATTACACATTTTACTTATCAAATCCTCTAGAACAGGGATTCCCAACTCCAGTCCTCAAGTTCCTCCAACAGGTCGCGATTTGTGTATTTCTTTAGCTATACAGAGTTCCCCATTAGTGACGTTGATAGCTGGGCACGACCCCATTGGTGACCCCGACGGGTCCACACCCCCTTTCCAAGCGCACACACGGCCATACTGCCCCCACACCTCTGCGCCCTGCCCGCATCTTGGGAGGAGCACTAATTCTATATATTTTATATATCCTGAGGAAGGGGATATGGTCCCTGAAACGTTGACGACCACCAATAAACACGCAAGGGGTCTTTCACAGTCTACAGTCTATGAGTGCAGCCTGCCATTTGGACATTGCACAGTTGGGGGCACCAAAAGAAGTTTCCCTCTGTGAGCTATGGAGTGCCGGGTACACATGCTGATTTCTATAATTCATATGTATATTCATGTGTGTGTGTGTGCGCGCATTATATATATATATATATATATATATATATATATATATATATATATATATACACACATACATACATACATACACAAATATTATATATATATATATACACACACAAATATTATATATATATATACACACAAATATTATATATATATATATATATATATATATATATATATATATATATATATATATATATATACACACACACACACACACATATATATATAGTTATATATATATATATGAGAATAACGAGGCGGCACTCGGAGACTTGCAAAAACATCAAACGTGTATTAGGTGCTGTCAACGTTTCGGGGACCACCTCCCCTTCGAGGTGGTCCCCGAAACGTTGACAGCACCTAATACACGTTTGATGTTTTTGCAAGTCTCCGAGTGCCGCCTCGTTATTCTCCTTTGTGCATTGGGGCGACCCCCCGGAGGAAGGCACCGCAGCAAGCAGGTCCTAAGGGACGTCTGGAGTGCCGGAGTCAAGTGTATGTATATGTGTATATATATATATATATATATATATATATATATATATATATATATATATATATATATATATATATATATATATATATATATATATATATATATATACATACACACACACACACACATATATATTATATTCACACACACACACACACACTAATATATATGTATATACACATACACACACACACTGCTGTGCAAAAGTATTAGGTTGGTGTGGAAAAAAAGGCTGCAAAGTAAGAATGATTTCTAAAATAGAAGTGTTAATAGTATATTTTTAGCAATTGACAAAATGCAAAGTGAATGAACAGAAGAGAAATGTAATTCAAATCAATATTAGGTGTGACCACCCTAAGGTGAGGGGGGCTAGAAGCTGAGGAAGGTGATGGAGCTAGGGGCTCAGGAAAGTGATGGGGCTAGAAGTGGGGCTGTCGCTGAGGAAAATGAGGGGCTAGGAGTGAGAGAGAATGGTGATGGGTCTGGGGGCTAAGGAAAGTGGCCGTGGCATCCCATCTGCTGGAATATCGTACTGCACCCGTCCCTACAGTATGGTTTATGTACAGAAACCCATTAAAAAGCTTAAAGAAAGAATTGTCCTATTCCGATCTTCAATTAAAAAAGCATTTGGTCTATGAACACTGACACTCCTCCCTTTGGGCTGGATTCAGCATTGATTGCAAAAGCAAAATCTTTCTCTAATGGGCAAGACCATGTGCACTTCAGGTGGAGCAGATGTAACATGTGCAGGGAGAGTTAGATTTGGGTGGGGTGTGTACAAACGGATATCTAAATTGCAATGTAAAAATAAAGCAGCCAGTATTTACCCTGCACAGAAACAAAATAACCCACCCAGATCTAAATCTCTCTGCATGTTAGATTTGCCTCACCTGCACTGCACATGGTTTTGCCCATTACAAAGATTTTGCTTTTGCGATCCATGTTGAATCAGGCCCTTTGTTACAATGAAGAACATATAGGCATATTCAATTGATGGCTAATTACCATGTGGCACAGGGAAAGGTAATTCAATTAAACAGCCTTTCCCACACATAAAATTGTAAACTGTGAAATCAATGGGTTTTCCCTGTGCATGAACCCCTGATTGTGGCTCCCTCTTTGAGCTCCTGAAACTGCGAGAAAAAGTACACCCTCGGGGTTTCACGCATGGGTGAATCCTTGCTAATTTGACTGAGCCGGCACAGTAATTAGCTACGGGATTGAATATGTCTGAAAACAACGGACTCATTTCATGGCTATTGGCCAAATACCTCCATTGAAGAGAGGAGGAGATGAGAATAAATATATTTTTCAAAATCAATCATTCTGGATTCATTATTTGAATGCAGTATCCCACAAGGCCTAAATGAGCGGTTGAATTAAGAGTGTTTCTTTAGGCTGAAAATTGTATTGGTGGTATCTATGCCTAAAAACAGAGAAACGATCTCTGATACAAGGTTTTTTTTGTGTTTTTAAATTTGTGATTGTTCTTTCTTCTTCCCATCACATCATTTTGCAAGAACCAAAACAAAAAAAACCCTGAAAAGACTGTTTAAATACCTCTGTTCATTATGGCACATTTATATCACTTGTGGGCCAGAGTATGAAACACTGTTGTATTTAGTAATATGCATAACACAAAGACTGTATGTCAAGTGTGGTTGCTGGTATACCCTCTATGGAATAATGTGTTTACTATTTATTGGGGAACAGAGTCATATATACTGTTGGTGCGTGTCCTGCTTAGATACCCAAGAAATGAAAGAAAAAAAAACGTAGAAAAAAAAAAGAAGTACATTTCCAGAATTTTTAAGATCTACAAGCCAGGGTGAAAAAAACACTTATACCCACTAGATTAAGCAGAATTAACAGACTGCACAGATTCAAAGAAAGGACAGGACAGAAGTATACCAATCAAATGCCAAAACAATTACGGCTTCAAAGCACAGGCCATAACACTCCAATTCCAAAGTGCCTGGATGTTTCAGCCAATCGCAAACAAATATAGAAGTAGCCAGACCAATATGATTTGCAGAGAGGCCTACCTTCTGCCTTCAGGCCTTCCTTTTCAAGCAGTTCTTTAACAACATTCTCAATGTGTCTCAGCTGTGGGTTTTCGCTGCTCATTTCTTTCACCTTCCTCTCTGGATGCTCAGAGCTGCCTCGCCGTATCTTAGTGACCCTGACTTTTACACGGCCATCCGAACGGTCATCTAATGTGAAAAGGTGATAGGAAAGATAAACCCACCAAGTTTAGTATTCTTAAAAAGGACAGGGTATATGGACTCCTTGCTCAATTGAGCAGGTCATGGCCGTTCGGGTAAGTCCAATTGACATGTAAACCTGTGAAATTTACAATATTTGCTATTTAGCAGTAGGACAAAAGGGACATGGCTAACCAGCTGAAGCATATTTTTTTTAATGGCAGAGCATTTATATTAAAAGAAAAGGAAGACCTGAAAAGCAGAGATGGAAGTGACCAACATTCACTAATCTTCACAATATGAAACCCAGTTAAGGATCAAATTGTGCATAAAGATATCCAAAACCAGTGCATTTATCCTCGCAATGCAACAGTTACAGAATTATCAAAAGGCAATAACTAGTATGTAGGATAGTGTTAAACGTATGTAAAAACTCCTCACTAGATGCTATGAAAACAGAACCATAACACAATGCACAACAAAAGCCACTATAAAAGACCATATTTAATCAATTTATCATTGATCAACACGCAGAAGGCCTAAAGCTTTTCAGGTTCCAACAGAGCTCAAACTTACTAATAAGATGGAATTAGCATATACAATGTTGGAATTAGTGTAACTGGCTATCTTCAGTTTTCGAGTAGCAATCAGGAGATATTTGACTTGGTCCTCAGCCACCTGATCACCATTTTGATGTTTATGAACATATTTCACCCACTGTTGTCATACGGGATCTCGATACTGAATGGTTCTCACTCCATGAAAATCGCTTCCCATGTGCCTTTATTAATTACATCGAAATCTATCATGTCACGTGAGCTGTCTGGATACATACACAGACTATTATATGAAGATCCCACAAGGTCTAGAAGGCGGCAGCAGCAACAACAATGCAGCATAACCCTTGTATAAAATGAAAGCACAAAAACACCCATAGACAAGAACAATAAAAAAATGGGAACACCAATATAAAGTTGAATCACCGTACAGAAACCAACAAATGTAGGTTTGAATTCAGATCTGGTTACTGCGGTCACGCCATATAAATAACAGTGTCACACTCATCAGTTGTATTAAGCCGAGAGAAGTGATAAAGCAGTGATAAGTGCAAGGTGATAACGCACCAGCCAATCATTACACTTTTGAAAATTGAAAGTTAGGAGCTGATTGGCTGGTGCGTTATCACCTTCCACTTATCACTGCTTTATCACTTTATCCCTTCACCGGGCTTAATACATCTGCTCCTATTTAAGCAATACTTATATAGTTGTAAAGGACATGGGGCAAATGCAAAAAAAAGGTCTGTTTCTCAGTGCTAAGGGACAGTCTACATCACCAAGATTCAGGATGTTTCAGCATTGCAATGTATTAAAGAAACCCGAGAGGTGATATATAAACTCAGCCCGCTGGAGATCTGTCAAGCCATATTGCATCAATATAATACTTATGCAAAACGTATTTGCTATTCAGCAGCCCTGTTTGCACATGCATGAAATTTCACTCACCATAACTCTGCATGCACGAGGAAAGTCTGTAGGCGCGAGGCATAGTGATATTCTCAGATAAAGCTACTGTATGTGTTATTAGACAAGCAATGACAAGGTCAGTGGCCAGAAAGCTTTGCTGCCATACCTGGGTATGGCGGCAGTGGAATTAAGAAGCTACTAAGGTGCCACTGGGGGAATCTAATTTCTACATGGACTGTCTTAATACATTTGCAGAAGCAGTAATAACCCCTTTTTCTGCTAATACGATGGAAAAACATCGACCTCAGGTTGAAGGAGGAATCATCTGATCTGCAGCCCATAGTTTGTGCTCTTTGCACTACTGAAATTGCCAACATCCATTGGCAGGTATGATGAGAGGTATATGCACTGCAATCCAATTACGATATCCTGCTCTTTGGAGTTTTCAGACTGTTTTTTTATTTTTAATTAAACTGGCTCATCTAGTCTGCCCATGTACACGCACACACTTACACATCAGGGTTCATTTTTGTTGAGAGCCAATTAACCAAATATTTTCAGAATGTGGAAGGAATAAGGAGTATCAGGAGGAAACCCACGCAAGCAGGGAGACTATACAAATTCCACTCAGTTAGTGCCATGGTGGGAATCAAACCTATAACCTCACTGCTGTAAGGCAGCAATGTTAATATTATCCATACTGCCCAGTAGACAGTTGTGCTGTCTTCACCTTCCTTTCAAAGTCATTGAGGTTTTGTCATGTCAGCGATAATTATAGTTATCCAGGACAGCTCTGCATTTTTGTACATTACCCCGACAATGTTATCATCTTAAAGATCGAGACACACGTGTGGAGCCTTTGTTTTAAAGATGGCATTTCCATTGTTTCCCCACTACCGGTACGTATGCTTTACAACCTACCAGTTGGCCCTCTGGCAACGGGCTCATTGTTGCCTGGTGTCATAACTTCTTTGTTCTCCACCGTGTCTGTCTCGTCTTCTTTCTCCACGGCAGTATTGTCTAGTTTATCTATTAATTTGTTCAATGTGGTGGCAAGTGATTTTGATGCTTGCTTCCGGTCAAACTCACCCTTCAACCCTTCAGTTTCCAACTCTTCCTGAGCCTACAACATAAGCAGATTCATAATACGCGCAGTAGGAATGTTTAGGCTTCGTGAAATATAAATACTGCACTCAAACTTTGGCGATAGACAGTCAAGCAAAACTGATGTTATCAATAGCCTGGCATATAATAAAATACACATATATTGTATTGTATTTAAGAGAGATTTTCATTTTGTTTTTCTGCGCAGAGAATTCAAATGGTGGTAAGCTGGATATCAGCTTGTCCTTTTAAGTAATTCCGCGCTTTTCTAACTGCTGAGCAACAAATGTTATGACAATCATTTAAAGAAAAATGCTACGTATGGTAAATTGTATACCGGTTACGGGGATATTTATCAAAGCTTGGAGATAAAGTACCAACCAATCAGCTACTGACATTTTTCAGACACAGCTTGTAAAATGTCAGAAGCAGATTGGTTGGTACTTTATTTCTTTCCATTTTCTCACTCTCCAAGCTTTGCTAAATATTCATCTTAGTGTGGTGAAGTCACTAAGGTAAGCCATCTACTTTTCCACTCAGTATTCACTAAAACGATAAGTTATTTGTCCTTGGAAGTTTAAGCTCAGCTTCCCCTGGGAGTGAGAGGAGACAAAAAACAAACACCCTGTTCCAGTAATCTACCTACTGTACAGTAATGCAAAGTGGAGAAGAATATTTGTCACAGGCCAATATCTGTCTGCTGTTCTCTAAAACCTTATGAAATCAGAGTTAAAATAATAAGAATTTACTTACCGATAATTCTATTTCTCGTAGTCCGTAGTGGATGCTGGGGACTCCGTCAGGACCATGGGGAATAGCGGCTCCGCAGGAGACAGGGCACAAAAATAAAGCTTCAGGATTAGGTGGTGTGTACTGGCTCCTCCCCCTATGACCCTCCTCCAAGCCTCAGTTAGGATACTGTGCCCGGACGAGCGTACACAATAAGGAAGGATATTGAATCCCGGGTAAGACTCATACCAGCCACACCAATCACACCGTATAACTTGTGATCTGAACCCAGTTAACAGTATGACAAACGTAGGAGCCTCTGAACAGACGGCTCACAACAATAACAACCCGAATTTGTTTGTAACAATAACTATGTACAAGTATTGCAGACAATCCGCACTTGGGATGGGCGCCCAGCATCCACTGCGGACTACGAGAAATAGAATTATCGGTAAGTAAATTCTTATTTTCTCTAACGTCCTAAGTGGATGCTGGGGACTCCGTCAGGACCATGGGGATTATACCAAAGCTCCCAAACGGGCGGGAGAGTGCGGATGACTCTGCAGCACCGAATGAGAGAACTCAAGGTCCTCCTCAGCCAGGGTATCAAATTTGTAGAATTTTGCAAACGTGCTTGCCCCTGACCAAGTAGCAGCTCGGCAGAGTTGTAATGCCGAGACCCCCCGGGCAGCCGCCCAGGATGAGCCCACTTTCCTTGTGGAATGGGCCTTGACAGATTTAGGTTGTGGCAAGCCTGCCACAGAATGTGCAAGTTGAATTGTGCTACAAATCCAACGAGCAATCGTCTGCTTAGAAGCAGGAGCACCCATCTTGTTGGGTGCATACAATATAAACAGTGAGTCAGACTTTCTGACTCCCGCCGTTCTTGAAATATATATTTTCAATGCCCGGACCACGTCCAACAACTTGGAATCCTCCAAATCGTTAGTAGCCGCAGGCACCACAATAGGCTGGTTCAGGTGAAACGCTGACACCACCTTAGGCAGAAAATGAGGACGCGTCCGCAGTTCTGCCCTGTCCGTATGGAAAATCAGATATGGGCTCTTATATGATAAAGCCGCCAATTCTGATACTCTCCTGGCTGAAGCCAGGGCCAGTAGCATGGTTACTTTCCATGTAAGATACTTCAACTCCACCGATTTGAGCGGCTCAAACCAATGGGATTTGAGAAAATCCAAAACTACATTAAGATCCCACGGTGCCACTGGGGGCACAACCGGGGGCTGTATATGTAGTACTCCTTTTACAAAAGTCTGGACTTCAGGAACTGAAGCCAATTCTTTCTGGAAGAAAATCGACAGGGCCGAAATTTGAACCTTAATGGACCCCAATTTGAGGCCCATAGACAATCCTGTTTGCAGGAAATGTAGGAATCGACCCAGTTGAAATTCCTCCGTGGGGGCCTTCCTGGCCTCACACCACGCAACATATTTCCTCCAAATGCGGTGATAATGTTGTGCAGTCACCTCCTTCCTGGCTTTTACCAGTGTAGGAATGACCTCTTCCGGAATGCCTTTTTCCCTTAGAATTCGGCGTTCAACCGCCATGCCGTCAAACGCAGCCGCGGTAAGTCTTGGAATAGACACGGTCCCTGCTGAAGCAGGTCCCGTCTTAGAGGTAGAGGCCACGTATCCTCCGTGAGCATCTCTTGAAGTTCCGGGTACCAAGTTCTTCTTGGCCAATCCGGAGCCACTAGTATCGTTCTTACTCCCTTTTGCCGTATAATTCTCAGTACTTTTGGTATGAGAGGCAGAGGAGGGAACACATACACTGACTGGTACACCCACGGTGTTACCAGAGCGTCCACAGCTATTGCCTGAGGGTCTCTTGACCTGGCGCAATACCTGTCCAGTTTTTTGTTGAGGCGGGACGCCATCATATCCACTATTGGTTTTTCCCAACGGTTCACAATCATGTGGAAGACTTCTGGATGAAGTCCCCACTCTCCCGGGTGTAGATCGTGTCTGCTGAGGAAGTCTGCTTCCCAGTTGTCCACTCCCGGAATGAATACTGCTGACAGTGCTATCACATGATCTTCCGCCCAGCGAAGAATCCTTGCAGCTTCTGCCATTGCTGTCCTGCTTCTTGTGCCGCCCTGTCTGTTTACGTGGGCGACTGCCGTGATGTTGTCCGACTGGATCAACACCGGCTGACCCTGAAGCAGGGGTTTTGCCAGACTTAGAGCATTGTAAATCGCTCTTAGCTCCAGTATATTTATGTGAAGAGACATCTCCAGGCTTGACCATACTCCCTGGAAGTTTCTTCCCTGTGTGACCGCTCCCCAGCCTCTCAGACTGGCATCCGTGGTCACCAGGACCCAGTCCTGTATGCCGAATCTGCGGCCCTCTAACAGATGAGCACTCTGCAACCACCACAGAAGAGACACCCTTGTCCGTGGAGATAAGGTTATCCGCTGATGCATCTGCAGATGTGATCCGGACCATTTGTCCAGCAGATCCCACTGAAAAGTTCGTGCGTGGAATCTGCCGAATGGAATCGCTTCGTAAGAAGCCACCATCTTTCCCAGGACTCTTGTGCATTGATGCACAGACACTTTCCCTGGTTTTAGGAGGTTCCTGACAAGTTCGGATAACTCCCTGGCTTTCTCCTCCGGAAGAAACACCTTTTTCTGAACCGTGTCCAGAATCATTCCCAGGAACAGCAGACGTGTCGTCGGGGTCAACTGAGATTTTGGAAAATTCAGAATCCACCCGTGTTGTTGCAGCACTAGTCGGGTTAGTACTACTCCGTCCTCCAGCTGTTCTCTGGACCTTGCCCTTATCAGGAGATCGTCCAAGTAAGGGATAATTAATACGCCTCTTCTTCGCAGAAGAATCATCATTTCGGCCATTACCTTGGTAAAGACCCGAGGTGCCGTGGACAATCCAAACGGCAGCGTCTGAAACTGATAATGACAGTTTTGCACCACGAACCTGAGGTACCCTTGATGTGAAGGGCAAATTGGGACATGCAGGTAAGCATCCTTTATGTCCAGGGACACCATAAAGTCCCCTTCTTCCAGATTCGCTATCACTGCTCTGAGTGACTCCATCTTGAACTTGAATTTTTGTATGTACAGGTTCAAAGATTTCAGATTTAGAATAGGTCTTACCGAGCCGTCCGGCTTCGTTACCACAAATAGCGTGGAGTAATACCCCTTTCCCTGTTGTAGGAGGGGTACCTTGACTATCACCTGCTGAGAAAACAGCTTGTGAATGGCTTCCAATACCGTCGCCCTGTCTGAGGGAGACGTTGGCAAAGCAGACTTTAGGAACCTGCGAGGGGGAGACTTCTCGAATTCCAACCTGTAACCCTGAGATACTACCTGCAGGATCCAGGGGTCCACCTGTGAGCAAGCCCACTGTGCGCTGAAATTCTTGAGTCGACCCCCCACCGCTCCTGAGTCCGCTTGTAAGGCCCCAGCGTCATGCTGAGGGCTTTGCAGAACCCTGAGAGGGCTTCTGTTCCTGGGCAGGGGCTGCTTGCTGCCCTCTCTTACCCCTTCCTCTGCCCCGAGGCAGATATGACTGTCCTTTTGTCCGCTTGTTCTTATAGGACCGAAAGGACTGCGGCTGAAAAGACGGTGTCTTTTTCTGTTGGGAGGGGGTCTGAGGTAAAAAGGTGGATTTTCAGGCAGTTGCCGTGGCCACCAGATCCGATAGACCGACGCCAAATAATTCCTCCCCTTTATACGGCAATACTTACATATGTCGTTTGGAATCCGCATCACCTGACCACTGTCGCGTCCATAAACTCCTTCTGGCAGATATGGACATCGCATTTACTCTCGATGCCAGAGTGCAAATATCTCTCTGAGCATCTCGCATATAAAGGAAAGCATCCTTTAATTGCTCTATAGTCAATAAAATACTGTCCCTATCCAGGGTATCAATATTTTCAGTCAGGGAATCCAACCAGACGACCCCAGCACTGCACATCCAGGCTGAGGCGATGGCTGGTCGCAGTACAACACCAGTATGTGTGTATATACTTTTTAGGGTAGTTTCCAGTCTCCTATCAGCTGGATCCCTGAGGGCGGCCGTATCAGGAGACGGTAACGCCACTTTTTTTGATAAGCGTGTGAGCGCCTTATCCACCCTAGGGGGTGTTTCCCAGCGCGCCCTAACCTCTGGCGGGAAGGGGTATAATGCTAATAACTTTTTTGAAATTAGCACTTTTCTATCTGGGTTAACCCACGCTTCATCACATACATCATTTAATTCCTCTGATTCGGGAAAAACTACAGGTAGTTTTTTCACCCCCCACATAATACCCCTTTTTGTGGTACTTGCAGTATCAGAGATATGCAAAGCCTCCTTCATTGCCGTGATCATATAACATGTGGCCCTACTTGAAAATACGTTTGTTTCATCACCGTCGACACTAGATTCAGTGTCTGTGTCTGGGTCTGTGTCGACCGACTGAGGTAAAGGGCGCTTTACAGCCCCTGACGGTGTCTGAGACGCCTGGGCAGGTACTAACTGGTTTGCCGGCCGTCTCATGTCGTCAACTGATTTTTGTAATGTGCTGACATTATCACGTAATTCCATAAACAAAGCCATCCATTCCGGTGTCGACTCCCTGGGGGGTGACATCACCATTATCGGCAATTGCTCTGCCTCCACACCAACATCGTCCTCATACATGTCGACACACACGTACCGACACAGCAGACACACAGGGAATGCTCTTATCGAAGACAGGACCCCACTAGCCCTTTGGGGAGACAGAGGGAGAGTTTGCCAGCACACACCCAAGCGCTATAATATATATGGGAACAACCTTATATAAGTGTTGTTCCTTATAGCAGCTTAAATATATCAAAATATCGCCAAAAAATGCCCCCCCTCTCTGTTTTACCCTGTTTCTGTAGTGCAGTGCAGGGGAGAGTCCTGGGAGCCTTCCTCACAGCGGAGCTGAGCAGGAAAATGGCGCTGTGTGCTGAGGAGAATAAGCCCCGCCCCCTATTTCGGCAGGCTTTTCTCCCGGAGTTTTAGATATCTGGCATGGGTTAAATACATACATATAGCCTCAATGGCTATATGTGATGTATTCTTTTGCCATAAAGGTATTAAATATTGCTGCCCAGGGCGCCCCCAGCAGCGCCCTGCACCCTCCGTGACCGCTTGGTGTGAAGTGTGTGACAACAATGGCGCACAGCTGCAGTGCTGTGCGCTACCTTCATGAAGACTGAAGAGCCTTCTGCCGCCTGTTTCCGGACCTTCAATCTTCAGCATCTGTAAGGGGGGTCGGCGGCGCGGCTCCGGGACGAACCCCAGGGTGAGACCTGTGTTCCGACTCCCTCTGGAGCTAATGGTGTCCAGTAGCCTAAGAATCCAATCCATCCTGCACGCAAGTGAGTTGAAATTCTCTCCCCTAAGTCCCTCGATGCAGTGAGCCTGTTGCCAGCAGGACTCACTGAAAATAAAAAACCTAAAAACTTTTTCTAAGCAGCTCTTTAGGAGAGCCACCTAGATTGCACCCTGCTCGGACGGGCACAAAAACCTAACTGAGGCTTGGAGGAGGGTCATAGGGGGAGGAGCCAGTACACACCACCTAATCCTGAAGCTTTATTTTTGTGCCCTGTCTCCTGCGGAGCCGCTATTCCCCATGGTCCTGACGGAGTCCCCAGCATCCACTTAGGACGTTAGAGAAATATATTTACACACACACACAAACAAAACAACCACTCTGCAAATGTGATTTATAGATTTATGTCAGTGAGGTTCCAAGGGAAGACAGATATAAAAATATTAAACTATATCGCTAACAGGTTGATTGCAACAGTGTACATTCATGTAGACACTGAGAATAAAACAGATGACCTAACCAGGAGAAAGCAAGAATTGCTCAACTATGTTAAAAAGATTGAGTGCATGGTAACATTTTTTTTATTTTTATCATAAGGACCCTTGACTGCCAATTGACCATCAAACACAGATGAGCACAAGCAACTCAAAATGGTCCTTGTGTAGGGTATGGGTCATTAGGTCGACATGGTCACTAGGTCGACATGAGTTTACTTTTTTTGGTGTTGTTTTCTCTGTAAAGTGACGGGGAACCCCAATTAGTGCAGTGTCCCCTCGCACACTGTGTTCGGCACAGGTTACTATTCCCAATCGTAGTCCACGTGGATCGTAAAGTATGAAAAAATTTAAATAACGAAAAAAGAAGGTGAAACACTCATGTCGACCTTTTTCCATGTCGAAATATGCATTTTGACTAATAGTGGTCAAACTAAAGACCGTCAACCTAATGACAGTATCCCCTTGTGTATGAGCTCTGGCCACTAGTGTGATGGGGCCATCTAGTGGAAGTTATATTGAGCTGCTGCATATTCAGCAGGGAAACACCTGTGAAACACACCAACCTCACGTTAATCTTATCTTACCTTAGCAATACTCAAATATAAAAGTCAGCTGCATGTAAAGGAAATGAGGAGGGAGGAATACTGCCCTAGTGGGTTGGTAAATGTAAAAAAAACAACAAACGTTATTTAATGAATGTTATTTAATGTTCGGGGGTGCTGCGATAGACAACATCGTTGCCCATATGCAGTAAGAACAAAAGCTTATCCTAAGTTGGTGCACACTTCAGAAAAGAATTGGACAAGATTTTAACTCTTAATTTACAAGTTCTAAAAAGCACACAGCAGTGAAATATTAAAAACCAAAGTAAGAAGTGCAGAAAAGTGATACATGTGATTTTAAAAGAAGCACTCTGCTCCAATGCGTGCTGTACTATTGTTAAATAATCATTTGTTCTAGTAACATTGACCTACACAATAAGTTCTTATGTGTGCTGTTGGACTCTAATGACAAATGTTTTTATGTTTGTAATAAAGTATCAAATTGGCCAGAACATGTGTCTTAAAATGTCTAGATCTGCAGAACAGTATACAGCCGTGGCCAAAAGTTTTGAGAATGACACAAGTATTGGTTTTCACAAAGTTTTCTACTTCAGTGTTTTTAGACCTTTTTTTTTGTCAGATGTTACTATGGTATACTGAACCACAAGCATTTCATAAGGGTCATAGGGTTTTATTGACAATTATATTAAGTTTATGTAAAGAGTCAAAATTACAGTGTTGACCCTTCTTTTTCAAGACCTCTGCAATTTGCCCTGGCATGTTGTCAATCAACTTCTGGGCCACATACTGACTGATGGCCACCCATTCTTGCCTAATCAATATATGGAGTTTGTCAGAATTTGTGGGGTTTTGTTTGTCTACCCGCCTCTTGAAGATTGACCACAAATTCTCAATGGGATTAAGGTCTGGGGAGTTTCCTGGCCATGGATAAATTTTTTTTCGATGTTTTGTTCCCTGAGCAACTTAGTTACCACTTTTGCCTTATGGCAAGATGCTCCATCATGCTGGAAAAGGCATTATTAGTCTCCAAACTGGGTGACTGCGGCTGCTAGAGGCACTGAACCGATGTGTCCAGTGTCTCAAGTACCTATTGAATGTGACTGGGGGACCAGAAGTATTTTGGATATTAGATTTATCCGTATTTTGGAATAATTGCATAACATAATGAGATAACATGGCGATGGGTCCCTAGTCTAAGCACAGAATGCATTTAGGTTTTTAATAACTTTCTGTATTAAACAACGTTTATGTACACTGAGCCATCAGAAAACAAAGGTTTCAATATCTCAGTCTCACTAAAAAATTCTGTATTTTGGAATATACGGATATGGGATACTCAACCTGTATAACATTTATCACTTTTCTGCACCTCTCACTTTGGTTTTTAATATTTCACTGCTATGGCCTTTTTAGAATTTGTAGATGAAAAGCCACATTTTATTGTGTTCAATTATTTTCTAAAGTGTGCACCAACTTAGGACAAGCTTTTACCTTCTTTTGTTCTCAAATATAAGTCAGAAGGGGAAATTTACATAAGAAACTAAATAAATCGACTGCAGAGAAAATGGGATTTTAATACCTACCGGTAAATCCCTTTCTCGTAGTCCATAAGGGATACTGGGGTTACTTATTACGATGGGGTATAGAAGAGGTCCAAAGGAGCCAGTGCACTTTAAAATTTCTTCCATTGGGTGTGTTGGCTTCTCCCCCCTATGCCAGCTCCCACAGGCAGTTAAGCAAAATAGTGCCCGAAGGAGAAAGGACATACTTGAGAGAAGGAACATAACAACGAGTGGTGAGATTCACACACCAGCACACCATAACATAAAACAACCAGCAACGGCTGGAACAAAACAGCAACAGCTGAACAGGTAACTTTTTGGAAAAGAAAAACCTGCAGAGAAGTCAACGCACTGAGGCGGGCGCCCAGTATCCCTTATGGACCACGAGAAAGGGTTTTATCGGTAAGTATTAAAATCCTGTTTTTTCTGGCATCCATAAGGGATACTGGGGTTTACATATTACGATGGGGACGTCCCAAAGCATCCAGAACGAACGGAAACGTGCGGAGACGTCTGCAGTACCGCCTGCCCAAACTGGGTATCCTCTTTGGCCAGGGTATCAAACTTGTAGAACTTCCCAAAGGTGTTCTTCCCCGACCAGGTAGCAGCTCAGCCCAGTTGCAAGGCCAAGATTCCACGGGCAGCCACCCAGGAAGACCCCACTGATCCTGTAGAGTGGGCCTTCAGAGACTGTGGAGCGGGCAAGGCTGCCAACACAGAGGCCCATTGGATAGTCAACCCAATCCAACGAGCAATAAACTGCTTAGAAGCAGGGCAACCCTTTTTCTGCGCATCATATAGCACGAACAAGGAATCCGTCTTTCTGATCTGAGCTGTTGACATAGGCCCTCAAGGCTCTCACGGCATCTAAGGAACCGGAGGAGCAGATGTACCAGAACTTGACGGGACTACAATCGGTTGATTCAAGTGGAATGCAGAGACAACCCTCAGCAGGAACTGCTGTCTAGTCCTGAGCTCAGCTTAGTCCTCGTAAAAGACCAAGTAGGGACTTTTATACGATAAGGCCCCCAATTCGGAGACACGCCTAACAGAAGCCAGGGCCAGCAACATTACAGTCTTCCACGTGAGAAACGTGTCTTCTACCGGCATCGAAGGTTCAAACCCGGAGGACTGTAGAAAATCCAACACCACATTCCAGTTCCAGGGTGCCGTGGGCGGCACAAATGGAGGTTGTATGTGGAGATCTCCTTGCAAAAAGGTCTGAACTTCTAGCAACACTGTCAACTTCTTCCGGAAGAAAATTTAGAGAGCTGAAATCTGTACCTTAATGGAATCCTGTCTATTTATGCAAGCCACCGCCGCGGTGTTGTTCGACTGAACTTGGATCACCCGATTCTTGAGCAAAGGAGAGGCCTGAAGCAGATCACTGTA
The DNA here is from genome assembly GCF_028390025.1 of Pseudophryne corroboree. Lineage (NCBI taxonomy): Eukaryota > Metazoa > Chordata > Amphibia > Anura > Myobatrachidae > Pseudophryne > Pseudophryne corroboree. Next base: position 217,188,075 of record NC_086445.1, read on the forward strand.
GATCACCCGAAGTTCCAGAATGGTGACAGGGAGTAGGGCTTTGTGGGCTGACCATCTGCCCTGGAACTGATCCCCTTGGTTGACAGCTCTCCATCTTCTTAGACTCGCATCTGTAGTGAGGAGGATCCAATCCTGAATCACAAAACTGCAACCTCCCAGTAGGCTTGAAGACTGTAGCCACCACAAGAGGGAGATCCTGGCCTGAGGTGACAGATGTATTATCTGGGGCATCTGAAGATGTGATCCGGACCACTGGTTTGGGAAATCCAATTGAAATGTTCTGGCATGGAATCTTTCGTATGTAATGGCCTCGTAAGAGGCTACAATCATTCCCAACGATTGTATGCAAAGATGGATGGATGTCCAAGTAGGCTGAAGGACCAGTCGGACCATCTCCTGGAGTGAATTTGCTTTGGCCTCCGGGAGGAACACTTTCTGAGCCACAGAGTCCAGAAACATTCTAGGAACAGAGTAGGCTCCAGGTGGGACTTCTGTAAAATGAGGATCCACCCAAGTTGTGATTACAGCTGAATAGTGCTGTCTATATTGAGCAGTAGAAGCTCCCTAGATCTAGCATCTATCAAGAGATCATCCAGGTAAGGGACCATATTAACCCCCTGGACTATGAACAGGAACATCATCTCTGCCACTACCTTCGTGAAGACTGAACAGGGCTGAGGGCAGGACCTGGAACTGTTAGTGATTGTACAGCAGGGCAAACTGCAGGTAAACCTGGTGAGGCGGCCAACTGGGATATAGAGATAAGCGTCCTTTATATCCAGAGAAACCATGAACTCCCGGTAATTCAGACCAGCAATCGCTGCTCGCAAGGAATTCCTCTTGACCTGTAAAATCTTTGGGTAAGGTTCAAGGATTTTAGAATCAGAATGGGCCTTACAGAACCATCCAGTTTCGGCACCACAAACAGGTTGGAGTAGTAATCCGTTCCGTTGTTGTTGTAGTGGCACTGGAACAATGACATGGGACTGTACCAACTTTAGGATGGCCTGCTGCGGCATAACTTGTGTATCCTCCAAAACCAGGAAGGTTGATTTTGAAAAATCATTGGGGAGGAGCGCTGTCGAACTCCAGCTTGTAGCCCTGGGAAATGAGGTCTTTATCCAGGTATCCTGGCAGGAGACTTCCCAGATACGGCTGAAGTGACGCAGGCGAGCTCCCACCTTGAGATCCCCTCGGGTTGGGAGGGCACCGTCCTGCTGAGGCTTTAGTGGAACCTGAAACTGGTGCCTGATTCCCAAGAATCAGCCTCAGCTGGTTTTCTTGTCTTACCTCTGGTGCCTCGTGCCACATTGGAGGCACCTCTGGCTCTCGATCTGAATTTGGTGGATCAAAAGGACTATGTAGACAGCCCCGGCAGGAACGCCTGGTCAGCGGGGTCAGAGAGGGGAAATCCATGTATCTAACTCAACCCTGAATAGCCACACCTTTGAGAAAGGGAGAGACTCCACAATGCACGTGGAAACCACGTCCGCAATCCACTGATGCAGCCACAAAGCTCTGCTTGCCGACACTGCCATGGTAGCATTCCTAGCATTAATAGTGCCTATCTCCTTGAGAGAGTCACACAGGAGGCGTGCAGTGTCTTGAATGTCTTATGAGGGTCACCATAGCGACCAGGGGCCTCTTGAACTTGATTCTCCCAGGTATAGATGGCATGCGACATCCAGTAACCTGCTATCACAGGCCTTTGTGATACGCCAGCCGCAGTGTAAATAGACTTAGTGTAATTACTATTTCCCTATCCCCAGGGCCCTGTAGTTGAAAGGAACCAGGAGCAGGTAACACCACCTTCTTTGAGAGGCAGGAGATTGGTACGTCTACAGATGGGGTGTCCAATTTTTTTTTTTAATCCTTCTTGAAGGATGAATATCTGGTCCAAAGCTGGACGAACCCTGGACCATGCGCTCGGTGGACCCTGGAATTAGCCCACTGAGCTATAGGAGAGTGTGTAAAAACCGCCTTGTAACCGGGTATTTTTTATCAGGATTTTTCCAGGCTTGCCTAAGAAGGTCATCTAATTCTGGAGAATCGGGAAATGTGACACTGAGTTTTTCTGTGCTAGGAAAAATGACTGCAGTGTTGCAGCGTCCCCTAAAGGGAGTTTTAATACATCCCTGATGGCAAGTCTGAGGGGCACAATATGTGCAGAAGTGGATTCCTCAGTAGTAGGATGTAAATCCTACCCCTCCTCCTGTACCTCAACCTCAGATTCTGAGAGTAAATCAGGTAGCCCACGCTTCAGTGGCACTGAACTAGGGAGGGGTGCTGTTTCCCTTGCAGATAGGTCTGTTACCGCCTGCTGCAGTTGTTGTGTCTTCTGGTTATTAGCAGTGAGCTGTATGACACAGAGCCAGGATGGCTCCTGACCCTTCCCCCCCAGTCTCCTCACTAACTTGGGAGGATTGCATTGTTCACATGAGAGAGAACCAGTCATACAGGGAGAGAATCAGGTGTGACATACACTGCATAATTGGTATTTTACCATGTTTCCAGTAGACAACACTCACACACATTTTACACAGACAAGTATTACATAGCACATAGTATATTCTGCTGCATTATACTTCTATAGGCCAGGCTGATACGGCTAGGTATTGCAAATTGAAACATTATTGCATAGTATATCATTCTGATGTACTTTCTTTATGGGCCCTACACACTGGTCGATACCAGTGAAAGATATGAACAATCTCGTTCATTAATGAATGAGATACCGTTCATATCTTTCAGTGTGTACGCACCAGTGATGAACGATGCGCGGCCCTGCTCTCGTTTAAACATGTAGGCCAATATGGACAATCTCTTCCATATTAGCATGCAGTGCTATGGAGCTGGGTGATGGGGGGAGTGAAGACTCATCACTCCCCCGCCGCCCGGCCATCGGGCAGCAGGTCGACAAGTGTGTAGGGCCCTTTAGTTTTGAATTGTATGGACCCAGTTGTTATCTATGTGGTATGCCTGTTTGTTTTTGTAAGGTAATTTACTGCCTGGCATTTTAGGGGGTTTGGGTGTGGTTGGAGATTCCAATTATTGGTTTCACTTGCAGTATTTCTCTACTTAAATTCTATCCTGTAGGCTGTGCAAAGCCGGTTGGCTGTGCATTTATTCCCGAATTGTGCATTTTTATCAAAGTGTGATAAAATTGACACATAGCAGCGTTCCATCAGCGTTCAATCGAAGTGAAAAAAAATGAAAACAGAAGCACACCAATCTAACAAAACATAGAAAACTGAAGAACTAATAACAAATGTGAGTCGCTTACTCTTCATATCACTCTCACCTCCTGATTGTTGCATCTGATTAAATAGCACAGAACTACCTTACTTAGACATTTCAAAAACCATCCATTTCACCAACAAATGCTTGTACCTGTATTTTTGTCATTTGTTTTTTCCTCTTACGTCCTAGAGGATGCTGGGATCCACGTTAGTACCATGGGGTATAGATGGGTCCACCAGGAGCCATTGGCACTTTAAGAGTTTGAGAGTGTGGGCTGGCTCCTCCCTCTATGCCCCTCTTACCAGACTCCGTTTAGAAAATGTGCCCGGAGGAGCCGGTCACAGATAGGGGAGCTCTCCTGAGCTTTTCTAGTAAAAGCTGTTTTTAGAGTTTGTTTTTTTACAGGAGGCTGTTGGCAACAGCCTGCCTGCAGCGAGGGAATAAGGGGGGGAGCAGTGTCTGCCCTGCAGGGTCTGAGCCACTGTCTCCGCTGACTGGACACTGAGCTCCAGAGGGGTCTGATCGTTCTCCGCCACAGGGGACCGCTCACCCGAGCAGCATGCCGCCAAGCCCTTACAGATGCTGAAGAGTGGTGAGTGTGACACCGAACCCCCTAGCAAGCGGGGGGCCGGTGTGAAGATGGCGGCAACGGGGAGGGAGCGCAGTAATAACTGCGCTCCTAGGAAGGTTCAGAGGCACATAGTGCGGCGCTGTGAGGGGCGCCCTGGGCCAGCGCTTACCCCCACACTGGTCACCAAGTCTGTCGGGGTCGCGGATCTCAGCCAGCAAGTTTTTCCTCGGGCCAGTATAATATCTGAAGAGCGGGAAGGCAGCGCCATTAAGGGGGCGGAGCTTCTCCTCAGAGCGTACCCAGTAGCGTTCCAGCGCCATTTTCCTAACTGCACAGTGCTGGATGGAAGAACAGGTCCCTCCACAGCAGCTCCAACTGTCAGTACACGGTACCAGGGGGTTGCAGAAGGGAGGGGAGGCTGTAAAACGACTGTCTCCTATTAAGGGACACAGTCTGCGCTGGTCAGAGGTCTCCATTTAATGGAAGCGCTGTACTGTGGGTTGGCTCCGATCTCTGTCTCTCTCTTGCCTTTCTTGGAGAGGGGGAGGGGGACTCTCTCTGCGTGCGTGCGTGTGTTGGTCACGTTTAGCTATGTCCAGGGACACTGTCATATGCTGCAGAGGATTTATCCTCCCAGGATGATCCCATTCCATGTAATCAGGATAGCACTGGTTTAGCACAGATACTAGAGATGAGCGAGGTTCGGTTTTACTCGGTTTTACTCGGTTCTCAAAACGGCATCTTATTGGCTATCCAAAACACGTGACATCCGTGAGCCAATAAGATGCCGTTTTGAGAACCGAGTAAAACAGAGTAAAACCGAGTAAAACCGAACCCGCTCATCACTAACAGATACCTGCAAGGGAACCAGAGTGGTTTTCCTCTATCAAGTTTTGGATTTCTCAGATTTCTGACAAGGTTGCTAGTAATGAATCTACAACCCAGGTATTACAGAGTTCTATGGCTGTATGGCCTGTTTCTGGTAATTCAGGACACCCCACAAACGTGCGCTTGTGCATGTCACGCAAGATGACACGGATACCGATTCTGACACTACAGATTGTGATGGGGATGTGTTGCGGGGGTCCGCATCTCTTGCAAAGGGGGTGCAATTGTTGATAGATGCTATCAGGGATGTGTTAAATGTTAATGATACCACACCTGGGCAGGTTGAGGAGGCTTTTTTCACTGAAAATAAAAAAGCCTTGCTAACCTTCCCTGCGTCAAAGGAGTTGAATGCTATATTTGAAAAAGCATGGGAAAACATTGAGAGAAAGTTCCATATCCCTAAAAAGATGAAGGTGGCCTTTCCTTTCCCTAAGGAGGATAGGAAAAAGGGGGAAAACCCTCTGATTGTTGACGCATCTGTGTCCAGACTCTCAAAGAAGGTGGTTTTGCCTGTTCCGGGATCTACCGCCTTAAAGGAGCCGGCAGATAGAAAGATTGATAACACGCTAAAATCAATGTACACTGCTTCTGGGGCCATATTACGTCCCACTATTGCTAGTGCATGGATTGCAAAAAAAAATAGTGAAGTGGTCGGCTACCTTACTTGACGATTTGGATACGATGGATAGGGATGACGTTGCATTGTATTTACGCAACATACATGATTCTGCAGGTTTTATGGTAGAATCCACGAAAGACCTGGTTTCCATGGCTGCAGGAATTTCTTCCATGTCTGTTTCAGCTCGTCGGAGACTATGGCTGCGCCAGTGGTCGGCCGACGCGGAATCCAGAAGGAGTGTGGAGTCCCTACCCTATACAGGTGAGGCTCTCTTTGGGGAAGCTCTAGACGTGTGGATAACCACCGCTACAGCGAGCAAGTCTCTGTTCTTCCCTCAGCAGCACCTGCTCCGAAGAAATCCTTCTCTTCAGCTGCACCGCAGTCCTTTCGGCCTAACAAGCCTAGAAAGGCCAGAACATCCAATACCTTCTTTAGGGGAGGTCGGGTTAAGTCCAAGAAACCTGCCACTGCAGGTTCCCAGGAACAAAAGCCTGCTTCAGGTACGCCAAAGTCCTCCGCATGACGGTGGACTGCACGCCCCAGTGGTGGGGCCAGTGGGAGCGAGATTCAGACACTTCAGTCATGTCTGGGTATCATCCGGCCTGGATCCCTGGGTGGTAGATATTGAGTCTCAGGGATACAGGCTGGAATTTCAAAATCTCCCTCCTCATCGCTTTTTCAAGGCAGGCTTACCAGCTCTGTTGGAGGACAGCACTGTACTACAAGACGCTGTCCAAAAGCTGGTGGAGGCACAGGTCATTGTGCCAGTGCCTCCTCACAGGCTGACCAAAGGTTACTATTCGAACCTTTTCGTGGCACCGAAACTGGATGGTTCGGTCAGGCCCATTCTGAACCTAAAATCTTTGAACCCCTTTCTAAAGGAGTTCAAGTTCAAGATGGAGTCTCTCAGGGCAGTGATATCAGGTCTGGAATAGGGGGAATTCCTGGTATCGCTGGATATCAAGGATGCGTACCTCCACATTCCGATCTGGCAGCCACATCAGGCTTATCTCCGTTTCGCATTGCTGGACGGTCATTTCCAGTTCCAGGCCCTGACATTCGGCTTATCCACAGCACCGAGGGTGTTTACCAAGGTGATGGCGGAAATTATGATTCTCCTCCGCAAGCAGGGTGTGAACATCATTCCATATCTGGACGATCTGCTGATAAAGGCATCATCCAAGGAGAAGCTACTGCAGTCCATTGTTCTCACAACGCAACTGCTCCAGAGTCACGGTTGGATTCTGGACCTTCCAAAGTCACATTTGGAACCAACCCAGAGGTTGTCATTTCTGGGAATGATCCTGGATACAGAAGTGCAGCGGGTGTTTCTTCCGCAAGAGAAGGCGTTGGCGATACAAGCCATGGTCCGGGATGTCCTGAAGCCACCCCGGGTATTTGTTCATCAATGCATTCGCCTATTGGGAAAGATGGTGGCATCTTACGAGGCTCTCCAGTACGGGAGGTTCCACGCTTCAACCTTCCAACTGGATCTCCTGGACAAGTGGTCGGGATCTCACCTCCACATGAACCAGAGAATTCGTCTGTCGCCAGAGGCGAGGATTTCACTCCTCTAGTGGCTCCAATTGCCTCACCTCCTGGAAGGCTGCAGGTTCGGGATTCAGGACTGGGTCCTTCTAACAACGGATGCGAGCCTCACGGGCTGGGGAGCAGTCACTCAAGGAGTAACCTTCCAAGGACGGTGGTCAAGCCTGGAAGCCGGCCTGCCCATCAACATCCTGGAACTAAGAGCGGTCTACAACGGTCTTCTTCAGGCAGACCCTCTTCTGAGAAATCGGCCCATTCAAGTGAAGTCGGACAATGTAACTATGGTGGCTTACATAAACTGACACGGCGGAACGAAGAGCAGAGCGACAATGTCAGAGGTGACAAGAATACTCCTCTGGACAGAAAAATACTTGGAGGCAGACTTCCTCAGCAGACACGATCTCCATTCAAGAGAGTGGGGACTCCATCCGGAGGTGTTCAAGGAAATAACAGATCTTTGGGGCTTACCCCAAATAGACATGATGGCCTCTCGTCTCAGCAAGAAGCTTCTGTGCTATTGTTCCAGGTCGAGGGACCCACAGGCAGTGGACGCCCTGGTGTCTCCGTGGGTGTTCCAGTCAGTGTACGTGTTTCCACCACTCCCACTCATCCCAAGAATCCTAAAGCTCGTAAGGAGAACAAGAGTTCAAGCGATCCTCATTGCCCCAGACTGGCCAAGAAGGGCTTGGTACGCGGACCTTCTGAATCTACTGCACGAAGAGCCTAGGCCTCTTCCTCTTCGGGAGGACCTGCTCCAGCAGGGGCCGTTCGCCTATCAAGAATTACCGCGGCTACGTTTGACGGCATGGAAGTTGAGCACCTGATTCTTGATCGGAAGGGCATTCCGAAGAAGGTTATTCCTATCCTCATACAGGCTAGGAAAGGGATAGAAATATGTCTCTTGGTGCGAGTCCAAGAAGTTTCCTATGGTGGAGTTTCAACTGGGACGTTTCCTTCTCTTCCTGCAAGCAGGAGTGGATATGGGTCTGTGGTTGGGATCTGTGAAGGTCCAGATTTCAGCCCTATCCATTTTCTTTCAGAAACAATTGGCTGCCCTCCCTGAGGTTCAGACCTTTTTGAAGGGAATTCTGCATATCCAACCTCCCTTTGTACCGCCTACGGCGCCTTGGAACCTTAACGTGGTGTTGCAGTTCCTACAGTCGGATTGGTTTGAGCCTCTACAGGAGGTAGAGGTCAAATTTCTTACATGGAAGGCGGTCACTTTGTTGGCCTTGGCTTCTGCTAGACGTGTGTCCGAGCTGGGGGCTTTATCCTGTAAAAGCCCTTACTTGATCTTCCACGAAGATAGAGCTGAGCTCCAAACTCGTCAGCAGTTTCTTCCGAAGGTTGTGTCGGCATTTCATATCAACCAACCTATTGTGGTGCCAGTGGCTGACTCCTCAATTACATCACAGTCCTTGGATGTCGTAAGGGCTCTGAAGATATATGTGAAGAGAACTTCTCGTCACAAAGTCGGACTCTCTGTTTGTCCTATATGATCCGAAGAAAATTGGGTGTCCTGCTTCTAAGCAGACGATCTCTCGCTGGATCAGGTTCAATATCCAGTACGCTTATTCTACGGCAGGACTGCCGTGTCCAAAATCTGTTAAGGCCCACTCTACTTGTAAGGTGGGGTCTTCCTGGGCGGCTGCCCGGGGTGTCTCGGCTGTGCAACTTTGCCGAGCTGAAACGTGGTCTGGGTCGAACACGTTTGCAAAGTTTTACAAGTACGATACTTTGGCCTCTGATGATCTGAAGTTCAGTCAGTCAATCAGTTCTGCAGGAGCCTCAGTGCTCTTCCTCCCGTTCTGGGAGCTTTGGTACATCCCCATGGTACTAATGTGGACCCCAGCATCCTCTAGGACGTAAGAGAAAATAGGATTTTGGTACCTACCAGTAAATCCTTTTCTCGTAGTTCGTAGAGGATGCTGGGCGCCCGCCCAGCAGTTCGTTTTTCTGCAAATGTCATTTGGTTCAGTTCAACTTCGTTTTAGTTGAGTACTGCATTGTTACTTGGTAAGTAATGTTTCAGCTGTTGCCAAGTAGTTCAAGCTAGTTGGCTTGACGTGCTTTGTATGTGTGAGCTGGTATGAATCTCACCACTATCTGTGTATAATCCTTCTCTCGAAGTATGTCGCCTCCTCTGGCACAGTTTCTAGACGGAGTCTGTTAGGAGGGGCATAGAGGGAGGAGCCAGTCCACACTCTCAAACTCTTAAAGTGCCAATAGCTCCTGGGAGACCCTTCTATACCCCATGGTACTAATGTGGACCCCAGCATCCTCTACGGACTACGAGAAAAGGATTTATCGGTAGGTACCAAAATATTATTTATGCACAGCTGCACCAATGCAATTTTACTTACAAACACTAAAAAAAAAAACCTTACAGAATTACCATCGCTTTTTAAGCCTCTCACAATCCTAATATCTCTTACAGTCCAAATACATTTCTGCACCCACTTTATCTACGCTTTTGATTCACTTCAAACTAAATCTACACCCAGAGCCTACACTGCTTTTCTCACCTGCATTTCTTCTGCTCTGATTCCCTTACAGCCTCCACTCCTACTTCCCGTTTCCCTCAACCTTTATTCCTACTTAACACTATGTCAAGGTTTTCTTATACACCCCACATCACTCAGTGTCTACCTAATCATGTATCTTATCCTTCCCCCCCCTAGTCTCCTACACAGCCTCCTCTCCTCTCCTTTCCTGTTACCCCACTTTCACTCACCTCTGCCCCATGGCCCTGCTACCCCACAACTCAGCCCTGCTCCCTCCCTCCCTTCCCTGTCACCTCCCCACACCCCCATCCACATCACACTGACCTCCCTCCCTGCCCACCTCCTGCAGTTTCCCTCCCTAGCTCAGGCACCATCACTACTCTCTCATCACCCTTGCCCTCAAAGTTAATCTCACCTCATCGCTACAGCAACCCTGAAAATCTCATTCACATCTCTCCCACAAACTCATACCCCCTATCCTGTGCCCTCTGGAATGCCAGATCTGTTTGTAACAAACTGGTCCCCACTCATGACCTTTTCATTTCCAACTCCCTGCACCTACTACCCATTACTGAAACCTGGATTACTCCCTCTGACACTACTTCTCCTACTGGAGTCGCCATGGGGGTGGTGTTGGGGTCCTTTTACCTTCTAGTTACTTCTACCAACTCATACCACTAGAACCATCCCTTACATTCTCTACATTTGAGATCCATACTATACGCCTCTTCCAACCAGTCCATCTCAGAGTAGCTGTCATTTAACGCCCCCTCCCCCTCTCCTGGCATTGCTTCCAAATTCATCGACAACTTTACTTCCTGGCTTCCCCACTTCCTCTCTTCTGACATTCCCTCCATTATCCTAGGCAATTTCAACATCCCTATCGATATCCCCATACAATCCCCTGCCTCTAAACTCCTTAATCTCACCTCTTCACTTGGTCTCTCCCAGTGGACCTCCTCACCCTCCCATGTGAATGGGAGCTCACTGGATCTGGTCTTCACTCACTGTTGTGGTATTTCTGATTTTTCCAACTCCCCATTTCCCCTCTCTGACCACCAGCTACTCTCCTTTAACCTATCACTCTCTGTTTCCCCATCGCTACCTCCTAAGGCTACCATCACTAAGCGTAACATTGAGGCTATTGGCACCACATTCCTTTCCTCCTTGTTTGACTCGCTTCTCTCTCCTATTCTCTCTCTCATGCACTGAACAAGCCACTTCCATATATAATGCATCCCTTACTTTTGCTCTTGACTCCACCAACCACTATTCACCCTCGCAAATTAACACTTCAACCCTGGCACAACAAATGTACCAGATATCTGCAAAAATGCTCACGTACTGCTGAGCAACACTGGAGGAAATCACGCTCTAAGGCAGACTTCCTCCATTTCAAACTTGTGCTCTCATCCTTCAATGCTGCCTTTTCACTTGCTAAACAGTCATACTTCAAGAACCTCATCTCCTCCCAGTCTTCCAACTACCGGCGCCTCTTTGCCACTCTCAACTCACTCCTCTGCCCACCTCGTCTCCCTTCCTCACTCTCTGCTCTTGACTTTGCCAGTTACTTCACATCCAAAATTGACTCCATACGTCAAGACATCACATCACAACAGACCATCAGCAACCAGCCTCATCCCATCCCTTACCACCCCTCCCCATCCCTCTCACCAACTCTGACATCTTTCTTCCATGCATCTGGTGAGGAAGTCATGGCCCTCATTCGTTCCTGTCCCCTCACCACTTGACCCTATCCCCTCCCGCCTCCTCCGCTACCTCTCCTTCTGCCTGTTCCGATCTTTCCCACCTTCTCAATCTCTCCCTCTCATCAGGCACTGAACCCTCTGCTTTCAAGCATGCATTCATCTATTCCATTCTTAAAAAACCTACCCTTGATCCAAACACTCTCTCCAACTAATGACCCATCTCTCCTCTCTTTTGCCTCCAAACTCCTTGAGCGTATTGTCTACAACCGCCTTACTTCCTTTCTTTCCTCACACTCACTGCTTGACCCATTCCAGTCTGGCTTCCGTCCTCTCCATTCCACTGAAACTGCCCTTACAAAAAGTATGCAACGACCTCCATGCTGCTAAATCTAAGGGACAATACTCTCTACAAATTCTTCAAGATCTCTCTGTTGCTTTTGACACTGTGGACCACCCTCTCCTACTGCAAGTCCTTCACTCCATTGGTCTGCGTGATACTGCCCTCTCTTGGCTGTCTTCCTACCTCTCTGACCGTTCATTCTCTGTCTCCTCTCATGACTCCACCACCCCCTCACTTCCACTAACTGTAGGTGTACCCCAAGGTTCTGTCCTTGGTCCTCTTTTCTCTCTCTATACGTCCTCACTAGGTAAGCTCATTAGTTCTTTTGGTTTCCAATATCATCTCTATGCTGAGGACACTCAAATCTACCTTTCCTCTTCAGACCTCTCCCCTGCTCACTCACTGATATCTCCAACTGTCTCTCTGCTATCTGTTTGGATGTCCCAGCGCTTTCTTAAGCTTAACATGTCCAAGACCGAGCTGATCATCTTCCCTCCCTCACGCATAAACTCACCTCTTACAATCTCATTATCTATTGATGGCACTACTATCTCCCCTAGCCCCAAGAGCGCTGTCTTGGAGTAATCCTTGACTCCTCCCTCTCCTTCAAACCACACATTCAGCACCTCTCTCAAACCTGCCATTTTCATCTAAAAAATATTTCCAGGATCAGACCCTTTCTGACCCAGGATGCTACTAAGACTCTTATCCGCTCACAGGTCATCTCCAGACTGGACTACTGTAATCTCCTCCTGACTAGCATTCCTGACAAATACCTCTCTCCACTCCAATCTATCATCAGTGCTGCTGCCCGGCTCATTTTCCTCACCAAACACACTACGTCCACCTCTCCTCTCTTACAAGACCTTCACTGGCTCCCCTTCCCTTTCAGAATCCATTTCAAGCTTCTCACATTCACTTACAAAACCCTCACCCACTCCTCTCCCATATACATCTCTGACATCATCTCCCTTTACACTCCCACCCGTCCTCTTCACTCGGCTAATGCTCGCCGACTCTCCTGCCTACTGATTACTTCCTCCTACTCCTACCTCCAAGATTTTTCACGTGCTGCTCCATTTTTCTGGAATTCCCTACCTCTCCCCCTCAGACTCTCCACAAAACTTCAAAAGGGCTCTCAAGACCCACTTCTTCACCAAACCCAGCCAAATCTCATCCTAACCCTCTGTTCCACGCTCTCTATGTACCCCATCTGTGTCACCCTTGTCTGTGTACCCCTCCCATTCAGAATGTAAGCTCTCATGAGTAGGGCCCTCTTCCCTCATGTGCTTATCCTTTTTCTTACTTTAAAAATCTTCAACTGTACCACATCCAGCAGTCTTCTGCCACCTGATACTTATCCCAGTGTCATCTGCTGATGTAGCTATGTTTATTTACCCTGTACTTGTCATCAACTGTAAGTTGCTGTTTTTCTGTTTTGATTATTTGTTTATATACTCTAACTGGACGCTGCGGAACCCTTGTGGCGCCATATAAATAAAGGATAAAAAGATAATAAATAGCAAGCCTGCCATCACTGCATGTGAGGAGACAAAGTGATAGAGAGGACAGCTCACTCAAGCCTGTCAGACCCAGTGAGACTGCAGGCTGTTTATCACAGTGTAACACCGGAGTATTGTCCTTTTTGAGTGTGTATAATTGTGGACTGTCCCCTTTAGTTACACCCCTATAGTGTACGAGTGTCTGGTGGAGCTTGTGTGCCCTTGCTGCTGCAGCTGTAAGCAGAGGAAGGCGTCAAACCGCCGCTGGTCCCACTCTGAGGAAGTTCCAACCCCTACGCCGCCGCCGGAGCTTATATAGTTATTTATACTGGCAAAGTCTCCCTTTTCAGTGTAAAACATCACATTACTGCTAGTACACCCGTGGAGTGTCCCGTATGCCGCACCTAGAACCGGGGGATCCCGCTACTGGTTTGTACTCGCCACTCTTTTCACCTTCAGGCAGCGTTAGGGGTGTGCGGCGTGCTGCGGTTGTGACCACCAAGGTGCAGTGCCCCACAGAACCACCCTCAGGACGGTGGTCCTACAGCGGGGAAGCAGCTTTGACACCTTACAGAGGCCGGTAACTGTCCCCCCGTAACTCCCACGGTGCAGGTATACTGTTGCCCAGACAGTATACCTAAAATAAAGTTTAAAATAAAACTGAAGAAAATTCCTCTGGAGCTCCAAAGTGTGCATCATCTCTTGAGGGTACTTTTTTTCTAAACTGCCTGTGGGAGGGGGCAGAGGGGAGGAGCCAGCACACCCAGTGGAAGAAATTTAAAGTGCACAGGCTCCTTTGGATCCCTTCTATACCCCATCCTAATAAGTAAACCCCAGTATCCCTTACGGATGCCAGAGAAATTATGTTGCAAACACTTTTACGATCTGCCAACCATACAGGCTGTAGACCTTGTACTTGCTTTTGCTAAATAATTATAATAAGAATTTACTTACCGATAATTCTATTTCTCGGAGTCCGTAGTGGATGCTGGGGTTCCTGAAAGGACCATGGGGAATAGCGGCTCCGCAGGAGACAGGGCACAAAAAGTAAAGCTTTAGGATCAGGTGGTGTGCACTGGCTCCTCCCCCTATGACCCTCCTCCAAGCCTCAGTTAGGATACTGTGCCCGGACGAGCGTACACAATAAGGAAGGATTTTGAATCCCGGGTAAGACTCATACCAGCCACACCAATCACACTGTACAACCTGTGATCTGAACCCAGTTAACAGTATGATAACAGCGGAGCCTCTGAAATGATGGCTCACGACAATAATAACCCGATTTTTGTAACTATGTACAAGTATTGCAGATAATCCGCACTTGGGATGGGCGCCCAGCATCCACTACGGACTCCGAGAAATAGAATTATCGGTAAGTAAATTCTTATTTTCTCTATCGTCCTAGTGGATGCTGGGGTTCCTGAAAGGACCATGGGGATAATACCAAAGCTCCCAAACGGGCGGGAGAGTGCGGATGACTCTGCAGCACCGAATGAGAGAACTCCAGGTCCTCCTTAGCCAGGGTATCAAATTTGTAGGATTTTACCAACGTGTTTGCCCCTGACTAAATAGCCGCTCGGCAAAGTTGTAAAGCCGAGACCCCTCGGGCAGCCGCCCAAGATAAGCCCACCTTCCTTGTGGAATGGGCATTTACATATTTTGGCTGTGGCAGGCCTGCCACAGAATGTGCAAGCTGAATTGTATTACACATCCAACTAGCAATAGTCTGCTTAGAAGCAAGAGCACCCAGTTTGTTGGGTGCATACAGGATAACAGCAAGTCAGTTTTCCTGACTCCAGCCGTCCTGGAACCTATATTTACAGGGCCCTGACAACATCTAGCAACCTGGAGTCCTCCAAGTCCCTAGTAGGCGCAAGGCACCAAAATAAGCTGGTTCAGGTGAAACACTGACACCACCTTAGGGAGAGAACTGGGGACGAGTCCGCAGCTCTGCCCTGTCCAAATGGACAACCAGATATGGGCTTTTTTGAGAAAAAAACCACCAATTTGACACTCGCCTGGTCCAGGCCAGGGCCAAGAGCATGGTCACTTTTCATGTGAGATGCTTCAAATCCACAGATTTGACTGGTTTTAAACCAATGTGATTTGAGGAATCCCAGAACTACGTTGAGATCCCACAGTGCCACTGGAGGCACAAAAGGGGGTTGTATATGCAATACTCCCTTGACAAACTTCTGGACTTCAGGAACTGAAGCCACTTCTTTCTGGAAGAAAATCGACAGGGCCGAAATTTGAACCTTAATGGACCCCAATTTGAGGCCCATAGACACTCCTGTTTGCAGGAAATGCAGGAATCGACCGAGTTGAAATTTCTTCGTGGGGCCTTTCTGGCCTCACACCACGCAACATATTTTTGCCACATGTGGTGATAATGTTGTGCGGTCACCTCCTTTCTGGCTTTGACCAGGGTAGGAATGACCTCTTCCGGAATGCCTTTTTCCCTTAGGATCCGGCGTTCCACCGTCATGCCGTCAAACGCAGCTGCGGTAAGTCTTGGAACAGACATGGTACTTGCTGAAACAAGTCCCTTCTTAGCGGCAGAGGCCATAAGTCCTCTGTGAGCATCTCTTGAAGTTCCGGGTACCAAGTCCTTCTTGGCCAATCCGGAGCCATGAGTATAGTTCTTACTCCTCTACGTCTTATAAGTCTCAGTACCTTAGGTATGAGAAGCAGAGGATGGAACACATACACCGACTGGTACATCCATGGTGTTACCAGAACGTCCACAGCTATTGCCTGAGGGTCTCTTAACCTGGCGCAATACCTGTCCCGTTTTTTGTTCAGACGGGACGCCATCATGTCCACCTTTGGTATTTCCCAACGGTTTACAATCATGTGGAAAACTTCCCGATGAAGTTTCCACTCTGCCGGGTGGAGGTCGTGCCTGCTGAGGAAGTCTGCTTCCCAGTTTCCATTCCCGGAATGAAACACTGCTGACAGTGCTATCACATGATTTTCCGCCCAGCGAAAAGTCCTTGCAGTTTTTGCCATTGCCCTCCTGCTTCTTGTGTCGCCCTGTCTATTTACGTGGGCGACTGCCGTGATGTTTTTCCCACTGGATCAATACCGGCTGACCTTGAAGCAGAGGTCTTGCTAAGCTTAGAGTATTATAAATTTACCCTTAGCTCCAGTATATTTATGTGGAGAAAAGTCTCCAGACTTGATCACACTCCCTGGAAATTTTTTCCTTGTGTGACTGCTCCCCAGCCTCTCGGGCTGGCCTCCGTGGTCACCAGCATCCAATCCTGAATGCCGAATCTGCGGCCCTCTAGAAGATGAGCACTCTGTAACCACCACAGGAGAGACACCCTTGTCCTTGGATATAGGGTTATCCGCTGATGCATCTGAAGATGCGATCCGGACCATTTGTCCAGCAGATCCCACTGAAAAATTCTTGCGTGAAATCTACCGAATGGAATTGCTTCGTAGGAAGTCACCATCTTTACCAGGACCCTTGTGCAATGATGCACTGATTTTAGGAGGTTCCTGACTAGCTCGGATAACTCCCTGGCTTTCTCTTCCGGGAGAAACACCTTTTTCTGGACTGTGTCCAGAATCATCCCTAGGCACAGCAGACTTGTCATCGGGATCAGCTGCGATTTTGGAGTATTTAGAATCCACCCGTGCTGTTGTAGCAGTATCCGAGATAGTGCTACTCCGACCTCCAACTGTTCCCTGGACTTTGCCCTTATCAGGAGATCGTCCAAGTAAGGGATAATTAAGACGCCTTTTCTTCGAAGAAGAATCATCATTTCGGCCATTACCTTGGTAAAGACCCGGGGTGCCGTGGACAATCCAAACGGCAGCGTCTGAAACGGATAGTGACAGTTCTGTACCACGAACCTGAGGTACCCTTAGTGAGAAGGGCAAATTTTGGACATGGAGGTAAGCATCCCTGATGTCTCGGGACACTATATAGTCCCCTTCTTCCTGGTTCGTTATCACTGCTCTGAGTGACTCCATCTTGATTTGAACCTTTGTAAGTGTTCAAATTTTTTTAGATTTAGAATAGGTCTCACCTAGCCTTCTGGCTTCAGTACCACAATATAATGTGGAATAATACCCCTTTTCTTGTTGTAGGAGGGGTAATTTGATTATCACCTGCTGGGAATACAGCTTGTGAATTGTTTCCCATACTGCCTCCTTGTCGGAGGGAGACCTTGGTAAACCAGACTTCAGGAGCCTGCGAAGGGGAAACGTCTCGACATTCCAATCTGTACCCCTGGGATACTACATGTAGGATCCAGGGGTCCTGTACGGTCCCAGCGTCATGCTGAGAGCTTGGCAGAAGCGGTGGAACGCTTCTGTTCCTGGGAATGGGCTGCCTGCTGCAGTCTTCTTCCCTTTCCTCTATCCCTGGGCAGATATGACTCTTATAGGGACGAAAGGACTGAGGCTGAAAAGACGGTGTCTTTTTCTGCAGAGATGTGACTTAGGGTAAAAAACGGTGGATTTTCCAGCAGTTGCCGTGGCCACCAGGTCCGATGGACCGACCCCAAATAACTCCTCTTCCTTTATACGGCAATACACCTTTGTGCCGTTTGGAATCTGCATCACCTGACCACTGTCTTGTCCATAAACATCTTCTGGCAGATATGGACATCGCACTTACACTTGATGCCAGAGTGCAAATATCCCTCTGTGCATCTCGCATATATAGAAAATGCATCCTTTAAATGCTCTATAGTCAATAAAATACTGTCCCTGTCAAGGGTATCAATATTTTTAGTCAGGGAATCCGACCAAGCCACCCCAGCTCTGCACATCCAGGCTGAGGCGATCGCTGGTCGCAGTATAACACCAGTATGTGTGTATATACTTTTTATGATATTTTCCAGCCTCCTGTCAGCTGGCTCCTTGAGGACGGCCCTATCTATAGACGGTACCGCCACTTGTTTTGATAAGCGTGTGAGCGCCTTATCCACCCTAAGGGGTGTTTCCCAACGCGCCCTAACTTCTGGCGGGAAAGGGTATACCGCCCATAATGTTCTATCGGGGGGAACCCACGCATCCTCACACACTTCATTTAATTTATCTGATTCAGGAAAAACTACGGTAGTTTTTTCACATCCCACATAATACCCTCTTTTGTGGTACTTGTAGTATCAGAAATATGTAACACCTCCTTCATTGCCCTTAACGTGTGGCCCTAATAAGGAATACGTTTGTTTATTCACCGTCGACACTGGATTCAGTGTCCGTGTCTGTGTCTGTGTCGACCGACTAAAGTAAACGGGCGTTTTAAAACCCCTGACGGTGTTTCTGAGACGTCTGGACCGGTACTAATTGTTTGTCGGCCGTCTCATGTCGTCAACCGACCTTGCAGCGTGTTGACATTATCACGTAATTCCCTAAATAAGCCATCCATTCCGGTGTCGACTCCCTAGAGAGTGACATCACCATTACAGGCAATTGCTCCGCCTCCTCACCAACATCGTCCTCATACATGTCGACACACACGTACCGACACACAGCACACACACAGGGAATGCTCTGATAGAGGACAGGACCCACTAGCCCTTTGGAGAGACAGAGGGAGAGTTTGCCAGCACACACCAAAAACGCTATAATTATATAGGGACAACCTTATATAAGTGTTTTCCCTTATAGCATCTTTTATATATTTCTAACGCCAAATTAGTGCCCCCCCTCTCTGTTTTAACCCTGTTTCTGTAGTGCAGTGCAGGGGAGAGCCTGGGAGCCTTCCCTCCAGCCTTTCTGTGAGGGAAAATGGCGCTGTGTGCTGAGGAGATAGGCCCCGCCCCTTTTTCGGCGGGCACGTCTCCCGCTCTTTAATGGATTCTGGCAGGGGTTAAATATCTCCATATAGCCCCCGGAGGCTATATGTGAGGTATTTTTAGCCAAAAAAGGTTTTCATTTGCCTCCCAGGGCGCCCCCCTCCCAGCGCCCTGCACCCTCAGTGACTGCCGTGTGAAGTGTGCTGAGAGGAAATGGCGCACAGCTGCAGTGCTGTGCGCTACCTTAAGAAGACTGAGGAGTCTTCTGCCGCCGATTCTGGACCTCTTCTCGTTTCAGCATCTGCAAGGGGGCCGGCGGCGAGGCTCCGGTGACCATCCAGGCTGTACCTGTGATCGTCCCTCTGGAGCTAATGTCCAGTAGCCAAAGAAGCCAATCCATCCTGCACGCAGGTGAGTTCACTTCTTCTCCCCTAAGTCCCTCGTTGCAGTGATCCTGTTGCCAGCAGGACTCACTGTAAAATAAAAAACCTAAGCTAAACTTTTCTAAGCAGCTCTTTAGGAGAGCCACCTAGATTGCACCCTTCTCGGCCGGGCACAAAAATCGAACTGAGGCTTGGAGGAGGGTCATAGAGGGAGGAGCCAGTGCACACCACCTGATCCTAAAGCTTTACTTTTTGTGCCCTGTCTCCTGCGGAGCCGCTATTCCCCATGGTCCTTTCAGGAACCCCAGCATCCACTAGGACGATAGAGAAAATGCAATTCTATGCAGTACTGGACATACTGTACCTCCATTCTTGAAACCAATTAAGCCACAAGAAGTAAAACAAGGTTCATGTCTGCTCAGTTTCTATAGACAGAACATTACTGCATCACTGGAATCACCCAACAATGGGGGTATTCTATTCTAATAGGATCGCCGGGGGTTATCTTATTAGCCACGATGCCGGCACTTATGTCTGATTATGCTTTGGGAGCCTCAGGCATCCGAAGCATTGTCCCTAATAAACAGCCACCAGGCCCGCGATAACACATGGGATCGGGGACTTATCCCTGAACCCATGTGTTTTCGTGCGATCATGCGTCCAATTTCGGCCGATCAAAACAGCTTCTAATTGGATACCACAATAATGACCATCGGTCATTCATTGCGATATCTGGACATTTTGATCAGCCGAAACTGCATCAGCGCTAATAGGACACTGCCCAATATCTCAAACGTTAAAAGACCTGGGGCTTACCTCATCAATGATATTGTCAAATTCCTTCTCCATTTCTGTTTTCACAGTTTCCTTTATCTGCGATTCCTCAGATTTTGGAAGCAGAATGTTTTCTAGCTCCTTCTCAAACTCCTGCATGAGGGCCTGTTCTTCATCCTCTGGATCTGTCATTTCAGCCTCTGAATTAGTATCTCCTCCCCTATTCAACTTTTTGTTCTCAGCATCAGAGTCGTCATCCTCCTCCTGCAACAGAAATCTTGCTCTTAGCTTATAAAATCGTCATGAAGATTGATACTTTGAAACTGAACACTTCAAGCAACAGTTTAACTACAGTTTAAATCAGTTTGTGCTACTAAAATTAACTTGCAAAAAATAAGATTTTAAACCTACCGGTAACTCTTTTTCTCGTAGTCCGTAGAGGATGCTGGGAACTCCGTAAGGACCATGGGGATAGACGGGCTCCGCAGGAGACATGGGCACTTTAAGAAAGACTTTAGATCTGGTGTGCACTGGCTCCTCCCTCTATGCCCCTCCTCCAGACCTCAGTTAGAGAAATTGTACCCAGAGGAGACGGACAGTACAAGGAAAGGATTTTTGTTAATCCAAGGGCAAGATTCATACCAGCCACACCAATCACACCGTATAACTTGTGATATACTATCCAGTTAACAGTATGAAAACAACATAGCATCAGTCCAAGACCGATGAGACTATAACATAACCCTTATTTAAGCAATAACTATATACAAGTCTTGCAGAAGTAGTCCGCACTTGGCGCCCAGCATCCTCTACGGACTACGAGAAAAAGATTTACCAGTAGGTTTAAAATCTTATTTTCTCTCACTTCCTAGAGGATGCTGGGAACTCCGTAAGGACCATGGAGATTATACCAAAGCTCCCAAACGGGTGGGAGAGTGCGGAAGACTCTGCAGCACCGATTGAGCAAACAGGAGGTCCTCCTCAGCCAGGGTATCAAACTTTTAGAACTTTGCAAAGGAGTTTGAACCCGACCAAGTAGTAGCTCGGCACAGCGGTAGCGCCAAGACCCCTCTGGCAGCCGCCCAAGAAGAGCCCACCTTCCTAGTGGAATGGGCCTTGACCGATTTAGGTAACGGCAATCCCACCGTAGAATTAGTCTGCTGAATCGTGTTACAGATCCAGCGAGCAATAGTCTACTTTGAAGCAGGGGCACCAATCTTGTTGGTTGCATATATGACAAACAGTGCTTCTGTTTTTCTGACTGTAGCAGATATGGCCACGTAAATTTTCAAAGCCCTGACCACATCAAGGGACTCGGGATCCTCCAAGTCACGCGTCGCCACAGGCACCACAATAGTTCATATGAAAAGGATGAAAACCACTTTTGGCAGGAATTGAGGACGGGTCCGCAATTCCGCTCTATCCATATGGAAAAACCCGATGGGGGCTTTTATGTGATAAAGCCGCTAATTCAGACACTCGCCTAGCCGAAGCCAAGGCTAATAACATGACCATCTTCCAAGTGAGATTTTTCAACTCCACCGTTTTAAGTGGTTCAAACCAGTGTGACTTAATGAAACACCACGTTAAGGTCCCAAGGCGTCACCGGAGGTACAAAAGGAGGCTGAATATGCAGTACTCCCTTCACAAAAGTTTGTACTTCAGGGAGAGAGGCCAATTCCTTTTGAAAGAAAATGGATAAGGCCGAAATCTGAACCTTAATAGATCCTAATTTTAGGCCGAAATTCACTCCAGTTTGCAGGAAGTGAAGGAAACGGCCCAGATGGAAATCTTCCGTAGGAGCATTCCTGGCCTCACACCAAGAAACATATTTTCGCCATAAACGGTGACAATGTTTAGATGTCATGTCCTTCCTAGCCTTTATTAGCGTAGGAATGACCTCATCCGGAATACCCTTATCTGCTAGGATCCGGCGTTCAACCGCCATGCCGTCCAACGCAGCCGCGGTAAGTCTTGGAATAGACAGGGCCCCTGTTGCAACAGGTCCTGTCGTAGAGGAAAAGGGCACGGATCTTCTGTGAGCATTTCCTGCAGATCCGGATACCAGGTCCTTCGTGGCCAATCTGGAACAATGAGGATTGTTCTCACTCCTCTTTTTCTTACTATTCTCAACACCTTGGATATGAGAGGAAGAGGGGAAATACATAGACCGACTGGAACACCCACGGTGTCACTAGGGCATCTACAGCTACTGCCTGAGGGTCTCTTGACCTGGTACAATACCTCTGTAGCTTCTTGTTGATGCGGGACGCCATCATGTCTATCTGTGGCAGTTCCCACTGACTTGCAATCTGTGCGAAGGCTTCCTAAAGAAGTCCTCTCTTGGATGCAGGTCGTGTTTGCTGAGGAAGTCTGCTTCTCAGTTGTCCACTTCCGGAATGAACTGCTGAAAATGAGCTTACATGATTTTCCGCCCAGCGGAGAATCCTGGTGGCTTCTGCTAATTCCACTCTGCTCCTTGTGCCGCCTTGGCGGTTTACATGAGCCACTGCGGTGATGTTGTCTGCCTGGATCAGAACCGGTAGGTCGCGAAGCAATGCTTCCGCTTGCCGAAGGGCGTTGTATATGGCCCTCAGCTCCAGGATGTTGATTTGAATACAAGTTTTTTGACTTGACCCAAAGACCTTGGAAGTTTCTTCCCTGTGTGACTGCTCCCGCACCTCGGAGGCTCGCGTCCGTGGCTACCAGAATCCAGTCCTGGATGGCGAACCACTCTGCAGCCACCATAGGAGAGACACCCTGGCCCTAGGGGACAGGATGATTAACTGATGCATCTGTAGGTGTGATCCGGACCACTTGTCCCGTAGATCCCATTGGAAAGTCCTCGCATGGAACCTGCCGAAGGGAATGGCCCCGTAAGATGCCACCATCTTTCCCAGGACCCGAGTGCAGTGATGCACTGACACCTGTTTTGGCTTTAATAGTTTTTTTTTACCAGAGTCATTAGTTCCTGGGCCTTCTCTATCGGAAGATAAACCCATTTCTGGTCCGTATTCAGAATCATACCCAAGAAGGGCAGACGAGTCATAGGAACCAACTGTGACTTCGGGATATTGAGAATCCAGCCGAGTTGCTGTGACACCTTCAGCGAAAATGACACGCTGTTCAACAACTGCTCTTTTGATCTCGCCTTATTAGGAGATCGTCCAAGTATGGGATAATTGTGACTCCTTGCTTGCGTAGGAGCACAGTCATTTCCGCCAATTACCCTGAAATTGGTAATGACAATACTGTACCGTAATTCTCAGGTACGCCTGATGGGGTGGATAAATGGGAACATGAAGGTATGCAGCCTTTATGTCTAGATACACCATAAAATCCCCCCCTTCCAGGCTGGCGATGATCGCTCTGAGCGATTCCACCTTGAATTTGAACCTTTTCAAGTATAGGTTCAGAGATTTTAATTTTAAAATAGGTCTGACCGAACCGTCCGGTTTCGGGACTACAGCCAAGGTTGAGTAATATCCCCTTCCTTGTTGAAGGAGGGGAACCTTGAGCACCACCTGTTGGAGATACAATGTGTGCCTCCTCGCCGGTTTTCCTTATCGGCACCTCTTCGAATTCCAGCTTGTAACCCTGAGAAACAATTTCTATTGCCCAGGGATCCACCTGTGAGTGAACTCCGAT
Organism: Pseudophryne corroboree; assembly: GCF_028390025.1. Lineage (NCBI taxonomy): Eukaryota > Metazoa > Chordata > Amphibia > Anura > Myobatrachidae > Pseudophryne > Pseudophryne corroboree. The sequence continues at coordinate 217,211,560 of NC_086445.1, forward strand.
GTGGCTGAAGAGTCGAATACGTGCTCCCACTGGGGCGGACTCCCTTAGCGGAGCCCCAGCGTCATGCGGTGAATTTAGTGGTGGCCGGGGAGGACTTCTGTTCCTGGGAACTAGCTGTGCCCTGCGCCCTTACCTCTGGTAAGAAAGGACGCTCCTCGTACTTTGTTTTTCTGCGACCGAAAGGACTGCATTTGATAATGTCGTGCTTTCTTAGGCTGTGAGGGAATATAAGGCAAAAGATCAGATTTACCAGCTATAGCTGTGGAGACCAGGTCAGAGAGCCCTTCTCCACACAATTCCTCACCCTTGTAAAGGTAAAACCTCCATATGCCTCTTTTAGTCGGCATCACCTGTCCATTGCATGTTCCACAGGACACGTCTAGCAGAAATAGACATAGCGTTGACTCTAGAACCCAGTAAACCAATGTCTCTTTGAGCATGTCTTATATATAAGACATATCTTTTATATATCCTAGGGTCAATAACATGGTATCCTTATCTAGGGTTTCAATCTCCGCTGATAAGGTATCTGTCCACGCTGCTACAGCGCTATAAACCCATGCCGACACAATCACCGGTCTGAGTAGTGTATCAGAATGTGTGTAAATGGACTTCAAAGTACTTTTCTGCATGCTATCGCAGGATCCCTGAGGGTAGCTGTATCTTGGTATGTCAGCGCTACCTTTTGGGTAAACGTGTCAACGCCTTATCCACCCTAGGGGAGGATTCCCATCGTATCCTAGCCCTAGCAGGGAAAGGATACGCCATGAGAATTCTTTTGGGAAACTGCAGTTTCTTGTCTGGAGATTCCCTCTCTTTTTCACACAATTCATTTGGTTCATGAAAGGGGGGAAATGTTATCTCAGCTTTCTTCCCCTTAAACATGTGTACCCTCGGTGTCAGGGACAGATGGGTCATCAGTGATATGCAAAACATCTTTTATTACAATAATCCTATATTGAATACTTTTCTGCCAGTTTTGGCTGTAACTTTGCATCATCGTAGTCGACACTGGAGTCAGACTCCGTGTCGCTATCAGTGTCTATTATTTTGGATAGTGGGCGTTTTGAGACTCTGAAGGTCCCTGCGACATAGGGACAGACATGGGTAGATTCCCTGTCTGTTCTCTAATCTTTTGTGCAATAAATTTACCTCAGCACTTAATTCCACATATCCAGTCAGGTGTCGGCGTTGTCGACGGAGACACCACACACACACACATTTGCTCCATCTCCTCCTTAGAAGAGCCTTTTACCTCAGACAAAGTGTTTACCCAGTAGCGCTGTAATACTATTATTTGCTGCCGATTATGTGCCCCCCCCCCCTCTTCTCTGAAACCCCCTTTCACCGTGGATAAGCAGGGGAGAATCCGGGGAGCTTCCTCTCAGCTGCGCTGTGGAGAAAATGGCGCTGGGGTGAGTGCTGAGGGTGAAGCCCCGCCCCCTCGGCAGCGGGCTTCTGTCCCGCTTAAATATAATAAAAACTGGCGGGGGCTCTCTATATATACAGTGCCTAGATGTATGTATGTATGTATGTATGTATGTATGTATGTATGTATGTATGTATGTATGTATGTATGTATGTATGTATGTATGTATGTATGTATGTATGTATATATATATCTTTTGCCAGAAATGAGGTTTATATTGCTGCCCAGGGCGCCCCCCCCTGCACCCTTACAGTGACTGCCATGTGTGAGGTGTGTGGGAGCAATGGCGCACAGCTGCACTGCTGTGCGTTACCTCAGTGAAGATCATGAAGTCTTCTGCCACCTCTGAAGTCTTCTTTTCTTCTCATACTCACCCGTCTTCTATCTTCCGGCTCTGTGAGGACGACGGCGGCGCGGCTCCGGGACAAACTCCAGGGTGAGACCTGTGTTCCGACTCCCTCTGGAGCTAATGGTGTCCAGTAGCCTAAGAAGCAGAGCCTTGAAACTCAGAAGTAGGTCTGCTTCTCTCCCCTCAGTCCCTCGATGCAGGGAGTCTGTTACCAGCAGGCTCCCTCAAAATAAAAAACCTAACAAATATACACTGCTCAAAAAAATAAAGGGAACACTAAAATAACACATCCTAGATCTGAATGAATGAAATATTCTTATTAAATACTTTGTTCTTTACATAGTTGAATGTGCTGACAACAAAATCACACAAAAAATAAGATTTTACTTACCGATAAATCTATTTCTCGTAGTCCGTAGTGGATGCTGGGGACTCCGTCAGGACCATGGGGATTAGCGGCTCCGCAGGAGACAGGGCACAAAACTAAAGCTTTAGGATCAGGTGGTGTATACTGGCTCCTCCCCCTATGACCCTCCTCCAAGCCTCAGTTAGGATACTGTGCCCGGACGAGCGTACACAATAAGGAAGGATATTGAATCCCGGGTAAGACTCATACCAGCCACACCAATCACACCGTATAACTTGTGATCTAAACCCAGTTAACAGTATGACAAACGTAGGAGCCTCTGAACAGACGGCTCACAACAAATAACAACCCGATTTTTTTGTAACAATAACTATGTACAAGTATTGCAGACAATCCGCACTTGGGATGGGCGCCCAGCATCCACTACGGACTACGAGAAATAGATTTATCGGTAAGTAAAATCTTATTTTCTCTGACGTCCTAAGTGGATGCTGGGGACTCCGTCAGGACCATGGGGATTATACCAAAGCTCCCAAACGGGCGGGAGAGTGCGGATGACTCTGCAGCACCGAATGAGAGAACTCCAGGTCCTCTTTAGCCAGGGTATCAAATTTGTAGAATTTTACAAACGTGTTCTCCCCCGACCACGTAGCTGCTCGGCAGAGTTGTAATGCCGAGACCCCTCGGGCAGCCGCCCAGGATGAGCCCACCTTCCTTTTGGAATGGGCCTTGACAGATTTAGGCTGTGGCAGGCCTGCCACAGAATGTGCAAGTTGAATTGTGCTACAAATCCAACGAGCAATCGTCTGCTTAGAAGCAGGAGCACCCAGCTTGTTGGGTGCATACAGTATAAACAGCGAGTCAGATTTTCTGACTCCAGCCGTCCTTGAAATGTATATTTTCAATGCCCTGACAACGTCCAGTAACTTGGAATCTTCCAAATCACTAGTAGCCGCAGGCACCACAATAGGCTGGTTCAGGTGAAACGCTGACACCACCTTAGGCAGAAACTGAGGACGCGTCCGCAGTTCTGCCCTGTCCGAATGGAAAATCAGATATGGGCTCTTATACGATAAAGCCGCCAATTCTGATACTCTCCTGGCTGAAGCCAGGGCCAGTAGCATGATTACTTTCCATGTAAGATATTTCAAATCCACCGATTTGAGTGGCTCAAACCAATGGGATTTGAGAAAATCCAAAACTACATTCAGGTCCCACGGAGCCACTGGGGGCACAACCGGGGGCTGTATATGTAGTACTCCTTTTACAAAAGTCTGGACTTCAGGAACTGAAGCCAATTCTTTCTGGAAGAAAATCAACAGGGCCGAAATTTGAACCTTAATGGACCCCAATTTGAGGCCCATAGACAATCCTGTTTGCAGGAAATGTAGGAATCGACCCAGTTGAAATTCCTCCGTGGGGGCCTTCCTGGCCTCACACCACGCAACATATTTTCTCCAAATGCGGTGATAATGTTGTGCAGTCACCTCCTTCCTGGCTTTAACCAGTGTAGGAATGACCTCTTCTGGAATGCCTTTTTCCTTTAGAATTCGGCGTTCAACCGCCATGCCGTCAAACGTAGCCGCGGTAAGTCTTGAAATAGACACGGTCCCTGCTGAATCAGGTCCCGTCTTAGAGGTAGAGGCCACGGATTTTCCGTGAGCATCTCCTGAAGTTCCGGGTACCAAGTTCTTCTTGGCCAATCCGGAGCCACGAGTATCGTTCTTACTCCCCTTTGCCGTATAATTCTCAGTACTTTGGGTATGAGAGGCAGAGGAGGAAACACATACACTGACTGGTACACCCACGGTGTTACCAGAGCGTCCACAGCTATTGCCTGAGGGTCTCTTGACCTGGCGCAATACCTGTCCAGTTTTTTGTTGAGGCGAGACGCCATCATATCCACCTTTGGTTTTTCCCAACGGTTCACAATCATGTGGAAGACTTCTGGATGAAGTCCCCACTCTCCCGGGTGTAGATAGTGTCTGCTGAGGAAGTCTGCTTCCCAGTTGTCTACTCCCGGAATGAACACTGCTGACAGTGCTATCACATGATCTTCCGCCCAGCGAAGGATCCTTGCAGCTTCTGCCATTGCTCTCCTGCTTCTTGTGCCGCCCTGTCTGTTTACGTGGGCGACTGCCGTGATGTTGTCCGACTGGATCAACACCGGCTGACCCTGAAGCAGGGGTTTTGCCAGGCTTAGAGCATTGTAAATTGCTCTTAGCTCCAGTATATTTATATGAAGAGACATCTCCAGGCTTGACCATACTCCCTGGAAGTTTCTTCCCTGTGTGACCGCTCCCCAGCCTCTCAGACTGGCATCCGTGGTCACCAGGACCCAGTCCTGTATGCCGAATCTGCGGCCCTCTAACAGATGAGCACTCTGCAACCACCACAGAAGAGACACCCTTGTCCGTGGCGATAAGGTTATTCGCTGATGCATCTGCAGATGCGATCCGGACCATTTGTCCAGCAGATCCCACTGAAAAGTTCGTGCGTGGAATCTGCCGAATGGAATTGCTTCGTAAGAAGCCACCATCTTTCCCAGGACTCTTGTGCATTGATGCACAGACTTTTCCTGGTTTTAGGAGGTTCCTGACAAGTTCGGATAACTCCTTGGCTTTCTCCTCCGGAAGAAACACCTTTTTCTGAACCGTGTCCAGAATCATTCCCAGGAACAGCAGACGTGTTGTCGGGGTCAACTGAGATTTTGGAAAATTCAGAATCCAGCCGTGTTGTTGCAGCACTACTTGGGTTAGTGCTACTCCGTCCTCCAGCTGTTCTCTGGACCTTGCCCTTATCAGGAGATCGTCCAAGTAAGGGATAATTAATACGCCTCTTCTTCGCAGAAGAATCATCATTTCGGCCATTACCTTGGTAAAGACCGGAGGTGCCGTGGACAATCCAAACGGCAGCGTCTGAAACTGATAATGACAGTTTTGCACCACGAACCTGAGGTACCCTTGATGTGAAGGGCAAATTGGGACATGCAGGTAAGCATCCTTTATGTCCAGGGACACCATAAAGTCCCCTTCTTCCAGATTCGCTATCACTGCTCTGAGTGATTCCATCTTGAACTTGAATTTTTGTATGTACAGGTTCAAAGATTTCAGATTTAGAATAGGTCTTACCGAGCCGTCCGGTTTCGGTACCACAAATAGCGTGGAGTAATACCCCTTTCCCTGTTGTAGGAGGGGTACCTTGACTATCACCTGCTGAGAAAACAGCTTGTGAATGGCTTCCAATACCGTCGCCCTGTCTGAGGGAGACGTTGGCAAAGCAGACTTTAGGAACCGGCGAGGGGGGAGACTTCTCGAATTCCAACCTGTAACCCTGAGATACTACCTGCAGGATCCAAGGGTCCACCTGTGAGCAAGCCCACTGTGCGCTGAAATTCCTGAGTCGACCCCCCACCGCTCCTGAGTCCGCTTGTACAGCCCCAGCGTCATGCTGAGGGCTTTGCAGAACCCTGGGAGGGCTTCTGTTCCTGGGCAGTGGCTGCTTGCTGCCCTCTCTTACCCCTTCCTCTGCCCCGGGGCAGATATGACTGTCCTTTTGCCCTCTTGTTCTTATAGGACCGAAAGGACTGCGGCTGAAAAGACGGTGTCTTTTTCTGTTGGGAGGGAGTCTGAGGTAAAAAGGTGGATTTTCCGGCAGTTGCCGTGGCCACCAGATCCGATAGACCTACGCCAAATAATTCTTCCCCTTTATACGGCAATACTTCCATATGTCGTTTGGAATCCGCATCACCTGACCACTGTCGCGTCCATAAACTTCTTCTGGCAGATATGGACATCGCACTTACTCTCGATGCCAGAGTGCAAATATCCCTCTGAGCATCTCGCATATAAAGAAAAGCATCCTTTAATTGCTCTATAGTCAATAAAATACTGTCCCTATCAAGGGTATCAATATTTTCAGTCAGGGAATCCGACCAGACCACCCCAGCACTGCACATCCAGGCTGAGGCGATGGCTGGTCGCAGTATAACACCAGTATGTGTGTATATACTCTTTAGGGTAGTTTCCAGCCTCCTATCAGCTGGATCCTTGAGGGCGGCCGTATCAGGAGACGGTAACGCCACTTGTTTTTTGATAAGCGTGTGAGCGCCTTATCCACCCTAGGGGGTGTTTCCCAGCGCGCCCTAACCTCTGGCGGGAAAGGGTATAATGCCAATAACTTTTTTGAAATTAGCACTTTTCTATCTGGGTTAACCCACGCTTCATCACATACATCATTCAATTCCTCTGATTCAGGAAAAACTACAGGTAGTTTTTTCACCCCCCACATAATACCCCTTTTTGTGGTACTTGCAGTATCAGAGATATGCAAAGCCTCCTTCATTGCCGTGATCATATAACGTGTGGCTCTACTTGAAAATACGTTTGTTTCTTCACCGTCGACACTAGATTCAGTGTCCGTGTCTGGGTCTGTGTCGACCGACTGAGGTAAAGGGCGTTTTACAGCCCCTGACGGTGTCTGAGACGCCTGGGCAGGTACCAACTGGTTTTCCGGCCGTCTCATGTCGTCAACTGATTTTTGTAATGTGCTGACATTATCACGTAATTCCATAAACAAAGCCATCCATTCCGGTGTCGACTCCCTGGGGGGTGACATCACCATTACCGGCAATTGCTCTGCCTCCACACCAACATCGTCCTCATACATGTCGACACACACGTACCGACACACAGCAGACACACAGGGAATGCTCTTATCGAAGACAGGACCCCACTAGCCCTTTGGGGAGACAGAGGGAGAGTTTGCCAGCACACACCCAAGCGCTATAATATATATGGGAACAACCTTATATAAGTGTTGTATCCTTATAGCAGCTTAAATATATAAAATATCGCCATAAAAAGTGCCCCCCCTCTCTGTTTTACCCTGTTTCTGTAGTGCAGTGCAGGGGAGAGTCCTGGGAGCCTTCCTCACAGCGGAGCTGAGCAGGAAAATGGCGCTGTGTGCTGAGGAGAATAAGCCCCGCCCCCTATTCCGGCGGGCTTTTCTCCCGTAGTTTGTAATATCTGGCAGGGGTTAAATACATCCATATAGCCTCAAGGGCTATATGTGATGTATTTTTTAGCCATAAAAAGGTATTTACATTGCTGCCCAGGGCGCCCCCAGCAGCGCCCTGCACCCTCCGTGACCGTTGGTGAGAAGTGTGTGACAAACAATGGCGCACAGCTGCAGTGCTGTGCGCTACCTTCAAGAAGACTGAAGAGCCTTCTGCCGCCGGTTTCTGGACCTTCAATCTTCAGCATCTGCAAGGGGGGTCGGCGGCGCGGCTCCGGGACGAACCCCAGGGTGAGACCTGTGTTCCGACTCCCTCTGGAGCTAATGGTGTCCAGTAGCCTAAGAAGCCAATCCATCCTGCACGCAGGTGAGTTGAACTTCTCTCCCCTAAGTCCCTCGAAGCAGTGAGCCTGTTGCCAGCAGGACTCACTGAAAATAATAAACCTAAAAACTTTTTCTAAGCAGCTCCTTAAGAGAGCCACCTAGATTGCACCCTGCTCGGACGGGCACAAAAACCTAACTGAGGCTTGGAGGAGGGTCATAGGGGGAGGAGCCAGTACACACCACCTGATCCTAAAGCTTTAGTTTTGTGCCCTGTCTCCTGCGGAGCCGCTAATCCCCATAGTCCTGACGGAGTCCCCAGCATCCACTTAGGACGTCAGAGAAATTATCAATGGAAATCAAATTTATTAACCCATGGAGGTCTGGATTTGGAGTCACCCTCAAAATTAAAAAGTGGAAAAACACACTACAGGCTTAAAATAAGAATTTACTTACCGATAATTCTATTTCTCGGAGTCCGTAGTGGATGCTGGGGTTCCTGAAAGGACCATGGGGAATAGCGGCTCCGCAGGAGACAGGGCACAAAAAGTAAAGCTTTAGGATCAGGTGGTGTGCACTGGCTCCTCCCCCTATGACCCTCCTCCAAGCCTCAGTTAGGATACTGTGCCCGGACGAGCGTACACAATAAGGAAGGATTTTGAATCCCGGGTAAGACTCATACCAGCCACACCAATCACACTGTACAACCTGTGATCTGAACCCAGTTAACAGTATGATAACAGCGGAGCCTCTGAAAGATGGCTCACAACAATAATAACCCGATTTTTTGTAACTATGTACAAGTAATGCAGATAATCCGCACTTGGGATGGGCGCCCAGCATCCACTACGGACTCCGAGAAATAGAATTATCGGTAAGTAAATTCTTATTTTCTCTATCGTCCTAGTGGATGCTGGGGTTCCTGAAAGGACCATGGGGATTATACCAAAGCTCCCAAACGGGCGGGAGAGTGCGGATGACTCTGCAGCACCGAATGAGAGAACTCCAGGTCCTCCTCAGCCAGGGTATCAAATTTGTAGAATTTTGCAAACGTGTTTGCCCCTGACCAAGTAGCAGCTCGGCAAAGTTGTAATGCCGAGACCCCTCGGGCAGCCGCCCAAGATGAGCCCACCTTCCTTGTGGAATGGGCATTTACATATTTTGGCTGTGGCAGGCCTGCCACAGAATGTGCAAGCTGAATTGTATTACACATCCAACTAGCAATAGTCTGCTTAGAAGCAAGAGCACTCAGTTTGTTGGGTGCATACAGGATAACAGCAAGTCAGTTTTCCTGACTCCAGCCGTCCTGGAACCTATACTTTCAGGGCCCTGACAACATCCAGCAACTTGGAGTCCTCCAAGTCCCTAGTAGGCGCAAGGCACCACAATAAGCTGGTTCAGGTGAAACACTGACACCAACTTAGGGAGAGAACTGGGGACGAGTCCGCAGCTCTGCCCTGTCCAAATGGACAAACAGATATGGGCTTTTTTGAGAAAAAAACCACCAATTTGACACTCGCCTGGCCCAGGCCAGGGCCAAGAGCATGGTCACTTTTCATGCGAGATGCTTCAAATCCACAGATTTGACTGGTTTTAAACCAATGTGATTTGAGGAATCCCAGAACTACGTTGAGATCCCACAGTGCCACTGGAGGCACAAAAGGGGGTTGTATATGCAATACTCCCTTGACAAACTTCTGGACTTCAGGAACTGAAGCCAATTCTTTCTGGAAGAAAATCGACAGGGCCGAAATTTGAACCTTAATGGGCCCCAATTTGAGGCCCATAGACACTCCTGTTTGCAGGAAATGCAGGAATCGACCGAGTTGAAATTTCTTCGTGGGGCCTTCCTGGCCTCACACCACGCAACATATTTTCGCCACATGTGGTGATAATGTTGTGCGGTCACCTCCTTCCTGGCTTTGACCAGGGTAGGAATGACCTCTTCCGGAATGCCTTTTTCCCTTAGGATCCGGCGTTCCACCGCCATGCCGTCAAACGCAGCTGCGGTAAGTCTTGGAACAGACATGGTACTTGCTGAAGCAAGTCCCTTCTTAGCGGCAGAGGCCATAAGTCCTCTGTGAGCATCTCTTGAAGTTCCGGGTACCAAGTCCTTCTTGGCCAATCCGGAGCCATGAGTATAGTTCTTACTCCTCTACGTCTTATAATTCTCAGTACCTTAGGTATGAGAAGCAGAGTAGGGAACACATACACCGACTGGTACACCCACGGTGTTACCAGAACGTCCACAGCTATTGCCTGAGGGTCTCTTGACCTGGCGCAATACCTGTCCCGTTTTTTGTTCAGACGGGACGCCATCATGTCCACCTTGGTATTTCCCAACGGTTCACAATCATGTGGAAAAACTTCCCGATGAAGTTTCCACTCTCCCGGGTGGAGGTCGTGCCTGCTGACGAAGTCTGCTTCCCAGTTTCCACTCCCGGAATGAAACACTGCTGACAGTGCTATCACATGATTTTCCGCCCAGCGAAAAGTCCTTGCCGTTTTTGCCATTGCCCTCCTGCTTCTTGTGCCGCCCTGTCTGTTTACGTGGGCGACTGCCGTGATGTTTTTCCCACTGGATCAATACCGGCTGACCTTGAAGCAGAGGTCTTGCTAAGCTTAGAGCATTATAAATTTACCCTTAGCTCCAGTATATTTATGTGGAGAAAAGTCTCCAGACTTGATCACACTCCCTGGAAATTTTTTCCTTGTGCGACTGCTCCCCAGCCTCTCGGGCTGGCCTCCGTGGTCACCAGCATCCAATCCTGAATGCCGAATCTGCGGCCCTCTAGAAGATGAGCACTCTGTAACCAGAGACACCCTTGTCCTTGGATATAGGGTTATCCGCTGATGCATCTGAAGATGCGATCCGGACCATTTGTCCAGCAGATCCCACTGAAAAGTTCTTGCGTGAAATCTGCCGAATGGAATTGCTTCGTAGGAAGCCACCATTTTTACCAGGACCCTTGTGCAATGATGCACTGACACTTTTCCTGGTTTTAGGAGGTTCTTGACTAGCTCGGATAACTCCCTGGCTTTCTCTTCCGGGAGAAACACCTTTTTCTGGACTGTGTCCAGAATCATCCCTAGGCACAGCAGACGTGTCGTCAGGATCAGCTGCGATTTTGGAATATTTAGAATCCACCCGTGCTGTTGTAGCAGTATCAGAGATCGTGCTACTCCGACCTCCAACTGTTCCCTGGACTTTGCCCTTATCAGGAGATCGTCCAAGTAAGGGGTAATTTAAGACGCCTTTTCTTCTAAGAAGAATCATCATTTCGGCCATTACCTTGGTAAAGACCCGGGGTGCCGTGGACAATCCAAACGGCAGCGTCTGAAACTGATAGTGACAGTTCTATACCACGAACCTGAGGTACCCTTAGTGAGAAGGGCAAATTTGGGACATGGAGGTAAGCATCCCTGATGTCCCGGGACACTATATAGTCCCCTTCTTCCTGGTTCGTTATCACTGCTCTGAGTGACTCCCTCTTGCTTTGAACCTTTGTAAGTGTTCAAATTTTTTAGATTTAGAATAGGTCTCACCTAGCCTTCTGGCTTCAGTACCACAATATAGTGTGGAATAATACCCCTTTCCTTGTTGTAGGAGGGGTAATTTGATTATCACCTGCTGGGAATACAGCTTGTGAATTTTTTTCCATACTGCCTCCTTGTCGGAGGGAGACCTTGGTAAAGCAGACTTCAGGAGCCTGCGAGGGGGAAACGTTTCGACATTCCAATCTGTACCCCTGGGATACTACTTGTAGGATCCAAGGGTCCTGTACGGTCCCAGCGTCATGCTGAGAGCTTGGCAGAAGCGGTGGAACGCTTCTGTTCCTGGGAATGGGCTGCCTGCTGCAGTCTTCTTCCCTTTCCTCTATCCCTGGGCAAATATGACTCTTATAGGGACGAAAGGACTGAGGCTGAAAAGACGGTGTCTTTTTCTGCAGAGATGTGACTTAGGGTAAAAACGGTGGATTTTCCAGCAGTTGCCGTGGCCACCAGGTCCGATGGACCGACCCCAAATAACTCCTCTTCCTTTATACGGCAATACACCTTTGTGCCGTTTGGAATCTGCATCACCTGACCACTGTCGTGTCCATAAACATCTTCTGGCAAATATGGACATCGCACTTACTCTTGATGCCAGAGTGCAAATATCCCTCTGTGCATCTCGCATATATAGAAATGCATCCTTTAAATGCTCTATAGTCAATAAAATACTGTCCCTGTTAAGGGTATCAATATTTTTAGTCAGGGAATCCGACCAAGCCACCCCAGCTCTGCACATCCAGGCTGAGGCGATCGCTGGTCGCAGTATAACACCAGTATGTGTGTATATACTTTTATATGATATTTTCCAGCCTCCTGTCAGCTGGTTCCTTGAGGACGGCCCTATCTATAGACGGTACCGCCACTTGTTTTGATAAGCGTGTGAGCGCCTTATCCACCCTAAGGGGTGTTTCCCAACGCGCCCTAACTTCTGGCGGGGAAGGGTATACCGCCAATAATTTTCTATCGGGGGGAACCCACGCATCATCACACACTTCATTTAATTTATCTGATTCAGGAAAAACTACAGGTAGTTTTTTCACATCCCACATAATACCCTCTTTTGTGGTACTTGTAGTATCAGAAATATGTAACCCCTCCTTCATTGCCCTTAACGTGTGGCCCTAATAAGGAATACGTTTGTTTATTCACCGTCGACACTGGATTCAGTGTCCGTGTCTGTGTCGACCGACTAAGGTAAACGGGCGTTTTAAAACCCCTGACGGTGTTTTTGAGACGTCTGGACCGGTACTAATTGTTTGTCGGCCGTCTCATGTCGTCAACCGACCTTGCAGCGTGTTGACATAATCACGTAATTCCCTAAATAAGCCATCCATTCCGGTGTCGACTCCCTAGAGAGTGACATCACCATTACAGGCAATTGCTCCGCCTCCTCACCAACATCGTCCTCATACATGTCGACACACACGTACCGACACACAGCACACACACAGGGAATGCTCTGATAGAGGACAGGACCCACTAGCCCTTTGGAGAGACAGAGGGAGAGTTTGCCAGCACACACCAAAAAACGCTATAATTATATAGGGACAACCTTATATAAGTGTTTTCCCTTATAGCATCTTTTTATATATTTCTAACACCAAATTAGTGCCCCCCCTCTGTTTTAACCCTGTTTCTGTAGTGCAGTGCAGGGGAGAGCCTGGGAGCCTTCCCTCCAGCCTTTCGGTGAGGGAAAATGGCGCTGTGTGCTGAGGAGATAGGCCCCGCCCCTTTTTCGGCGGGCTCGTCTCCCGCTCTTCAACGGATTCTGGCAGGGGTTAAATATCTCCATATAGCCCCCGGAGGCTATATGTGAGGTATTTTTTGCCAAAAAATAGGTTTACATTGCCTCCCAGGGCGCCCCCCTCCCAGCGCCCTGCACCCTCAGTGACTGCCGTGTGAAGTGTGCTGAGAGCAATGGCGCACAGCTGCAGTGCTGTGCGCTACCTTAAGAAGACTGAGGAGTCTTCTGCCGCCGATTCTGGACCTTCTTCTCTTTTCAGCATCTGCAAGGGGGCTGGCGGCGAGGCTCCGGTGACCATCCAGGCTGTACCTGTGATCGTCCCTCTGGAGCTAATGTCCAGTAGCCAAAGAAGCCAATCCATCCTGCACGCAGGTGAGTTCACTTCTTCTCCCCTAAGTCCCTCGTTGCAGTGATCCTGTTGCCAGCAGGACTCACTGTAAAATAAAAAACCTAAGCTAAACTTTTCTAAGCAGCTCTTTAGGAGAGCCACCTAGATTGCACCCTTCTCGGCCGGGCACAAAAATCTAACTGAGGCTTGGAGGAGGGTCATAGGGGGAGGAGCCAGTGCACACCACCTGATCCTAAAGCTTTACTTTTTGTGCCCTGTCTCCTGCGGAGCCGCTATTCCCCATGGTCCTTTCAGGAACCCCAGCATCCACTAGGACGATAGAGAAAAGTCAAAATGAGGCTCAGTAGTGTGTGTGGCCTCCACGTGCCTGTATGACCTCCCTACAACCCACACAAGTGGCTCAGGTAGTGCAGCTCATCCAGGATGGCACATCAATGCGAGCTGTGGCAAGAAGGTTTGTTGTGTCTGTAAGCGTAGTGTCCAGTGCATGGTGGCGCTACCAGGACACAGGCCAGTACATCAGGAGACGTGGAGGAGGCCGTAGGAGGGCAACAACCCAGCAGCAGGACCACTACCTCCGCCTTTGTGCAAGGAGGAACAGGAGGAGCACTGCCATAGCCCTGCAAAATGACCTCCAGCAAGCCACAAATGTGCATGTGTCTGCTCAAACGATCAGAAACAGACTCCATGAGGGTGGTATGAGGGCCTGACATCCACAGGTGGGGGTTGTGCTTACAGCCCAACACCATGCAGGACGTTTGGCATTTGCCAGAGAACACCAAGATTGGCAAATTCGCCACTGGCGCCCTGTGCTCTTCACAGATGAAACAGGTTCTCACTGAGCACATGTGACAGACGTGACAGAGTCTGAAGACGCCAAGGAGAACTTTCTGCTGCCTGCAACATCCTCCAGCATGACCGGTTTGGCAGTGGGTCAGTAATGATGTGGGGTGGCATTTCTTTGGGGGGACGCACAGCCCTCCATGTGCTCGCCAGAGGTAGCCTGACTGCCATTAGGTACCGAGATGAGTTCCTCAGACCCTTTGTGAGACCATATGCTGGTGCGGTTGGCCCTGGGTTCCTCCTAATGCAAGACAATGCTAGACCTCATGTGGCTGGAGTGTGTCAGCAGTTCCTGCAAGACAAAGGCATTGATGCTATGGACTGGCCCGCCCGTTCCCCAGACCTGAATCCAATTGAGCACATCTGGGACATCATGTCTCGCTCCATCCACCAATGCTACGTTGCACCACAGACTGTCCAGGAGTTGGCGGATGCTTTAGTCCAGGTCTGGGAGGAGATCCCTCAGGAGACCATCTGCCACCTCATCACGAGCATGCCCAGACATTGTAGGGAGGTCATACAGGCACGTGGAGGCCACACACACTACGGAGCCTCATTTTGACTTGTTTTAAGGACATTACATCAAAGTTGGATCAGCCTGTAGTGTGTTTTTCCACTTTAATTTTGAGTGGGACTCCAAATCCAGACCTCCATGGATAAATAACTTTGATTTCCATTGATAATTTTTGTGTGCTTTTGTTGTCAGCGCATTCAGCTAAGTAAAGAACAAAGTATTTAATAAGAATATTTCATTCAGATCTAGGATGTGTTATTTTAGTGTTCCCTTTATTTTTTTGAGCAGTGTACTTTCTGTCAGAAAGCTCAGGAGAGCTCTCTGAAAAGCACCCAGTCTCCACTGGGTACAGTATCAAACTGAGGTCTGGAGGAGGGGCATAGAGGGAGGAGCCAGTGCACTCCAGATCTAAAGTCTTTCTTAAAGTGCCCATGTCTCCTGCGGAGCCCGTCTATCCCCATGGTCCTTACGGAGTTCCCAGCATCCTCTAGGACGTAAGTGAAAAATAAATAAATAAACTAAATAAATAAATAAATAAAGGCTGTTGTTAAAAACACAGTTTCAGTTAGGAACCATTAGTATGTGGTTGAACTGAACCTAGTGACTCCAGCATGTGTAGGAGACATCACATACATCAAACAAGTGTTACCGAGATACTGCATGATGCTCATAATCAACAACAGTCGGAACACCTGCAGTAATTATTTGCATCAATTTAAAAAGCTTAATTCACGTTCATTACTGCAGAACAGCTGTTACATTCTTAACCCATTACTTGTTCCCAGCAAAAACGGTCTTCTAAAAAAAAAAAAAATCACACACACACAATTCTGAAACTTAAGGTCTATACACACAGAGCGATTTACCTTGAACTGGCAGTAGGCGATTTTGACTATCTCATTTAAACTTTTCCAGTGACATAGTGTAAATTTACTTGCTTGCACAGTCTATTTTTGCGCAGCGATAGCGACCTGGCGGGGACGCACATCACTATTGCTTGCTGTTTACACACGGAGCAATATGCACTAACTTTCTTAGCGATTTTGACTATATAGTAAAAATCGCTAAGCCATATCGCTCCGTGTGTACACACCTTTATATTATTTGTCTACAAATGGCTGTCTCTCATGGCCTTGATATGACAGAACTAAATAATATTAACTTGACATTAAATCTAGCAAACAGATGATGTGTGTAACAGCAGTGAAGTAGTCAGGTTTTAAGACTCTGATAGTGTAGGACCTGCTTGAAGGTGGGGTACCTTGGCGATCGGTTTGCAGGCTTCCGTGCATTGGCCAATCCACTAACCAAACCCCCATCATTTATTTATTGAATTGTTGAGGATAAGTGAGCTTACTTTGGATAGAAGAACCCCGGAGGAGACATAGAAAGCAACTTTCAGGATACTCCCTATTCTACTGGAGGATAGGCGCACGTGATGCCATGATGTCACGCGCATCACACCACTGACAGAGGATCCGGCTGCACAGCTGACATTGGAAGCAGCAGCTACCCAAAAGACAAGACTACATTTGGATTGAAGAGGAGTGATTTGATGTGCTTTGAGATAAGCCATAATTTGGTACGCAATTATATTATTAGCGTGTGACTGACCACCTTAGCGAAAATACTACACCATAGGCTCTTGTTCTTCCTTTCTAGAAAATTCTTTTTGCCACGTATATCCAGTGGCACCCTGAAGAACTGAGCAGCCACCATAAAACCTAGATAAGTGATTTTTGGGCTATTGAACCTATCGCTGATGACCTGAGAGCCTGTGGATTCCCAAAAAAATTTTGGACATAGGAAGGACACCGTATAACGGACTTTCTGCTTTGTGACATCAACAGACCACATCGTGTGACACAGAGACAGTGGATTAGGATTAGCGCACTAATCTATACAACTTTTAAATAATATTAAATTAGTAAATTTTTTTTATTTTCTGCATCCCCGTTCATGGTTTTCTCTCTTAAGTGTCTAGAATCCCTCTTGTATATATTGTTAAAAGTTTGTTTACTATGCTCAGGCTATCATCATCATCTACTGCATAGAATAAATAAAAATCAAGCACTGATGGGCATTATGTCAATTATCTAAAGTGCACTTTTTCTTTTTATTACAAGAAGCAAATTTTGGAATAGATCAGGCCTGAAATAGGTTTATTTGTATTAATGCCCATATTATAAAAATTGGACAAATAACCAATGGTAAAGCTAAAAGTAAGATTTTAAACCTACCGGTTAAATCTTTTTCTCCTAGTCCGTAGAGGATGCTGGGGACTCCGTAAGGACCATGGGGTATAGACGGTCTCCGCAGGAGACATGGCCACCTATAAAGAACTTTTAGTATGGGTGTGCACTGGCTCCTCCCCCTATGCCCCTCCTCCAGACCTCAGTTAGAGAACTGTGCCCAGAGGAGATTGACAATATGAGGAAAGGATTTTGTTAACCTAAGGGCAAGATTCATACCAGCCCACACCAATCATACCATATAACCTGGAGTACACATAACCAGTTAACAGTATGAACAAAAAACAGTATTCCAACTGTAACATAACCCTTATGTAAACAACAACTCTATACAAGTCTTGCAGAGGTAGTCCGTACTGGGACGGGCGCCCAGCATCCTCTACGGACTAGGAGAAAATGATTTACCGGTAGGTTTAAAATCTTATTTTCTCTTACGTCCTAGAGGATGCTGGGGACTCCGTAAGGACCATGGGGTTTATACCAAAGCTACAGAACGGGCGAGAGAGTGCGGATGACTCTGCAGCACCGACTGAGCAAATGCGAGGTCCTCATCAGCCAGGGTATCAAACTTGTAGAATTTAGTAAAAGTGTTTGAACCTGACCAAGTAGCTGCTCGGCAAAGCTGTAATGCAGAGACGCCTCGGGCAGCCGCCCAAGAAGAGCCCACCTTCCTAGTGGAATGGGCCTTTACCGAATTTGGTAACGGCAATCCAGCCGTAGAATGAGCCTGCTGAATCGTGTTACAGATCCAGTGAGCAATAGTCTGCTTAGAAGCAGGTGCGTCAACCTTGTCGGCCGCATACAGGACAAACAGGGCTTCTGTTTTCCTCACTCTAGCTGTCCTAGCAACATAAATTTTTTAAGGCCCTGACTACATCCAAGGACTTGGAGTCCTCCAAGTCACTCGTAGCTACAGGCACCATAATAGGTTGGTTCATATGAAATGAAGACACCACCTTAGGCAGAAATTGAGGACGAGTCCTCAATTCCGCTCTATCCACATGAAAAATCAAGTAGGGGCTCTTGTGAGACAAGGCCGCCCATTCAGACACACGCCTTGCAGATGCCAAGGCCAATAAAACATGACCACCTTCCAGGTGAGAAATTTCAATTCAACCGTTTGAAGGGTCTCAAACCAGTGAGATTTAAGGAACTGTAATTACCACGTTAAGGTCCCAGGGTGCCACTGGGGGCACAAAAGGAGGCTGGATGTGCAGCACTCCCTTTACAAAAGTCTGGACTTCTGGTAGAGAAGCCAATTCCTTCTGAAAAAATATAGATAGGCTCTAATAAAGTACAGATTTTGTCCCTAACTTCAGGCCCATATCCACTCCTGTCTGTGGGAAGTGGAGAAAACGGCCCAGATGGAAATCTTCCGTAGGAGCATTCTTGGTTTCATGCCAAGAGACATACTTCCGCCAGATACGGTGATAATGTTTCGCCGTCACCTCCTTCCTAGCCTTTATCAGAGTAGGTATGACCTCCACCGGAATACCTTTCCCAGCTAGGATTCGGCGTTCAACCGCCATGCCGTCAAACGCAACCGCGGTAAGTCTTGGAACACGCAGGGCCCCTGCTGCAACAGGTCCTCCCTGAGAGGAAGGGGCCAAGGATCTTCTGTGATCATTTCCTGAAGATCTGAGTACCAGGCCCTTCGAGGCCAGTCTGGAACAATGAGTACTGTCTGTACTCTTTTTTGTCTTATGATCCTCAAAACTTTTGCGATGAAACACATAGACCGACTGAAAGACCCACGGTGTCAGCAGGGCTTCTACCGCTACTGCCTGAGGGTCCCTGGACCTGGCACAGTACCTCCGAAGCTTCTTGTTGAGGCGTGACGCCATCATGTCTATTTGAGGAATTCCCCAGAAACCTGTTATCTCTGCAAAGACTTCTTGATGAAGTCCCCACTCTCCTGGATGGAGATCGTGTCTGCTGAGGAAGTCTGCTTCCCAGTTGTCCACTCCCGGAATAAAGACAGCTGACAGAGCGCTTACGTGATTTTCCGCCCAGCGAAGAATCCTGGTGGCCTCCGCCATCGCGACTTTGCTCCTTGTCCCGCCTTGGCGGTTCACATGAGCCACTGCTGTGACATTGTCTGATTGAATCAGAACTGGTAGGTCGCAAAGAAGAGCCTCCGCTTGTCGTAGGCCGTTGTATATGGCTCTTAATTCCAGGACGTTGATGTGCAGACAAGCCTCCTGGCTTGACCACAGTCCCTGAAAGTTTCTTCCTTGTGTGACTGCTCCCCACCCTCGGAGGCTCGCGTCCGTGGTCACCAGAACCCAGTCCTGAATGCCGAACCTGCGACCCTCTAGAAGGTGAGCACTGTGCAGCCACCACAGGAGAGATACTCTGGTCCTGGGGGACAGTGTCATCGTCTGATGTATTTGTAGATGGGACCCGGACCACTCGTCCAGAAGGTCCCACTGAAAAGTCCTTGCATGAAACCTGCCGAAGGGGATGGCCTCGTAGGCTGCCACCATTTTTCCCAGAACTCGAGTGCATTGATGAACTGACACTCTTTTTGGCTTTAGCAGGTCTCTGACCATGGTCTAGAAATCCTGGGCTTTTTCCGACGGGAGAAAAACCTTCTTTCGTTCAGTGCCCAGTATCATGCCTAGGAACAATAGTCGAGTCGTTGGAACCAATTGAGACTTTGGCAGATTTAGAATCCAACCGTGCTGCTGGAGCACTCTCAGGGAGAGCGCCACGTTCTTCAGCAACTGATCTCTTGATCTCGCCTTTATCAGGAGATCATCCAAGTATGGGATAATTGTGACTCCTTGTTTGCGCAGAAGCACCATCATTTCCGCCATCACCTTGGTGAAAATCCTCGGGGCCGTGGAAAGCCCAAACGGCAACGTCTGAAACTGGTAATGACAGTCCTGTACAGCGAATCTTAGGTACTCCTGATGAGAGGGATGTATGCGGACATGAAGGTAAGCATCCTTTATGTCTAGCGACACCATAATATCCCCCCCTTCTAGGCTGGATATTACAGCTCGGAGCGATTCCATCTTGAATTTGAATTTTTTCATGTACAGGTTCAGGGATTTTAGATTTAAAATGGGTCTGACCGAACCATCTGGCTTCGGAACCACAAACAGGGTCGAATAATACCCTTTTCCATGTTGGGCCAGGGGGACCTTGACAATCACTTGCTGCTGGTACAGCGTTTGAATTGCAGCTAACACTACTTCCCTCCCTTGGGGAGAAGCTGGTAAGGCCGACTTGAAAAATCGTTGAGGGGGCACCTCGTCGAAATCCAGCCTGTAGCCTTGGGAAATAATTTCCATTGCCCAAGGATCCACGTCTGACCGAACCCAGACCTGGCTGAATAATCGAAGGCGCGCCCCCACCGGTGCGGACTCCCTTAGGGGAGCCCCAGCGTCATGCGGTGGATTTTGCAGAAGCCGGGGAGGACTTCTGCTCCTGGGAACTAGCCGAAGCAGGTGTTCTTTTCCTCTGCCATTACCTCTGGCAAGGAAGGAGGAGCCCCGACCTCTTCTGGGCTTATGCGACCGAAAGGACTGCATCGGATACTGTGGAGTTTTCTTTTGCTGTTGGGGAACAAAAGGTAAAAAGGTAGATTTACCCGCGGTAGCTGTGGAAACCAGATCCGCAAGCCCCTCCCCAAACAACACGTCACCCTTGTAAGGTAAAACCTCCATATGCTTTTTCGAGTCCGCATCACCTGTCCATTGACGGGTCCATAAGGCTCGTCTCGCAGAAATAGTCATGGCATTGGCTCTGGAACCCAGCAGTCCAATGTCTCTCTGAGCATCTCTCATATATAAGACTGCGTCCTTAATATGGGCTAATGTTAATAAAATGGTATCCCTGTCTAGGGTATCAAGGTCAGCTGACAAGGTATCTGTCTAAGCTGCAACTGCGCTACATACCCATACCGACGCAATTGCCGGCCTGAGCAAAGCACCAGTTTGTGTATACATAGACTTTAAAGTAGTCTCCTGCCTGCGGTCCGCAGGATCTTTGAGGGCTGCCGTGTCTGGAGACGGCAGCGCCACCTTTTTGGACAGGCGTGTTAAAGCCTTGTCCACTGTGGGAGAGGACTCCCAACGTACTCTGTCCTGTGTAGGGAAAGGGTACGCCATAAGAATCCTTTTGGAAACTGCAGTTTCTTATCTGGAGCTTCCCAAGCTTTTTCAAATAACTAGTTAAGTTCATGAGATGGGGGAAAGGAAACTACTTGCTTTTCCCCTTAAACATGTGTACCCTCGTGTCGGGAACAGAGGGTTCATCAGTGATATGTAAAACATCTTTTATTGCGATAATCATACACTGAATACTTTTTGTCACCCTATTGTGCAATCTAGCTTCATCCTAGTCGACACTGGAGTCAGACTCCGTGTCGGTATCCGTGTCCACTATTTGTGACAAAAGACGTTTCTGAGACCCTGAAGGGCCCTGTGAGTCGGTCCAATCCGTGGATTGACCCCCTCTGTTGTCTCCCTGGACTCTGCTTTGTCCAGTCTCTTATGCAGTGATGCCACACTTGCATTTAACATATGCCACATATCCATCCATTCGAGTCGACACCACCGACGGGGACTCACCACTCATCTGCTCCACCTCCTCCTTGGAAGAGCCTTCCGCTTCAAACATGCCGACACGAACGTACAGACACCCCACACACACCGGGATATAGCTATAAGGGGACAATTCCCTAATAAGAGTATGCCAGCACACACCCAGCGCTCACTGACACTGGAGAAATACCAGACAGCGCTTTTTGATAAAATATAACTCACTGCGCCTAGAATTGTGCCCCCCCTCCTCTTTTTAAGCCCTCTGTCCTGAATTCAGCAGGGGAGAGTCCGGGGAGCCAGCGTCTCTGCAGCCTCTGTGGAGAAAATGGCGCTGGTTAGTGCTGAGGAACACGCTCCGCCCCCTCCAGCGGCGGGCTTCAGTCCCGCTAGAAATTACAAAAAATGGCAGGGGTTCACATATTTACTGCCTCTGCAGCCTAATGTCTCCCAATATGCCAGTTCTGAGGTTTATTGCTGCCCAGGGCGCCCCTGTGCCTGCTGTGTGTGTGTGTGTCCCGGGAGCAATGGCGCGCAGCTTTACCGCTGCGCGCTTACCTCGGTGAAGATCAGAAGTCTTCTGCCGCCTTTGAAGTCTTCTTTCTTCTCATACTCACCCGGCTTCTATCTTCCGGCTCTGCGAGGAGGACGGCGGCGCGGCTCTGGGACGAACGGCAGGGTGAGACCTGCGTTCAGACTCTGAAGCTAATGGTGTTCAGTAGCCTAAGAAGCAGAGCCTATCAGTTAAGTAGGTCTGCCTCTCTCTCTCCTCAGTCCCACGATGCAGGGAGCCTGTTGCCAGCAGTGCTCCCTGAAAATAAAAAACCTAACAAAATTCTTTAAACAGAGAAACTCTGGAGAGCTCCCTGTAATGCACCCTATCTCCTCTGGGCATAAGATCTAACGGAGGTCTGGAGGAGGGGCATAGGGGGAGGAGCCAGTGCACACCCATACTAAAAGTTCTTTATAGGTGCCCATGTCTCCTGCGGAGCCCGTCTATACCCCATGGTTCTTACGGAGTCCCCATCATCCTCTAGGACGTAAGAGAAAAAGATTTTCTAAAATAAGATATTGTATGAATTAAGTCCTTATTTAATTTAATATGGAGAAGATGTTAGGAGTAATGTGCAGACTAGTAAGTATGTCTAGTATTAATGAAGCTTTTTTAAAATTCAATATGGATCAGAATTAAAGAATAAAATATGTACTATGTCCCATCTAAATTGTATATTACGAATATGAATGGTTATAAAACACAGTATTATACAGTATATGTGCACTATGTATCTCCTATATATTTGCCTTGTGAGTCTGTGCCTGGCCCTCTAACGCACAGGCCTGGGGGGAGTTAACAGCTCCTGTCCCAGTGCCAGCACACCACTTAACACTACCTGCAAGGGGAGCAGCACTGCAGCCACAGAATCCGGATACCATCTCCATAGACAACCCACCAGTGGCCGGACGCAGCACAGTGCCTGGTAACCATGCACCCCTCCTAGGTTTACCTCCCAAAACAGCCACCTACACCCCAATGACACCCGCACCCCCCCTTCCCCTCCACAAAACCCCAGCCAGTCCCCAGAGGCAGCCAGCAGCCCCAGAAACGACGTCCGCACAACGGACGAACACACACACACAAAAGACACCATCACCCCACACCAGCAAACCCCCCCCCCCCCCCCATCCCCACAACTCAAGCACCACCACCTGCATGCAGCCGCGGCACACACCGGCTGGCCGGGACCCGCTGCCTGCACCACGGACGAGCCGCACACCACCAATCCCCCCCTCCCCACAACCCCAGCACCACCTCTTGCATGCAGCCGCTCCACGGACACGTTGGCCGGGACCCGCCGTCCGCTCCAAGACACGCTGGCTGGAACCCGCCGTCAGCTGAACAGACGAGCCGCACAGCACAAATCCTCCCCTCCTCACAACCCCAGCACTATCTCCTTCAGCAAGCAGCCGCCGCACACACGCTGGCCGGGACCTGCCGTCGAGCCGCACACCACCTAAACCCCCCTCCCCACAACCCCAGCACCACCTCCTGCATGCAATGCCCCCACAGTGCCAGCTATGCGCTGCCCCCACAGTGCCAGCTATACATTAAGCCCACAGTGCCAGATATACAATTGGGCCCACAGTGGCAGATAGACATTGCCCCCACAGGCCCAGATATACAATACCCACACTGTGCCAGCTATACATTGCCGCCCCCTCACCCCACCATTGCCAAATATACAATGCCCCCAGAGTGCCAAATATACACTGCCCCCACAGTGCCAAATATACACTGCCCCCACAGTGTTTGCCTTGGGACTCTGTGCCTGGCGTTCTAACGCTGGGCGGAATCACAGCGATGGGTGGAGTCACAGATCTGGTCAAATAGGAGAGGGAAAACACCCAGCCCAGTATTCACTTTCTCTGGTGGCCCAGTCCCAGAATGGCTGCAGCCACGGGACACTGAGGCACAGTGCTCTCCCTGTCCGGCGGTCTGCCCCGGGGAACAGCTCTCCAGGCGTAGCCCCTCTCTGCACAATGCTGCAAGGAGTACTGCGCAGCTGTGTGACCCGGGGATCATGTCCGGCTGTGGCGCTGTGGCTGCCTGGGCAAGTGACGGGCTCGGCGGATGCCGGCCCACTGTTTCACCAGACGGACATGCCGGGGAGCAGCGGAGGTGTGGCGGACTTCCCCGGGGCACAGCTCTCCAGCCGCAGCCCCTCTCTGCACAATGCTGAAAGGGGGACTGCTCAGCTGTGTGCCCCGAGGATCAGGGGTGGCGGTGGAGCAGAGCATGCTGCGGCTGGCTGGGGATGTGACGGGCTCGGGGATTCCGGCCCACTGTTTTTCCTGATCCGCAGCAACCCCCGCAACTGCCCCCCACCACCCACCACAGCACCTCCTGACCCCCTCCCCCATCCGTCACACCACCCATGCCCCCCGCCCCCCCCCCCCCCCCACATGGCAACTCCCTACCCCACCTGCTGCACCCTCATTCCCCCACCCCCAACCGTGGCATCCATGCACCCCCACACATGCCCCTCCACCGCCTCCAGACCCCCTCCCCCATCCTTCACACCCTCGCAACCAGCCTCATATCCACCCGCAACGCGTTCGGAACCCCTCCCACATCCCCAATAGCCCTGCACCTGCCCCTCCCCCACCCACCACCTCCGGACTCCCACCCCCATTCGCCACCCGCCCACCTCACCTTCCCATCAACCCTCCTCCACCCGAAGCATCTACAGACACCCCCCACCACACTGCAGTAACCCCCGCACCCCCCCCCCCCCCACCACCTGCTGCAACCCCCGCAACTGCCCCTCCAGCATCCGCCGCACCTCCTCCCCCATCCGGCACACAACTGCAACTACCCCTCTCCCACCCGCACCACCCATGCTTCCCCCCCCCCCCCACACGGCACCTCCCAACCCCAACAGCCCTGCCCCTTCCCCACCTGCTACACCCCCTCCACTGTTTGTACCGCCTCCAGACCCTCTCCCCCATTCGCAGCCCCCCCAGCACCTCCCAACCCCCTCACCCATCCACCTCCCCCAATATCAACCCCCCTCCACCCGTAGTATCTCCAGACACCCTCCCCCACACCGCAGCAACCCCAGCACCTGTCCCTTCCCCACCCTCCGCACCCCCACAACCACCCCTACCACCCTCGGACCCCGTCCCCCACCCGCGGCAACCCCCGCAATCACCCCCCACGGCGCCTCTGGAGCCCATCCGCAACACCTTCGCACCTGCCCCTCTCCCACCCGTGGCACCCATTCTCCTCCCCCACACATAGTACCTCCCAACCCTTTACCCTACCCGCGCCACCCGTGACATCCACGCACTCCCCCTTCCACCACCCACAGCACCTCCGGGCCACGTCACCCATCCCCCACAACCAGGCCCTTTCCTACCCGCAGCGCCTTCGCAACCCTTACCCCCATCCCCAACAGCCACGCTCCTGTCTCTCCCCCACCACCTCTGGACCCCCCCCCCCCCCCCACCAAATGCCCCCATGCCACCTCCCCCACCCGCAGCACCTCATGACCCCCCTCACCCATCCGCCCCTCCACCTGCAGCATCTACAGACACCCTCCCCCATCCACGATCCCCCTAACTACACCCCCTACATTCTCTACATCGTGCCCCGCAGGCGCTGTTCACGCTGTCACAAGAGGCGATGTCCCCTTCACCATCTGCTGCCCTTACGGTGCGCAATATTTTACCACTAACAACAGTAGGAATGCAGGGAATACTCCATATAATCATATATTCAACCACACAAAGGCGTGCAGGGGTTAAGGGGGCGTAGCCCCCAACGACTGTGTGAAGAGCGCCCGTAGGGCGCGATGAAGCACCTAGTTATAAATAGTTAATTAAGCTCCATTTGGTATAACAGATGAGCCTTGGAGAATATTTATTACCATAACGGGGCATGGGATGCAGGCTATAAATGCATACATATTGATACCAAGGCTTGGTATGCTCAGTGTGTATGAAATGAAAAATAGAAGCCAAAATGAGGCTTGAGGCTCACCAATCTTGTGTGTATGCACAGCTACCTAACCAGCCAAGGCTACAACACACAAGGGGAGTAACCAAAATAAGTATTTATCTTCTGACGAAACCACTAAGGTTTGGTAAGAGGCGGAGGAGCAAGTCAAGAATGGCACCTCCACAGTGACAGACCTTTACTACAAGGGTTCATCTAACCATAAGGATGGCTCCTTCACAGTTATAGACCAGTACACCTTTATCGCAAAGATTCACCTACTCGTTGACAGAGGGAGGTACAAAAAAAAAACAACAAAAAAAACAATTAAAGCAAGAAAAGGATAAGCACATGAGGGAAGAGGGCCCTACTTGTGAGAGCACTTGTTTATCTCATGCTGCCCTTGATGCAAACAGAAAGACTGACCTCTATAGTGTAGACGTAAACAGGAAGAAAAGGCTCTTTCCCGTTGTAGCATGATTGATGATTTTATACATAACACTGCCCTCAAACAAAAGTGTAGTACACTTTCGTGCAACAACTGCAGCCAATATCCTGGCTACAAACAGGCCAAGCCAAGGGTAGCATCAGATAAATGTTCATATGCCTGCCGAATATAGGGGCTAATTCAGACCTGACCGCTGCTGTGTGTTTTCGCACAGCAGGCAATCAGGTCTGAACTGTGCATGCACCGCAATGCGCAGGCGCGACAGACCGCAGCAACGTGGATTGCCAGGCAGCGAAGGGATGGTGCGAAAAATAAGAATTTACTTACCGATAATTCTATTTCTCGGAGTCCGTAGTGGATGCTGGGGTTCCTGAAAGGACCATGGGGAATAGCGGCTCCGCAGGAGACAGGGCACAAAAAGTAAAGCTTTAGGATCAGGTGGTGTGCACTGGCTCCTCCCCCTATGACCCTCCTCCAAGCCTCAGTTAGGATACTGTGCCCGGACGAGCGTACACAATAAGGAAGGATTTATGAATCCCGGGTAAGACTCATACCAGCCACACCAATCACACTGTACAACCTGTGATCTGAACCCAGTTAACAGTATGATAACAGCGGAGCCTCTGAAAGATGGCTCACAACAATAATAACCCGATTTTTGTAACTATGTACAAGTATTGCAGATAATCCGCACTTGGGATGGGCGCCCAGCATCCACTACGGACTCCGAGAAATAGAATTATCGGTAAGTAAATTCTTATTTTCTCTATCGTCCTAGTGGATGCTGGGGTTCCTGAAAGGACCATGGGTCCAAAGCTCCCAAACGGGCGGGAGAGTGCGGATGACTCTGCAGCACCGAATGAGAGAACTCCAGGTCCTCCTTAGCCAGGTTATCAAATTTGTAGGATTTTACAAACGTGTTTGCCCCTGACTAAATAGCCGCTCGGCAAAGTTGTAAAGCCGAGACCCCTCGGGCAGCCGCCCAAGATGAGCCCACCTTCCTTGTGGAATGGGCATTTACATATTTTGGCTGTGGCAGGCCTGCCACAGAATGTGCAAGCTGAATTGTATTACACATCCAACTAGCAAAAGTCTGCTTAGAAGCAAGAGCACCCAGTTTGTTGGGTGCATACAGGATAACAGCAAGTCAGTTTTCCTGACTCCAGCCGTCCTGGAACCTATATTTTCAGGGCCCTGACCACATCTAGCAACTTGGAGTCCTCCAAGTCCCTAGTAGGCGCAAGACACCACAATAAGCTGGTTCAGGTGAAACACTGACACCACCTTAGGGAGAGAACTGGGGACGAGTCCGCAGCTCTGCCCTGTCCGAATGGACAAACAGATATGGGCTTTTTTGAGAAAAAAACCACCAATTTTACACTCGCCTGGTCCAGGCCAGGTCCAAGAGCATGTTCACTTTTTCATGTGAGATGCTTCAAATCCACAGATTTGACTGGTTTTAAACTAATGTGTTTTGAGGAATCCCAGAACTACGTTGAGATCCCACAGTGCCACTGGAGGCACAAAAGGGGGTTGTATATGCAATACTCCCTTGACAAACTTCTGGACTTCAGGAACTGAAGCCAATTTTTTCTGGAAGAAAAATCGACAGGGCCGAAATTTGAACCTTAATGGACCCCAATTTGAGGCCCATAGACACCCCTGTTTCCAGGAAATGCAGGAATCGACCGAGTTGAAATTTCTTCGTGGGGCCTTCCTGGCCTCACACCACGCAACATATTTTCGCCACATGTGGTGATAATGTTGTGCGGTCACCTCCTTTCTGGCTTTGACCAGGGTAGGAATGACCTCTTCCTGAATGCCTTTTCCCTTAGGATCCGGCGTTCCACCGCCATGCCGTCAAACGCAGCTGCGGTAAGTCTTGGAACAGACATGGTACTTGCTGAAACAAGTCCCTTCTTAGCGGCAGAGGCCATAAGTCCTCTGTGAGCATCTCTTGAAGTTCCGGGTACCAAGTCCTTCTTGGCCAATCCGGAGCCATGAGTATAGTTCTTACTCCTCTATGTCTTATAATTCTCAGTACCTTAGGTATGAAAAGCAGAGGATGGAACACATACACCGACTGGTACACCCACGGTGTTACCAGAACGTCCACAGCTATTGCCTGAGGGTCTCTTAACCTGGCGCAATACCTGTCCCGTTTTTTGTTCAGACGGGACGCCATCATGTCCACCTTTGGTAATTCCCAACGGTTTACAATCATGTGGAAAACTTCCCCATGAAGTTCCCACTCTGCCAGGTGGAGGTCGTGCCTACTGAGGAAGTCTGCTTCCCAGTTTCCATTCCCGGAATGAAACACTGCTGACAGTGCTATCACATGATTTTCCGCCCAGCGAAAAGTCCTTGCAGTTTTTGCCACTGCCCTCCTGCTTCTTGTGCCGCCCTGTCTATTTACGTGGGCGACTGCCGTGATGTTTTATCCCACTGGATCAATACCGGCTGACCTTGAAGCAGAGGTCTTGCTAAGCGTAGAGCATTATAAATTTACCCTTAGCTATATTTATGTGGAGAAAAGTCTCCAGACTTGATCACACTCCCTGGAAATTTTTTCCTTGTGTGACTGCTCCCCAGCCTCTCGGGCTGGCCTCCGTGGTCACCAACATCCAAAACTGAATGCCGAATCTGCGGCCCTCTAGAAGATGAGCACTCTGTAACCACCACAGGAGAGACACCCTTGTCCTTGGATATAGGGTTATCCGCTGATGCATCTGAAGATGCGATCCGGACCATTTGTCCAGCAGATCCCACTGAAAAGTTCTTGCATGAAATCTGCCGACTGGAATTGCTTCGAAGGAAGTCACCATTTTTTTTACCATGGCCCTTATGCAATGATGCACTGATTTTAGGAGGTTCTTGACTAGCTCGGATAACTCCCTGGCTTTCTCTTCCGGGAGAAACACCTTTTTCTGGACTGTGTCCAGAATCATCCCTAAGCACAGGAGACTTGTTGTCGGGATCAGCTGCGAATTTGGAATATTTAGAATCCACCCCTGCTGTTGTAACAGTATCCGAGATAGTGCTACTCCGACCTCCAACTGTTCCCTGGACTTTGCCCTTATCAGGAGATCGTCCAAGTAAGGGATAATTAAGACGCCTTTTCTTCGAAGAAGAACCATCATTTCGGCCATTACCTTGGTAAAGACCCGGGGTGCCGTGGACAATCCAAACGGCAGCGTCTGAAACTGATAGTGACAGTTCTGTACCACGAACCTGAGGTACCCTTAGTGATAAGGGCAAATTTGGGACATGGAGGTAAGCATCCCTGATGTCTCGGGACACCATATAGTCCCCTTCTTCCCGGTTCGTTATCACTGCTCTGAGTGACTCCATCTTGATTTGAACCTTTGTAAGTGTTCAAATTTTTTTAGATTTAGAATAGGTCTCACCTAGCCTTCTGGCTTCAGTACCACAATATAGTGTGGAATAATACCCCTTTTCTTGTTGTAGGAGGGGTAATTTAATTATCACCTGCTGGGAATACAGCTCGTGAATTGTTTCCCATACTGCCTCCTTGTCGGAGGGAGACCTTGGTAAAGCAGACTTCAGGAGCCTGCGCAGGGGAAACGTCTCGACATTCCAATCTGTACCCCTGGGATACTACTTGTAGGATCCAGGGGTCCTGTACGGTCTCAGCGTCCTGCTGAGAGCTTGTCAGAAGCGGTGGAACGCTTCTGTTCCTGGGAATGGGCTGCCTGCTGCAGTCTTCTTCCCTTTCCTCTATCCCTGGGCAGATATGACTCTTATAGGGACGAAAGGACTGAAGCTGAAAAGACGGTGTCTTTTTCTGCAGAGATGTGACTTAGGGTAAAAACGGTGGATTTTCCAGCAGTTGCCGTGGCCACCAGGTCCGATGGACCGACCCCAAATAACTCCTCTTCCTTTATACGGCAATACACCTTTGTGCCGTTTGGAATCTGCATCACCTGACCACTGTCGTGTCCATAAACATCTTCTGGCAGATATGGACATCGCACTTACTCTTGATGCCAGAGTGCAAATATCCCTCTGTGCATCTCGCATATATAGAAATGCATCCTTTAAATGCTCTATAGTCAATAAAATACTGTCCCTGTCAAGGGTATCAATATTTTTAGTCAGGGAATCCGACCAAGCCACCCCAGCTCTGCACATCCAGGCTGAGGCGATCGCTGGTCGCAGTATAACACCAGTATGTGTGTATATACTTTTTATGATATTTTCCAGCCTCCTGTCAGCTGGCTCCTTGAGGACGGCCCTATCTATAGACGGTACCGCCACTTGTTCTGATAAGCGTGTGAGCGCCTTATCCACCCTAAGGGGTGTTTCCCAACGCGCCCTAACTTCTGGCGGGAAAGGGTATACCGCCCATATTTTCTATCGGGGGGAACCCACGCATCATCACACACTTCATTTAATTTATCTGATTCAGGAAAAACTACGGTAGTTTTTTCACATCCCACATAATACCCTCTTTTGTGGTACTTGTAGTATCAGAAATATGTAACACCTCCTTCATTGCCCTTAACGTGTGGCCCTAATAAGGAATACGTTTGTTTATTCACCGTCGACACTGGATTCAGTGTCCCTGTCTGTGTCTGTGTCGACCGACTAAAGTAAACGGGCGTTTTAAAACCCCTGACGGTGTTTTTGAGACGTCTGGACCGGTACTAATTGTTTGTCGGCCGTCTCATGTCGTCAACCGACCTTGCCGCGTGTTGACATTATCACGTAATTCCCTAAATAAGCCATCCATTTCGGTGTCGACTCCCTAGAGAGTGACATCACCATTACAGGCAATTTCTCCGCCTCCTCACCAACATCGTCCTCATACATGTCGACACACACGTACCGACACACAGCACACACACAGGGAATGCTCTGATAGAGGACAGGACCTACTAGCCCTTTGGAGAGACAGAGGGAGAGTTTGCCAGCACACACCAAAAACGCTATAATTATATAGGGACAACCTTATATAAGTGTTTTCCCTTATAGCATCTTTTTTATATATTTCTAACGCCAAATTAGTGCCCCCCCTCTCTGTTTTAACCCTGTTTCTGTAGTGCAGTGCAGGGGAGAGCCTGGGAGCCTTCCCTCCAGCCTTTCTGTGAGGGAAAATGGCGCTGTGTGCTGAGGAGATAGGCCCCGCCCCTTTTTCGGCGGCCTCGTCTCCCGCTCTTAACGGATTCTGGCAGGGGTTAAATATCTCCATATAGCCCCCGGAGGCTATATGTGAGGTATTTTTAGCCAAAAATAGGTTTTCATTGCCTCCCAGGGCGCCCCCCTCCCAGCGCCCTGCACCCTCAGTGACTGCCGTGTGAAGTGTGCTGAGAGGAAATGGCGCACAGCTGCAGTGCTGTGCGCTACCTTAAGAAGACTGAGGAGTCGTCATGCCGCCGATTCTGGACCTTCTTCTTGTTTCAGCATCTGCAAGGGGGCCGGCGGCGAGGCTCCGGTGACCATCCAGGCTGTACCTGTGATCGTCCCTCTGGAGCTAATGTCCAGTAGCCAAAGAAGCCAATCCATCCTGCACGCAGGTGAGTTCACTTCTTCTCCCCTAAGTCCCTCGTTGCAGTGATCCTGTTGCCAGCAGGACTCACTGTAAAATAAAAAACCTAAGCTAAACTTTTCTAAGCAGCTCTTTAGGAGAGCCACCTAGATTGCACCCTTCTCGGCCGGGCACAAAAATCTAACTGAGGCTTGGAGGAGGGTCATAGGGGGAGGAGCCAGTGCACACCACCTGATCCTAAAGCTTTACTTTTTGTGCCCTGTCTCCTGCGGAGCCGCTATTCCCCATGGTCCTTTCAGGAACCCCAGCATCCACTAGGACGATAGAGAAATTCCGAACGCACCGGCGATCGCAAGGAGATTGACAGGAAGAGGGCGTTTGTGGATGGCAACTGACCGTTTTCAAGGAGTGTCCAGAAAAACGCAGGAGGGACCAGGCATTTGGAGGGAAGGTTTCTGACGTCAGCTCCGGCCCCGATCATTGCACTTGAAGAGTAAGTCCTGGGCTGCGCAGAGACTGCACAAAATTACACTTCCAAGCGCACACTTGCGCAGCGAATTCCCCCCCGCAAAAAACACACCCTAGTGATCAGGTCTGAATTACCCCCATAGTCGGCCAAAGGAAAAAACCCATACCTTGACTTACTACACTATAATTCCTCTGAGACCTGTTCTAATCAATTTTCCACTGCTTTATGGACTGGTAGATTCCAGAATGGGCGATTCTTTTGATACCCATGCTACAGGTGCCTCTCCCTTCTGTGTATCCTCTGGTACTCCCATTTTCCGGTTTCCTGACTAGGTAGAGGATATGGTCTGCGGTCTGCACAAAATACACAATTTTCAGCCAAATCTAGTTAAGTATCATTCAGCAAATCAACTAACTGGGGAAAGGAATGAAAAGAAATGGATAGTTTACTTTTAAATAAAGAAATATCAGGAACTCCTCTTAATACTCCTCTTAATACTGAATGCGGAGGACCTCTCACGGCTCACACTAACTCTTCTATGCTCCACTTTTTGGATGGATCATCTGCAAAGTCTAATACTGAGTACGCACTAGAATAATAGAGCATTTGTATGAGCAATGACTGATATATGGGTAGCGGACCAGTGTGTGTGGACACCCGATATGCCTGTGATTGGCGCTCACACACCTAATGCTTCAGTCCTGCAGCAAAGCTGATGCAGATGTATCTTGCAGGTTTACGGTGTGTACTGTCGTCCCGCTGTCTGCCTATATACTGGCTGTGGGGACTGACATGACAGCTGGGCGGGCAAATTCAAATGCCTGCCCAGCTGTAAGACATATTGAGCAGCCGACTGGTAAGTGTGCATGCTTACCATATCGGTGGATCTGTTGGCATAGTTTCCAGCGCAAGTCTCAGAACCAGATACCCCAAACAAATGAAGCGAAGCAAAACCCTTTCGGAAGTTTTGCGATCAAAAGTGAACTCCAAATATCTATCCTTCTAATTGAGGACAAGTGGAGGTGGTGCAAATGGCAACCAAACAGATTTTAGCCATCATTTTCAAGTATTTACTAGAAAAAATAAGATTTTACTCACCGGTAAATCTATTTCTCATAGTCCGTAGTGGATGCTGGGTACTCCGTAAGGACCATGGGGAATAGACGGGCTCCACAGGAGACTGGGCACTCTTTAAAGAAAGATTAGGTACTACATCTGGTGTGCACTGGCTCCTCCCTCTATGCCCCTCCTCCAGACCTCAGTTAGGGAAACTGCCCGGAAGAGCTGACATTACTAGGAAAGGATTTGGAATCCAGGGTAAGACTCATAAAAGCCACACCAATCATACCGTACAACTCGTGATAACTATACCCAGTTAACAGTATGAACAACAACTGAGCCTCATTAACAGATGGTTCAGAACAAAAAACCCTATAGTTAAGCAATAACTATATACAAGTATTGCAGAAGTCCGCACTTGGGACGGGCTCCCAGCATCCACTACGGACTACGAGAAATAGATTTACCGGTGAGTAAAATCTTATTTTCTCTGACGTCCTAGTGGATGCTGGGTACTCCGTAAGGACCATGGGGATTATACCAAAGCTCCCAAACGGGCGGGAGAGTGCGGATGACTCTGCAGCACCGAATGAGCAAACTCAAGGTCCTCCTCAGCCAGGGTATCAAACTTGTAGAATTTTGCAAACGTGTTTGATCCCAACCAGGTAGCAGCTCGGCAAAGTTGTAAAGCCGAGACCCCTCGGGCAGCCGCCCAAGACGAGCCCACCTTCCTCGTGGAATGGGCTTTGACTGATTTAGGATGCGGCAGTCCAGCCGCAGAATGTGCAAGCTGAATCGTGCTACAGATCCAGCGAGCAATAGTCTGCTTAGAAGCAGAAGCACCCAGCTTGTTGGGTGCATGCAGGATAAATAGCGAGTCAGTTTTTCTGACTCTAGCCGTCCTGGAAACATAGATTTTTAGGGCCCGGACTACATCCAGCAACTTGGAAGCCTCCAAGTCCCGAGTAGCCGCAGGCACCACAATAGGTTGGTTCAAATGAAACGCTGATACCACCTTAGGGAGAAATTGGGGACGAGTCCTCAATTCTGCCCTGTCCATATGCAAGATCAGATAGGGGCTTTTACATGACAAAGCCGCCAATTCTGACACACGCCTAGCCGAAGCCAAGGCCAAAAGCATGACCACTTTCCACGTGAGATATTTCAACTCCACGGTCTGAAGTGGCTCAAACCAATGTGATTTTAGGAAATCCAACACAACGTTGAGATCCCAAGGTGCCACTGGAGGCACAAAAGGGGGCTGAATATGCAGCACTCCCTTAACAAACGTCTGAACTTCAGGCAGTGAAGCCAGTTCTTTTTGAAAGAAAAAAAGACAGGGCCGAAATCTGGACTTTAATGGATCCCAATTTTAGGCCCATAGTCACTCCTGACTGTAGGAAGTGCAGAAATCGACCCAGCTGAAATTCTTCTGTTGGGGCCTTCATAGTCTCACACCAAGCAACATATTTTCGCCATATGCGGTGATAATGTTTTGCTGTCACATCCTTCCTAGCTTTTATCAGCGTAGGAATGATTTCAACCGGAATGCCCTTTTCCATCAAGATCCGGCGTTCAACCGCCATGCCGTCAAACGCAGCCGCGGTAAGTCTTGGAACAGACAGGGCCCCTGCTGAAGCAGGTCCTGTCGGAGCAGCAGAGGCCAAGGTTCCTCTGAGATCATTTATTGTAGTTCCGGGTACCAAGTCCTTCTTGGCCAATCCGGAACGATGAGTATAGTTCTTACTCCTCTCTTTCTTATTATCCTCAGCACCTTGGGTATGAGAGGAAGAGGAGGGAACACATAAACCGACTGGTACACCCACGGTGTCACTAGTGCGTCCACAGCTATCGCCTGAGGGTCCCTTGACCTGGCGCAATATCTTTTTAGCTTTTTGTTGAGGCGGGACGCCATCATGTCCACCTGTGGCCTTTCCCAACGATTTACAATCAGCTGGAAGACTTCTGGATGAAGTCCCCACTCTCCCGGGTGGAGGTCGTGCCTGCTGAGGAAGTCTGCTTCCCAGTTGTCCACTCCCGGAATGAACACTGCTGACAGTGCTATCACGTGATTTTCCGCCCATCGGAGAATCCTTGTGGCTTCTGCCATTGCCATCCTGCTTCTTGTGCCGCCCTGTCGGTTTACATGGGCGACCGCCGTGATGTTGTCTGACTGAATCAGCACCGGCTGGTTTTGAAGCAGGGGTTTTGCTTGACTTAGGGCATTGTAAATGGCCCTTAGTTTCAGAATATTTATATGTAGGGAAGCCTCCTGACTCGACCATTGTCCTTGGAAGTTTCTTCCCTGAGTGACTGCCCCCCAACCTCGGAGGCTTGCATCCGTGGTCACCAGGACCCAGTCCTGTATGCCGAATCTGCGGCCCTCGAGAAGATGAGCACTCTGCAGCCACCACAGCAGACACCCCCTGGCCCTCGGGGACAGGGTGATCAGCCGATGCATCTGAAGATGCGATCTGGACCACTTGTCTAACAGATCCCACTGAAAGATCCTTGCATGGAACCTGCCGAAGGGAATCGCTTCGTAAGAAGCTACCATCTTTCCCAGGACTCGCGTGCAGTGATGCACCGACACCTGTTTTGGTGTCAGGAGGTCTCTGACCAGAGATGACAACTCCTTGGCCTTCTCCTCCAGGAGAAACAACTTCTTCTGTTCTGTGTCCAGAATCATACCCAAGAACAGCAGACGCGTCGTAGGAACCAGCTGCGACTTTGGGATATTCAGAATCCAGCCGTGCTGTTGTAGCACTTCCTGAGATAGTGCTACTCCGACCAACAACTGCTCCATGGACCTCGCCTTTATAAGGAGATCGTCCAAGTACGGGATAATTATAACTCCCTTCTTTCGAAGGGGTATCATCATTTCGGCCATTACTTTGGTAAATACCCTCGGTGCCGTGGATAGACCAAACGGCAACGTCTGGAATTGGTAATGGCAGTCCTGTACCACAAAATGGAGGTACACCTGGTGAGGTGGGTAAATGGGGACATGTAGGTAAGCATCCTTGACGTCCAGTGATACCATATAATCCCCCTCTTCCAGGCTTGCAATAACCGCCCTGAGCGATTCCATTTTGAACTTGAACTTCCTTATATAAGTGTTCAAGGATTTCAAATTTAGAATGGGTCTCACCGAACCGTCTGGTTTCGGTACCACAAACATTGTGGAATAGTAACCCCGTCCCTGTTGAAGGAGGGGAACTTTGATTATCACCTGCTGGAGGTACAGCTTGTGAATTGCCGCAAGTACTACCTCCCTGTTCTGGGGAGTAGCTGGCAAGGCTGATTTGAGGTAACGGCGAGGGGGAGACGTCTCGAACTCCAGCTTGTATCCCTGAGATACCACTTGTAGAACCCAGAGATCCACCTGTGAGCGAACCCACTGGTCGCTGAAGTTCCGGAGACGGGCCCCCACCGCACCTGGCTCCACCTGTGGAGCCCCAGCGTCATGCGGTGGACTTAGTGGAAGCAGGGGAGGATTTTTGTTCCTGGGAACTGGCTGTCTGGTGCAGCTTTTTCACTCTACCCCTGCCTCTGGGCAGAAAGGACGCGCCTCTAACCCGCTTGCCTTTCTGAGGCCGAAAGGACTGTACTTGATAATACGGTGCTTTCTTAGGCTGTGAGGGAACCTGAGGTAAAAAAGTCGACATCCCAGCGGTTGCTGTGGATACAAGGTCCGAGAGACCGTCCCCAAACAATTCCTCACCCTTATAAGGCAAAACCTCCATGTGCCTTTTAGAATCAGCATCACCTGTCCACTGCCGGGTCCATAATACTCTCCTGGCAGAAATGGACATTGCATTAATTCTAGATGCCAGCCGGCAAATGTCCCTCTGTGCATCCCTCATATATAAAGACTACGTCTTTAATATGCTCTATGGTTAGCAATATAGTGTCCCTGTCAAGGGAATCAATGTTATCAGACAGGGAATCAGACCACGCTGTTGCAGCACTACACATCCATGCTGAAGCAATAGCAGGTCTCAGTATAGTACCTGAGTGTGTATACACAGACTTCAGGATAGCCTCCTGCTTTCTATCTGCAGGCTCCTTTAAGGCGGCCGTATCCTGAGAAGGCAGTGCCACCTTTTTTGATAAGCGTGTGAGCGCCTTGTCCACCTTAGGGAATGTCTCCCAGCGTAACCTATCCGTTGGCGGGAAAGGGTACGCCATTAGTAACCGCTTAGAAATCACTAGTTTCTTATCTGGGGAACCTCACGCTTCTTCACACAGTTCATTTAACTCATCAGATGGGGGAAAAGTCACTGGCTGCTTTTTCTCCCCAAACATAATACCCTTTTTTGTGGTAACCGGGTTAATGTCAGAAATGTGCAACACATTTTTCATTGCCGTAATCATGCATCGGATGGCCCTAGTGGATTGTACATTTGTCTCATCCTCGTCGACACTGGAGTCAGACTCCGTGTCGACATCTGTGTCTGCCATCTGAGGTAGCGGGTGTTTTTGAGCCCCTGATGGCCTCTGAGATGTCTGGGCAGGCGCGGGCTGAGATGCCGGCTGTCCCAAAGCTGCGTCATCCAACCTTTTATGCAAGGAGTTGACACTGTCGGTTAATACCTTCCACATATCCATCCACTCAGGTGTCGGCCCCGCAGGGGGCGACATCACACTTATCGGCACCTGCTCCGCCTCCACGTAAGCGTCCTAATCAAACATGTCGACACAGCCGTACCGACACACCGCACACACACACACACACAGGGAATGCTCTGACTGAGGACAGGACCCCACAAAGTCCTTTGGGGAGACAGAGAGAGAGTATGCCAGCACACACCAGAGCGCTATATAACAGAGGGATATACACTACATACAAGTTAATTTTCCCCCAATAGCTGCTTATATCACAATTTTGCGCCTAAATTTATGTGCCCCCCCTCTCTTTTTTACCCTTTCTGTAGTGTATACTGCAGGGGAGAGTCCTTCCAGCGGAGCTGTGAAGAGAAAATGGCGCTGGCTGTGCTGAGGAAGATAGCCCTGCCCCTTCAGCGGCGGGCTTCTCCCGCTTTTTTAATGAAAATTATGGCGGGGGATTAGGCACATATACAGTTTAGAACTGTATTATGTGCAGTTTGCCATTAAGGTATACTAATTGCAGCCCAGGGCGCCCCCC
The DNA here is from genome assembly GCF_028390025.1 of Pseudophryne corroboree. Taxonomy (NCBI): domain Eukaryota; kingdom Metazoa; phylum Chordata; class Amphibia; order Anura; family Myobatrachidae; genus Pseudophryne; species Pseudophryne corroboree. Next base: position 217,249,978 of record NC_086445.1, read on the forward strand.
CCCCCAGCGCCCTGCACCCAGCAGTGACCGGAGCGTGTGGTGTGCTGTGGGAGCAATGGCGCACAGCTGCAGTGCTGTGCGCTACCTTATTGAAGACCGGAGTCTTCAGCCGCCGATTTTGTCCGGTATCTTCCGTCTTCTGACTCTGCAAGGGGGACGGCGGCGCGGCTCCGGGAACGGACGATCGAGGTCGGGCCCTGTGTTCGATCCCTCTGGAGCTAATGGTGTCCAGTAGCCTTAGAAGCAGAAGCTAGCTGCAAGCATGTAGGTTTGCTTCTCTCCCCTAAGTCCCACGTAGCAGTGAATCTGTTGCCAGCAGATCTCACTGAAAAATAAAAAACCTAACAAATACTTTCTTTATAGTGAACTCAGGAGAGCCCACTAAGTGCATCCAGCTCTGGCCGGGCACAGATTCTAACTGAGGTCTGGAGGAGGGGCATAGAGGGAGGAGCCAGTGCACACCAGATGTAGTACCTAATCTTTCTTTAAAGAGTGCCCAGTCTCCTGCGGAGCCAGTCTATTCCCCATGGTCCTTACGGAGTACCCAGCATCCACTAGGACGTCAGAGAAATTATAGCTAGAATTTGATTGGTTGCTATAGGCAACGCTCCCACTTGTCCTCTTTACATGTGATAAATATCACCCATAAATGCAGCAAAGCCCACCAGGAGACAGATTGTGACAGTAGGGATAAGACCCTTCCCTTTACACCAAACCAGATATAGCCACTCTCCCCTACTTGACCAGTTTATCTTTAGCGAAGGGCCACTAAGTAGCTGCAAAAATTTCCATGATGACCACTGCCAGGTTGGGATAACTCACCCCATAACAGACAGAGTGAGAACCTATCTAAGGCTATACCAACAGGATCATCGGTGTCAGCGAGCAAGGCTGCTGGTGACACCAGGTTCCTACTCTGGAGATCTCCTCAGTGTGAGCCATTGGAGACATCAGTGAGAGGTACTGAGAATGGCACCTCTACCCAAGACACTATAGGGCGATGAGCGCTGTTCACTGAAGCAATAAAGTGAACCTATACTTACAAAAACACAAAAGTATCACTTACCTTTTTATGATGTTTCTTTAAATCTGTAATAAACTTCACCAAGTCTTCTGGATTCCTTATTATTCTATAACGAAGTGTCTTTTGTGAATCTGTACATAAAGAAAAAAGTAAGGTATAATATATATGTACTATAGTGGTCTGGTCATCCTCATGTAACTTCAAGTAGCAGAAGGGAGTTGCAGATCAAACAGCTGTTGTATTACAGATGTGTCCTAATACATACTACCAACACTATTTAAGAAATACAAATATATATATTTTCTTAAAAATGTATTATACAATTATAATTCACTCAGCCGGTGTTTGAAAAAACAGAATATCTAAAACAATTGACATTAATACTCCTAAGCAGCTGAATTTCTTTCAATAATATAGAAACTAAATAGCAACACAAGTTTCAAAACTCAAGAGTTCATTGAAACCGTTCCCACTTGTTTGTTACAAGTGGTCACATTCAATATAGTCAATGTTTCAAAGTTCCATTTTTGAGTTGGTTTAGTGTGCTTAAAATAGTACTCCAAAACAATTGGGTTCAAACTGTTTGGTTAGCACTTTATATATAAAGGTGCATTTAGCAGTTCATCAGATTGAAGCTGCTGAGTGTGTACTAAGCGGAGAAACGCATAAAGGACTTTCCGAGGCTCGGAGGATGCAGTAATCAATTCGATCCTGAGAACGAGTGGCTACCAGTGGAAAGAGGAGACCAGTCACCATGCTTACTTGAAAAACGGGTGAGAGAATAATCAGAGTCTGCCCATTGAATATCCACGCTATTCGGAGCACTTCCTTGGGACCGCTAAATGCACCTTTATATATTAAGAGTTAATTACTACAATACTCCAAGTTCTGCTAACTAAAGCATACTGTTTACAACGGACAGCAGCGAGGTCAAGTATTCTGATCAACTAAATACACCTGAGAGCTTGCGAACCAAACAGCTTGAACCCAATTGTTTTGGAGTACTATTTTAAGCACACTAAACCAACTCAAAAATGGAACTTTGAAACACTGACTATATTGTGACCACTTGTAGCAAACAAGTGGGAACAGTTTCAATGAACTCTTGAGTTTTGCAACGTGTGTTGCTATTTATTAATGTACAATAGTTTCTATATTGTTGAAAGGAATTCAGCTGCTTAGGAGTATTAATGTAAATTGTTTTAGATATTATGTTTTTTCAAACACCGGCCGAGTGTATTATAACTGTATAATAAATATTTAATAAAATATATATATTTTTTTTTATTTCTTAAATAGTGTTTGTAGTATATATCACTCACCTTGGCACAGCAGCGCTATATTTCTGTTTGTGCGTTTTAATTATACTGTTTGGGGATTAAGTGGTCCCTATTTTATGGCAGCAGCTGTTACACGGTGATTATTTATAATTTTAGATAATTGTGGTGTCTCTTGTTAATTAGCGCCCAGCGGCTTGGCACATTGTGACTGGTCATATATATTTTGTCCTAATACATCTTTGCTGCTGTCACGCCAAACAGCCCCTCTTGGCACGCAGTCTTCCGTGAGACTCTGTTAGCATTGGGTGTCTTTTTTGCTGATAATGCATTTTAGTTGCAATGCGATGAGACAAGGATATACAAGAACACTGCGCTGATTACCTCGATATGTGACACTTGTATATCTGCATATGCAGATTCAGAGTCTCAGTTAAACAAAGTGTCACGATGCAGCAGCCGTGGCTTTTTTCCTGCCAAGATCCTTTGTGCTCCATATTCAAACTCAGCCACACACAGATATCAAAGTGTTGCATATCAAACTACTCAGCACAGCCTCCTGGTGCGTCCTAGTCACATCGTGTTGCGACTAAGGTGCATTTTCTGCACACAAGAAACGCCCAACGCTAGCACAGTTGCTTGGGTCTTGTCAGCTCACTCGCACCAGGCATCTCTCCCTGTGTAGCGTATGGAGGCTAGATGTATGAGGATACAACTGTACACAAGTTTTCAGACTGTTTTCAAGAAGATTCACAGACCAAGCAAGATATCGTACTACAATACACATTAACAGGGGGCTGAACGTCATCCACCCACAGCAAAAGAGCTGGCAGTGATCATGTTCAGGACTGGAAGCTGAGAACTTAGCAAGTAATAATCATAACATACAGGCAGACAGACAATGCCATTTAGTGTGGTGGGATGTGCTTGAAAGAAATATATTACAGAATTGCATGTTTGATTTTAATTTCATTGGCACTAACCTTGTGGCTCCTCAGCAGGCGTGTTGAGTGTGGGGAATGTGTCTTGCTATATACAAAGAGAAAAAGTGTAGAATATTTTTTTTTGTTAAATAATAGATTACGTTAACAAATAAAGTGGTTCTTCTATATACTGTCCCCATTTTAAATGGCAAATCGCTCTTATCACAGGTATAGTCCCCGCAGTACACTGCATTAAAATATAGTCAATTCTATTATATGTATAAGCACATAGATAAATGAAATACCTCTTAATCATACTACTCAATTCAAGTCTCGAGAATTGAATAATGAATAAAACTGCAATCTAGGCAACAGTCAGTCATTTTCCACTATGTCTATTCTGACTAATGTCCCTGAATCTTGACTTTATGGAAGTGGTCCGCTCTCAGATCACATCACTTAATTGCAATCACCATTCCACTTATTCTTTGTACTTGTAAGTAACTGAGTAGTATACACAGAACTATATCGTAACAACATATTTTGCGTAGAAAGGCGTGTTTCGGGCTTTGCTTTTCTTAGTCTTTTTTGGAGCATTTTTAATACAGTGAACTAGAACTTTGTGTCTAATTTACTTAAGTGTCTTAAGATCACAATACGCTTAAATACATACATATTACAGATACTATAGGCTTACCATAGTGTCAGTATCTGGAGGTTGCGTTTCAGAGTCTTGTGAATCGATTAGTTTATTCCAGATATCAGTCTCTTCGGCTTCTTGCTCCCCAATAACATCTTCGGTACTCTCAGACTCAATAGGGGATTGCGATGCTGAATACAAAATACGAAATCTACAAATCATAGTGAACTCCTCCAAAACAAAGTAAACAAAATATATACTGAGAAGGGTAAGAGTGAGTGTGCCAAACACAGAATGTCTCCTACATTACATTAACTTGCAATTGGACAAAGCCAGGAAGATGAAGGGAGATTGGGGAGGGCAGGGGGGGTTATCTGGTCTTTAGATCTACAGTCAATAGGTTGACCACTAATGGTATACATGCATTAGGTCAGCAGGGTTAAAAGGTCGACATGTAAAAGGTAGTTTAAAAGGTCAACAAGGTCAAAAGGTCGACACATACATATTATAGATAAAAGTCCTATATAAAGAATCCTTCAGTAGTTCTTACGTACATGCATCAAATTAACCAGTTTTTTTTTTTTACATTGACCAATAGGAACAGACATTTCTCAGAATTCAAAATGCGGTTTGTTATTTTGTGTTAACTTTGTACCATCGTTTTGTTTGCCCTAGCAGGCAAGCTTTTAGACATGTAAGGCAATAAGTCCTTCAATGAACAGGGTATTCATATATCCCCTACCAAAGGGCTCCAACACGGGACAAAAAGAAGGGCTTTATAAAGTTTTGATTGTTGGGAGACCATATCTCATATGTAGACACATTGGCAGCACAGCTACTATCTATTTGTGCAATATACTATTTTGTCTCCACGGGTTAAAGTTTGTTTGCTATGGTGCTCATATTGTTTTTCACGTTTTGTTGCCATGCGCATACTATAGAAACAATATGCCAATGGTATCAAACTAAGGGAGAAGTCAAATTGCAGAACATTTCTACCTCCAAGAGGTACAGTTTTACAAAGATTCTGTATATTTGCTTGTTGTCATATAATGATAAAGCAATTATGGAGCGCAGTGATATAGTTACCTATACTGTGCATACCTTATAACCAACAGTGAAATTATGTTTCCTCTGGGAAGCAGGGGAACCTATAGCATAGCCAACAGGATGGAGAGGTAGCTGGAACTCCAGATGAGGAGGGCTAAAGTTGCATACACACTGGGTGTTTTTGCCCAGCGTGTATGCACAGCGACGATAGCCGACATCGCTGGGCTGAAAATCGCTCAGTGCATACACAATGAGTGCTTTTCCTCCCTGCCCAGCAATGTCAGCGGGGGTGAACGGCATTCCATAGCAGGACGCTATGGAAAGCCGTCCACCCAGCTTTTCATCTGCTGGTGATACCAGCAGATGAACGGTGGCCACTGGCGATGAAGCGGGAGTGCGCATCAGCGCTCATCGCCAGGGCATACACACGGGGTGGTTTTGAACTTAAAGCAGCTCAAAACACCAAAAGTGAGCGGCTTTCAGCTCAAAATCACCAAGTGTGTATGGGCCTTAAGAAGCCATCAGTTAGAGCTTTATTAAAGTTTCTGGAGCAGGTTTTACAGCGCTTAAAACTTTACTGGAAATAAGCCTTACACAGAGCAATTACTTTTTGCTATTCTTACACACAAAAGGTGTTCATTTAAAGGTAAGAATGTGCACTACAACTCAAAAATGTATTCATGAAAAACAAATCTATTGTTTTTTACTTCTACATTAGAAGTTAATATGCATTTGTGGGGTGTGCAGAGGTTCAATATAACGGATCTAAAGCTGCATACACACGGTGCAATATGAACTACTGATATGGACTATACAAACCATAGCGGTAGAAAACAGTACATATTGCACAGTGTGTATACAGCTTGCGATGCAGATAAACTCACCTCAGGACCGGTATCGCAAGAAAAAAAAAAATAGAGTGTGCAGGCAGGTCAGTTTTGACTAGAAATTGTACAATCTAGTACACTGTATAGTCAAAATAGCATATAGCAATGGCCATAGCAAAAATTGTACATAGCCAAAATCCCACCGTGTGCATAGTCCATATCAGTGGTTTTGGGCTCAGAGGAGTGCAAGGGAAATTGAATAGTGCAAATCGGCCACATAGGCAGAATCGCACAGTGGGTAAGCCCATTTAATCTGATATCTAGAGCTGCTAATTACCAGTCTCCACTTGCTGATCTGCAGTTTCTGTCATCCTAGGTGGATTTTCTTGATCTGTGGAACCAGATCTTTTAGGGGTCAATGTTTTAAGATCAAGGGTCTTCAATTCTTCAGACAGTTCCTCCACTATACGCTTTGTGTCAGCTGTAAAAGGAAACAATTACAAAAGTACCTCAATTAACAAAGAAAAAAAAATCCATAACAACTGCATTGCTAAAAGCAACTATTTTTGAAGAGGTGCCATGAAATGCGTTGGCCTATTATAAAAAAGATTAATACTATACAAATATGCTATGATGCCCAGCAGGAATGAAGGTAAAACAGTACAGGTTGCGTAATCCATATCCAAATATTCCAAAATACGGAATAATCCCAAATACGGAATATTTTTGAGTGAGACTGAGATAGTAAAACCTTTGTTTTCTGATGGCTCAGTGTACACAAACTTTGCTTAATACACAAAAGTTATTTAAAATATTGTATTAAATGACCTTTAGGCTGTGTATATGAAACAAAAAATGCCTTCTGTGCTTAGACTTGGGTCCCATCACCATGATCTCTCATTATGGTATGCAAATATTCCAAAATACGGAAAAATCCGATATCCAAAATACTTCTGGTCCCAAGCATTTTGGATAAGGGATACTCAACCTGTAATATTAATGCAAAAGATGGCAGATAAAGTGTAAATATATAATCCATGCTCATTGGTCTACATGAATGTATGTGGGGTTCAATTCACAAGGGAAAATGGTGACAACGCTTTGATAAGTTTACTTACAGACTTGTGCTTTTACATATTCAACATACTGCTCTGGGCTGAGAGCAGGGTGGCATCTTATGGCTTGTGGGGTGCCAGTGGTTGGAGGCCGCATGAAAGGATGATTGCAGATTCGAGCACTGTGAATGGTCAGCACGTAATTACAGGACTGTGGTTCATCCACACGGGCAATGAAGTCTCCAGAACCTTCCTCACACATGAACTGCAGTGTCAACATTAACATGTAATGTAACATTTCCAACAGTTGTTTAGCTCTCTTAAGACAAGTCAGTTAAAATAAGAAACACAGACTCATCTAAATAGGAAAGTAGCACTTGTGCTATATTGTTATTTTGCTAGATACAGACAAGCACCATCATTTGCCTGTCTAATATTCATATACTGTATTGCATCAATATGCACATGTATTATCCATTCTATGGGTATATTTTAATTAAAAAAAAAAATTGCCTTGCCTACATATTAGTCTCTGTATCTGGGAGGTGAGTGCATTTGAACTGAAGTTGAATGGTGTTAGAAAAATATGTCCACGTAAAAAACTTACAGAAAATGTGGTGGTCTGGTGGTCTGGAAGCCTAAATGTTTTGCTGAACATGTTCGGAACAAATTTGCTAGATACATACAGAGTTACACTGGTAGAGACAAGGGATGTAGCTGGCATCCCAACAATCAGGATGCCTGTGGTCAAAAGACCAACATCAGAATCCAGACACCGCTCAGAATCCTGATGGTCACAATTCCAAATGTAAGTATCGGGGAGGGTAAGGGCATTCTAACCGCTGGGATGCTGCTGTCTGTATTCTGACAGTCAACATGCCGTACCCAACCCGGGATAAGCACCAACAATAATTGTCTGTTTTGTTTTCATATATGACATTAACACTGCCACGCTGCTGGTACCATGTATAATGGGGGTAATTCCAAGTTGATCGCAGCAGGAATTCTGTTAGCAATTGGGCAAAACCATGTGCACTGCAGGGGAGGCAGATATAACATGTGCAGAGAGAGTTAGATTTGGGTGTGGTGTGTTCAATCTGCAATCTAATTTGCAGTTTTAAAATAAAGCAGCCAGTATTTACCCTGCACAGAAATAAAAAAAACCACCCAAATCTAACTCTTTCTGCAAATGTTATATCTGCCCCCCCCTGCAGTGCACATGGTTTTGCCCAACTGCTAAAAAAATTCCTGCTGCGATCAACTTGGAATTACCCCCAATATGCGTAAAACAGTGTGCGGGCATATTTCACGCTAGTTTTTGTTTTCATTTTAAAAAATAATTATAGTTTGCTAAAACATTATTAAAAAAATTGCAGTTTTGTACTTACAAATCTGTCATGGAACAAAAACAATTCACAAATTCTCCAGACAACACATTGGCCTACATAACTACTTAACTGGCATGGTCACATAGGACGACAACGCAGTCACTTGGGCTTTTGCATTTGCCTCTTTCCCTGACTTTGAATGAGAAAATCCTTCTACACATGTACAGAAAAGATTTCCTCTACTCCTGCCCCCGGTAGTGATGTGACCGCCATGCAGACACTGAAAACAGAGTGCTGAGATCAGCCGCAGCAGAGAAAACTGATCATCAGTCCTCCCTGACCAATGCTCCGCTGCACTGTGAAGGATGGGGGAAGGGTAAGTGCCACGGGTTGGGTGGGGGTGAGTGTTGTTCCCCAAAATAATTAGTGGCCCTGGGGGGTGGAAGGGAGGTGAATTAAAACATATTTATAGTGACACATAATGGAGGTAGGCTGGATGTAATACCACACAGTATATATTACAACTAGCGGCGTGGGGGGGGGGGGGGGGTAATGTCCCTCCTGATTTTACTGCCACTCTGGTTTGGGAGGCACTATTTCAATAAAGTATATTAAATTACTTTGCAAAAAAATATATTCTAAAATTAAAAAAGACGTTGAACGAAGGAAATAAAACTGGCACTTTTTGAGCAGTTTTTGGGGAAATAACTAGTCAGCTAAGTCTAATCAAATAAATGAGAGAGGGGAATGGTCGTCTTATCCTTACCCGAACTTCAGTCTCCCTCAACTTCCCATTCAGATCACATTTAGAACCGTTCACATACATCTGGCTGTGGTAACGCTTTAGTTTGTGGTGTTTCGATGCCTTAAAAGAATAAAATCTCATATCAGATATAAAAAAAATTAAATAAAAAATAAAAATAAAAAATAGAATGACACCTACGCTACACATTTAAGTGCATGAAATTCACTTCTCTACAGAATCTTACGACTATCTAGAACAGGCAAAAGAACCTCTAGCAAAACAGACTGGAGGAAACGCCTGTGTCACATACCAATGGCAGTTACTACACAAAACACAGAATGGTGGCTACCTATAGCGGCTTCCTTTTAAAAGACTTGTCGGCTCTAAATTTAAAAAACAAGAACAAAAACACATGACCAAATATGGTTACAGATACCATTTAAGGCTAGGACCATCATATTAACAGAAATTATGTAAAGTGGCATATTAGCATATCATAAGTGTAAGTAACAAAGATTTAAGCATTTTATTGAAAAATAGGTCGCTACTTGCGAGTTACCATACAGTATACATGGTGACAGAAGGTCACATAAACATGCGTTTTTGCTTCTTGGGCCATCAAACACCTGCGAGCCTGTGAGGGTGAAGATTTACTTACCACGACTTATCAGCTTGTTTCTTTTGAGAAGCTGCTGCTGAAGTGATAACCCTTACATGCAGCTCCCCACCTATGGTGTAAGTGTAACCTATTCCTGGTACAGGAGTTGGAGGAATTATCCGTTCAGCTATACTGGATAAAGTCTGTGCAAACATAGCCCAAGGTGGATCCATCTGCACCTGAATCTGCCTTGTATTTTTCAATAACCCCTGGTGAATGCTAAAACAATTTGCACACAAACCATCCTGAACCAAATCCTGAGAGGATCACACAGCTTTGCAACACAAACATGATATGGGTGTTGGTGTTGCTGTGAGTGTACCTTCCTCACCTTTGCCGCTCTTAGACATGATAAATAATCAACACTTCCACAGTGTACTACACAATGTGTGACTGTAATCACTTCAAACTTCTTAAAGTGACATACAATCCGACCCTACCCATGCACCAGGATTAAGGATCGGAATAAAACAAACTGACAGAAATATAGTAAAGTCAGCAATCACACTAGCAGTCAGTCATGTTATACATTAGTATAATAAGCAATATGAGCACATCATCAACTACATTTTAAGTATGTAGGAGAACATATTACTGCATCATGTTTAAACAGATCTAAATGTATTCAGACGCAATGCGAAAGAAACAACAGTAAATGAATACAGACTCATATGCAATAGGCACTTATCTAACTATTCGTACTCAAAGGGTAGATAGTGACTTAGTGCTGTATAACCCGTACTCAGTAGAGTGGAATACTGGGAGACTCACCTCGCTTCCAGGACTGATCAATACGTTAGCGAACGCTGAGTGGATCCAGACGCTACTAGTGTACACTGCCGCTCCATGAACCTATAGTGAACACAGACGCTCAGTGAACACGGACGCACCAGTCACACAGCCACCTATGCTGCGACTGGGTCCCCTTCGTGTACAGCATCTGAGACGGAAGCAGTTCAGGACGGGAGACTTGGAGGAAACTGGTCATGAATCAGGGGGAGGGGTGACCAGGAGAGCACCTAGACTCCCCACTGCTGACATCAACCCTAGGGATCGCGGCCTCATACTATTCCTGGAGCCTATGATCTCTAAGGCCTAGCGCTGGTGCACCCAGGGTCGCAGCCGCGTCAGCAACTGTTTGGTAGTCTCCTCCCAAAACAGAGCAGCTGTGTCCGTATTACCCTTCTAACCGGAACCGATGCTTTACCTTCTCCCCACGCTCCGCCCACAGCCTGGTAAGGTCTGCTGGACCTGCTAGTATATCAGACACAGACGCCCGCCGAAACAGCACTGTACTCTTGGGTAAGCGTTGTCGCGACTCGGCGGAGAGTTGTTGGAGCGACTCTTTCTAAGGTACGTATAAGACGCTGTTTAGAAAGATCACTCAAAAAAATAGTAAGACTATAAAAAGTAAAATAAGAAAGCTTAGGGCTGCTAAAAACCAGCAGCCCTCTGACCATGGTCCGGCTCCTGCCACACCAAACAAAAAACTGATTTGCCTAAGCAAGGAGGCGGAGATATATGGACGGGCCCGTTGCATGCTGGGAGGCTGAAAAGCTTTGACCGATTGCTGCAAATCCGCTGTCGCGCCGTCATATCCCATTGTCATCCTGTGGACCCTGCTGAAGAAACGGGTGTAGTATGGTATGCCGGCGGTCGGGCTCCCGGCGACCAGCATACCGGCGCCGGGAGCCCGACCGCCGGCTTACCGACAGTGTGGCGAGCGCAAATGAGCCCCTTGCGGGCTCGCCACGCTATTTTATTCTCCCTCCAGGGCGGTCGTGCACCCCCCACGAGGGAGAATAAGTGTCGGTATGCCGGCTGTCGGGATTCCGGCGCTGGTATACTGTGCGCCGGGATCCCGACAGCCGGCATACTGAAGACCACCCGGAGAAACAGAACATTTGCCCAGTCTTACAACTTATGACACACTGCGATAGAATCATAGTCTGAATGAAGTCTGGTACCTTTGGCCACCATCACTTCAGACATGACTAACATTTGATAAATATGGAGATAAAGGCTAAAAATATTCAGAAGGAAAAGGTTGTCATGAGTAGAATGTATTTATTAACATTATATGCTATTAACAGTACAAAATAGCAGCAAATACCTAGTCAATGTCATGTAAGTAAACTATGACTTTTGGTAATATGTGGGGGGAGGGTGGTTGCAATTTCTGGTCTATTAAAAACTTGACAGTCAGCTGCAACTGAGGTTCCAAGGAATACAATTCAGAAATACAATACAGAAAATAAACTGATAAAAGGCGAATCTATAAGGCAGGTGTGAAGACACAGGGTAAAATTGTCAAAGACACTCTATATTCCATATTTAGAAACACAAAATACATATAAAATCTGAAAGCAATTACCTCCTAAAGACAAAAATAAATAGGTAAATAATAAGAATGAAGTAAATATTCCAAGCATTGTTATAAAAGATAGATGATCTTACTCATAACGGCATTCTTCAGGAGCATTTGAAGAATCGTCTAGCAATGAATCTAAAGAAACTGAATAAGCATTTAGGAGGTTTAAATCGTACACTTAAACATATACATAAATCCATAGGGATGAAATGAGGCATGATTAGCCATGTCTGCAAAAAACCTCTTTTTAAGAAAGCAGTTGTAAAAACGGTGTCCTTCCGGCACATACAGGAAGATGGTAAAAGATTTAATTAATAAGGAATGGTACAGGTGAAAAAGCTAGATGACTACACATTTATCCATTTAACAATTATTATTTATTTATTATCCGTTATTTATATAGCAGACACATATTCTGCAGCGCTTTACAGAGAATATCTGGCCATACACATCAGCCCCTGCCCCAGTGGAGCTTACAATCTATATTCCCTAACACATGTCCACGCACACATTCATGCTAGGGTTAATTTCGTTGGGATCCAATTAACCTACCAGTATAGTTTGGGATTGTGGGAGGAAACCGGAGTACCCAGAGAAAACCCACGCAAGCATGGGGAGAATGTATAAACTCCGCACAGGTAGGGCCATGGGGGGAAAATCGAACCCTTGACCTCAGTGCTGTGAGGCAGTAATGCTAACCATTATACCATACGTACTACTGGAATGAGATTCCAGTGATCGATAGAGGGAGAGTTCTTTTATAAAAAAATAATAATAAGATAATCATCATCATCATCATCATCATGTGAAGTCACCGACTATACAGAATCTTAAACATGAGATACAAGTTTCCAAACAAGTATGACAGATTGCATGAGCAAGGCCTGAACAACCTTTTGGGGTATATTCAATTGCGGTCGAATTCCGGCGTGAAATCGACCATTTTTGGATTAGACACAAAAGTGTTGAATAAATCCTGAAAAAAATTGTGTGGGGTCCCCCCTCCTAAGCATAACCAGCCTCGGGCTCTTTGAGCCGGTCCTGGTTGTAAAAATACGGGGGGAAAAGTTACAGGGGTTCCCCCATATTTTAACAACCAGCACCGGGCTCTGCACCTGGTCCTGGTGCAAAATATATGGGGGACAAAACACGTAGGGGTCCCCCGTATTTTTAACACCAGCACCGGGCTTTAAATCACCAACTAGTCACCCCTGGTCGGGGTACCCTGGAGGAGTGGGGACCCCTTAAATCAAGGGTTCCCCCCCTCCAGCCACCCAAGGGCCAGGGGTGAAGCCAGAGGCTGTCCCCCCCCCCCCCCCATCCAAGGGCGGCGGATGGGGGGCCGATAGCCTTTTGTGATAAAAAAAAATAAATAATATTGTTTTTTGGAGCAGAACCACAAGTCCCAGCAAGCCTCACCCGCAAGTTGGTACTTGGAGAACCACAAGTACCAGCATGCAGGGGGGAAACGGGCCCGCTGTTACCTGTAGTTCTACTACAAAAAAAAATACCCCCAAAAAACACAATGCACACACCGTGATAGTACAACTTTATTACATACATGCACACCTACATACACATACTTACCTATGTTGACACGAAGCAGTCGGTCCTCTTCTCCATTAGAATCCAGGGGTACCTGTAAAGAATCCAGGGGTACCTGTAAATAAACTTATACTCACAAACAATCCAGTGTAGATCGGTCCTCTTCTTTGTTTGTAATCCAGGGACTTGGTAAAATAAAAAAAAAACCCGAAAAACACGACGTGGCGCTCCCTGATTGGCTGAAGGGACCCTCTTTGACAGCAGTCACAGGGGGTCCCGCCAGTCGGGGAAAGGGGTCCCATGTGTAAACATGGGACCCCTTTCAGTACGTGGATCGGGTTTTTAATTTTTTTATTTTACCAAGTCCCTGGATTACAAACTTAAAGAAGAGGACAGATCTACACTGGATTGTTGTGAGTATAAATAAGATTTTACTCACCGGTAAATCTATTTCTCGTAGTCCGTAGTGGATGCTGGGACTCCGTAAGGACCATGGGGAATAGCGGCTCCGCAGGAGACTGGGCACAACTAAAAGAAAGCTTTTGGTCCATCTGGTGTGCACTGGCTCCTCCCTCTATGACCCTCCTCCAGAACTCAGTTAGGATACTGTGCCCGGAAGAGCTGACACAATAAGGAAGGATTTTGAATCCCGGGTAAGACTCATACCAGCCACACCAATCACACCGTATAACTCGTGATACTATACCCAGTTAACAGTATGAACAATAACTGAGCCTCTCAACAGATGGCTCAACAATAACCCTTTAGTTAAACAATAACTATATACAAGTATTGCAGACAATCCGCACTTGGGATGGGCGCCCAGCATCCACTACGGACTACGAGAAATAGATTTACCGGTGAGTAAAATCTTATTTTCTCTGACGTCCTAAGTGGATGCTGGGACTCCCTAAGGACCATGGGGATTATACCAAAGCTCCCAAACGGGCGGGAGAGTGCGGATGACTCTGCAGCACCGAATGGGCAAACTCTAGGTCCTCCTCAGCCAGGGTGTCAAACTTGTAGAATTTAGCAAATGTGTTTGACCCCGACCAAGTAGCTGCTCGGCAAAGTTGTAGAGCCGAGACCCCTCGGGCAGCCGCCCAAGAAGAGCCCACCTTCCTCGTGGAATGGGCTTTCACTGATTTAGGATGCGGCAGTCCAGCCGCAGAATGTGCAAGCTGAATCGTACTACAGATCCAGCGAGCAATAGTCTGCTTTGAAGCAGGAGCACCCAGCTTGTTGGGTGCATACAGGACAAACAACAAGTCAGTTTTCCTGACACTAGCTGTCCTGGAGACATAAATTTTCAGGGCCCTGACTACGTCCAACAACTTGGAAGCCTCCAAGTCTTTAGTAGCCGCACGCACCACGATAGGTTGGTTCAAATGAAAAGCTGATACCACCTTAGGGAGAAACTGGGGACGAGTCCTCAATTCTGCCCTATCCATACGGAAAATTAGATAAGGGCTTTTACATGACAAAGCCGCCAATTCTGACACACGCCTGGCCGAAGCCAAGGCCAACAGCATGACCACTTTCCACGTGAGATATTTTAATTCCATGGTTTTAAGTGGCTCAAACCAATGTGACTTTAGGAAATCCAACACCACGTTGAGATCCCAAGGTGCCACTGGAGGCACAAAAGGGGGCTGAATATGCAGCACTCCCTTAACAAAAAAGTCTGAACTTCAGGTAGTGAAGCCAGTTCTCTCTGGAAGAAAATCGATAGAGCCGAAATCTGGACCTTAATGGAACCCAATTTTAGGCCAATAGTCACCCCTGACTGTAGGAAGTGCAGAAAACGGCCCAGCTGAAATTCCTCCGTTGGGGTCTTCCTGGCCTCACACCACGCAACATATTTTCGCCAAATGCGGTGATAATGGTTTGCGGTCACTTCTTTCCTAGCTTTAATCAGCGTAGGAATGACTTCCTCCGGAATGCCCTTTTCCTTTAGGATCCGGTGTTCAACCGCCATGCCGTCAAACGCAGCCGCGGTAAGTCTTGGAACAGACAGGGCCCCTGCTGCAGCAGGTCCTGTCTGAGCGGCAGAGGCCATGGGTCCTCTGAGATCATTTCTTGAAGTTCCGGGTACCAAGCTCTTCTTGGCCAGTCCGGAACAATGAGTATAGTTCTTACTCCTCTTCTCCTTATTATCCTCAGTACCTTGGGTATGAGAGGAAGAGGAGGGAACACATAAACCGACCGGTACACCCACGGTGTCACTAGAGCGTTCCCAGCTATCGCCTGAGGGTCTCTTGACCTGGCGCAATATCTTTCTAGCTTTTTGTTTAGGCAGGACGCCATCATGTCCACCTGTGGCCTTTCCCAACGGATTACAATCAGTTGGAAGACTTCTGGATGAAGTCCCCACTCTCCCGGGTGGAGGTCGTGCCTGCTGAGGAAGTCTGCTTCCCAGTTGTCCACTCCCGGAATGAACACTGCTGACAGTGCTAACACGTGATTTTCCGCCCATCGGAGAATCCTTGTGGCTTCTGCCATCGCCGTCCTGCTTCTTGTGCCGCCCTGTCGGTTTACATGGGCGACTGCCGTGATGTTGTCTGACTGGATCAGTACCGGCTGGTTTTGAAGCAGGGGTTTTGCCTAACTTAGGGCATTGAAAATGGCCCTCAGTTCCAGAATATTTATGTGTAGGGAAGTCTCCTGACTTGACCATAGTCCTTGGAAGTTTCTTCCCTGTGTGACTGCCCCCCAGCCTCGAAGGCTGGCATCCGTGGTCACCAGGACCCAGTCCTGTATGCCGAATCTGCGGCCCTCTTGAAGATGAGCACTCTGCAGCCACCACAGCAGAGACACCCTGGTCCTTGGAGACAGGGTTATCAGCCGATGCATCTGAAGATGCGATCCGGACCACTTGTCCAACAGGTCCCACTGAAAAGTTCTTGCATGGAACCTGCCGAATGGAATTGCTTCGTAGGAAGCTACCATTTTTCCCAGGACTCACGTGCAGTGATGCACCGACACCTGTTTTGGTTTTAGGAGGCCTCTGACTAGAGATGACAGCTCCTTGGCCTTCTCCTCCGGGAGAAACACTTTTTTCTGTTCTGTGTCCAGAACCATCCCCAGGAACAGTAGACGTGTCATAGGGACCAGCTGTGACTTTGGAATATTTAGAATCCAACCGTGCTGTTGTAGCACCTCCCGAGATAGTGCTACCCCAACCAACAACTGCTCCCTGGACCTCGCCTTTATAAGGAGATCGTCCAAGTACGGGATAATTAAAACTCCCTTTTTTCGAAGGAGTATCATCATTTCGGCCATTACCTTGGTAAATACCCTCGGTGCCGTGGATAGACCGAACGGCAACGTCTGGAATTGGTAATGACAATCCTGTACCACAAATCTGAGGTACTCCTGGTGAGGATGGTAAATGGGGACATGCAGGTAAGCATCCTTGATGTCCAGTGATACCATGTAATCCCCCTCGTCCAGGCTTGCAATAACCGCCCTGAGCGATTCCATCTTGAACTTGAATTTTTTTATATATGTGTTCAAGGATTTCAAATTTAAAATGGGTCTCACCGAACAGTCTGGTTTCGGTACCACAAACATTGTGGAATAGTAACCCCGTCCTTGTTGAAGGAGGGGCACCTTGACTTATCACCTGCTGGGAATACAGCTTGTGAATTGCCTCTAGCACTGCCTCCCTGCCTGAGGGAGTTGTTGGCAAGGCAGATTTGAGGAAACGGCGGGGGGGGGGGGGGGGGGGGGGGGAGACGTCTCGAATTCCAGCTTGTACCCCTGAGATACTACTTGAAGGATCCAGGGATCCACCCGTGAGCCTGCCCACTGATTGCTGAAGTTTTTGAGACGGGCCCCCACCGTACCTGGCTCCGCCTGTGGAGCCCCAGCGTCATGCGGTGGACTTGGAGGAAGCGGGGGAGGACTTTTGCTCCTGGGAACTGGCTGTATGCTGCAGCTTTTTCCCTCTACCTCTGCCTCAGGGCAGAAAGGACGCGCCTTCAACCCGCTTGCCCTTATGGGGCCGAAAGGACTGTACCTGATAATACGGTGCTTTCTTTGGTTGTGAGGGAACATGGGGTAAAAATGCTGACTTCCCAGCTGTTGCTGTGGAAACGAGGTCCGAGAGACCATCCCCGAACAACTCCTCACCCTTATAAGGCAAAACTTCCATGTGCCTTTTAGAATCTGCATCACCTTTCCACTGCAGAGTCCATAACCCTCTCCTGGCAGAAATGGACATTGCACTTATTTTAGATGCCAGCCGGCAAATATCCCTCTGTGCATCTCTCATGTATAAGACTGCGTCTTTAATATGCTCTACGGTTAGCAATATAGTGTCCCTGTCTAGGGTATCAATATTTTCCGACAGGGAATCTGACCACGCAGCTGCAGCACTGCACATCCATGCTGAAGCAATAGCTGGTCTCAGTATAATACCCGTGTGTGTATATACAGACTTCAGGATAGCCTCCTGCTTCCCATCAGCAGGCTCCTTTAGGGCGGCCGTATCCGGAGACGGTAGTGCCACCTTCTTTGACAAGCGTGTGAGCGCTTTATCCACCCTAGGGGATGTTTCCCAACGTGACCTATCCTCTGGCGGGAAAGGGTACATCATTAGTAACCTTTTAGAAATTACCAGTTTTTTTATTGGGGGAAGCACACGCTTCTTCACACACTTCATTTAATTCCTCAGATGGAGGAAAAACTACTGGTAGTTTTCTCTCCAAACATAATACCCTTTTTTGTGATTCCTGGGGTAACATCAGAAATGTGCAACACATTTTTCATTGCCTCAATCATGTAACGTGTGGCCCTATTGGAAGTTACATTAGTCTCATCGTCGTCGACACTGGAGTCAATATCCGTGTCGACATCTGTGTCTGCCATCTGAGGTAGCGGGCGTTTTAGAGCCCCTGATGGCTTTTGAGACGCCTGGGCAGGCACAGGCTGAGAAGCCGGCTGTCCCATATTTGATATGTCGTCAAACCTTTTATGTAAGGAGTCGACACTGTCGCGTAATTCCTTCCACATAACCATCCACTCAGGTAATGACCCCGCAGGGGGTGACATCACATTTATCGGCATCTGCTCCGCCTCCACATAAGCCTCCTCATCAAACATGTCGACACAGCCGTACCGACACACCGCACACACACAGGGAATGCTCTGACAGAGGACAGGACCCCACAAAGCCCTTTGGGGAGACAGAGAGAGAGTATACCAGCACACACCAGAGCGCTATATAACACAGGGATGAACACTATAACTGAGTGATTATCCTATATATATATATACTATATATATATATATATATATATATATATATATATATATATATATATATATATATATACATACACACACACACACATATACATACATACATACATATACTGCTGCGCCTAAATTTAGTGCCCCCCCTCTCTTTTTTACCCTTTGTAGTCTTGAAACTGCAGGGGAGAGCCTGGGAGCGATCCTTCCAGCGGAGCGGTGAGGGAAAAATGGCGCCAGTGTGCTGAGGGAGATGGCCCCGCCCCTTTTTCGGCTGACTTTCTCCCGCTTTTTTATGGATCCTGGCAGGGGTATTTTTCACATATATAGCCTCTAGGACTATATATTGTGATTTTTTTGCCAGCCAAGGTGTTAATATTGCTGCTCAGGGCGCCCCCCAGCGCCCTGCACCCATCAGTGACCGGAGTGTGAGGTGTGCATGAGGTGCAATGGCGCACAGCTGCAGTGCTGTGCGCTACCTTGTTGAAGACCGAAGTCTTCTGCCGCCGATTTTCAGGACCATCTTCTTGCTTCTGGCTCTGTAAGGGGGACGGCGGCGCAGCTCCGGGACCGGACGATCGAGGTCGGGCCCTGTGTTCGATCCCTCTGGAGCTAATGGTGTCCAGTAGCCTAAGAAGCCCAAGCTAGCTGCAAGCAGGTAGGTTCACTTCTTCTCCCCTTAGTCCCTCGTAGCAGTGAGTCTGTTGCCAGCAGATCTCACTGAAAATAAAAAACCTAAAATATACTTTCTTTTCTAGGAGCTCAGGAGAGCCCCTAGTGTGCATCCAGCTCAGCCGGGCACAAGATTCTAACTGAGGTCTGGAGGAGGGTCATAGAGGGAGGAGCCAGTGCACACCAGATAGACCAAAAGCTTTCTTTTAGTTGTGCCCAGTCTCCTGCGGAGCCGCTATTCCCCATGGTCCTTACGGAGTCCCAGCATCCACTTAGGACGTCAGAGAAATTGTATTTACAGGTACCCCTGGATTTTACTGGAGAAGAAGAGGACTGACTACTTCATGTCAACATAGGTAAGTATGTGTGTATGTAAGCGTGCATGTATGTAATAAAGTTGTACTTTCACGGTGTGTGCGTTGTGTTTTTTTGGGGGTATTTTTTTTGTAGTAGAACTACAGGTACCAGCGGGCCAATTCCCCCCCCCCCCCGCATGCTGGTACTTGTGGTTCTCCAAGTATCAGCTTGCGGGGAGGCTTGTTGGGTTCTGCTACAAAAAAAAAACAATATTCTTTTTTTGTCACAAAATGCTATCAGCCCCCCATCCGCCGCCCTTGGATGGGTAGGGGAACAGCCTCGTGCTTCACCCATGGCCCTTGGGTGGCTGGAGGGGTGACTAGTTGGTGATTTAATGCCAGGGCCACAGGGACCTATATAAAAGTGTGTCCCGGCTGTGGCATTATCTCTCTGACTAGTGGAGCCCAGTGCTGGTGTTAAAAATACGGGGGACCCCTACGTGTTTTGTCCCCCGTATTTTTTGCACCAGGACCAGGCGCAGAGCCCGGTGCTGGTTGTTAAAATATGGGGGAACCCCTGTAAATTCCCCCCCCGTATTTTTACAACCAGGACCGGCTCAAAGAGCCAGAGGCTGGTTATGCTTAGGAGGGGGGACCCCATGCAATTTTTTTTCAGGATTTTTTACACTTTCAACACCCCTTCCAACTGAAAAACATGCACTGATCTCTCCATATTATTGTAGTCCATAAAAAATATAATATTCTTTAAAAAAAAAAAAAAAAAAATCAATCAATTAAATAATACTTGTGGCTCATAAATAGACAAACCAAGTAGATAATCCCTTCAAATATAAATAGATACGCTATTAGCAATCCAAAAAGCACCAAAGAATACATATTAAAAAATTTTATTAGATCACGACAGAAAAATTAGGCGGAATGAAATTGACGAAATGGCTGTCGAAAAGCACTGTTGTCAAATCGACATTCTTTAATTGAATATACTTTTGTCGAAAAGCCGCATTTTTAACATTGCAGACATGTCGAATTGCAAAAAGTCGAAAATGAAATGGCAGGTTTTTCGTTGAAAAGTACTGTATTGAATTGTCGAATCAAAGTAGACAGTTTTTTTGTGTCGAAAATGACCCGTTTTTCGACAATTTCGGCAATTCGACCGCAATTGAATATACCCCTATATGTAAGCAAGGAAAGGAGAGTCAATAGAAGTAGAATATATATTTTTTCAGTAGTAGTTTATGCTAAAGCGGAGTATATATATGACAGTCTGGAATAGGACTGAAAGTCACGCTATTGTGATGGATTTATTATGATATCCCGATAGGCGGGACAGAAGCATACCGACCATCAGAATTCCGACAGCACCACAGAAAGTACCGTAATCCTCCCCCTGATCCCTACCCTAACCCTCCCCAGTGGGGTGCCTAACCCTAACCATCCCTTTCCCGCTGCCTAACCCTCCCTTATGGGTGCCTAACCCTCCCCGCTGGAGCCTAACCATCCCTTCCCCGCTCCTAACCATAACCTTCCCATCCCTGCACACTAATCCCCCCCCCCCCCCTTCTAATGCATAAACCTAGCCTCCAACCCCTCGCAGCAGGACGCGAGTGCATCCCGCTATAACGACGATTGGGATTCCGGGCGTCTGTATTTTGACGCCGGGATCCCGACCTCTGTTGAGATTTTGACGCCAGTCTTATGCCGTTGTTCGGGATTCCGGCGCAGGAATTTCGACCTCCAGGATCTTGTCCGGCGGCATTTCAACTGCATCCCATTGTGACATGCAGCAATCGGACATTTTACCTAAAGCAGTGATCTCCAACCCGTAGCTCGCGAGCTACCGGTAGCTCGCCGTAGTATTTTTGGTAGCTCACAGAGCGCACAGACTGGCACTCCTCCTCCTTTCATTTTTAATATGGTGCCGGCCGTCAGCCAATCAGAGCTCGTAGACCGGCAGTGGCGGCACCTGATTGGCTCACTTACCGGCACCATATTTTAAATGCCCGCCGCCGGCGGAGACTGTCACCCTCACCGCAGCCGCTCTCCGCATTTCACAGGAGAGGCGCGCGCTGCGCTCTCCTCCCCTTCCGTCCCTCATACAGGA
The DNA here is from genome assembly GCF_028390025.1 of Pseudophryne corroboree. Classification (NCBI taxonomy): domain Eukaryota; kingdom Metazoa; phylum Chordata; class Amphibia; order Anura; family Myobatrachidae; genus Pseudophryne; species Pseudophryne corroboree. The sequence continues at coordinate 217,271,767 of NC_086445.1, forward strand.
GGAGCAGCACCAGCGGCAGTAGAAGCCAGCAAGGGTTAGCACTGTGTGGGGCACTGTATCGGACACTGCGGGGAAACATTTTATCTGGCGCTGCGGAGGGAATTGTATCTGGCACTGCTAGGGGGCATTATTTGTGTATCTGGCACTGCTGGGAGGCATTATTTGTGTATCTGGCACTGCTGGGAGGCATTATTTGTGTATCTGGCACTGCTGAGGGGCATTATTTGTTTATCTGGCACTGCTGGGGGGCATTATTTGTGTATCTGGCACTGCTGAGGGGCATTATTTGTGTATCTGGCACTGCTGGGAGGCATTATTTGTATATCTGGCACTGCTGAGGGACATTATTTGGAGTCCTGTTGGAGAAAGTGCACTATATAAATAAAATTAATAATAATAATAATAATAATAATAATAATAATAATAATAATAATAATAATATTATTATTATTATATCTGGCACTGCTGGGAGGCATCATTTGTCTATCTGGCACTACGCGGGGGGGCATTACTTGTAGTTGCAGGAACGCAGGCGCATTAGGGGGAGGGGGTAGCTTCTTCAGAGGTTTTATTTTCCGAAAGTAGCTCACACCCCAATTAAGGTTGGAGACCACTGACCTAATGCATGACTTTCATTATTGATTATCTACTTTAGGAAATCCACGTAATTCAGGCTTAAAATTACAAACAGTAGTAGCTTGCACATGGATGATAGACAACAATCCAAATAGTCTCACCTTTGCAGTCTCATTATCCCAGTCAAATTCTGACTGATAGTATCCAAGATATAGTATGTCTCCTTTTACCTCGGTTTCTAAAAGAAGAAAAATAATTTTACACAAAGAAAAGAACTAGAAAGCTTCAATTTCTTATTTTTCCCCCCCCAGAGGATGATGTGGGTGAGCCCTTATGAACCCCTACATAACCATGAGAATTTATTTGTTCGAGACCAGGACACATTGGTTAAACTGCAAAATATTTGACACTAGTCTACCTTATAACCCTTTTACAACAAAGAAATAACCCGGGTTATTGATGGTGAAACGTTTGCTGTAACATAGAGACTGAAATATAAACCTCGGTCCAGTCACGTAGGAATCTAACCCTGGTAGCTACAAGGGCCGAACCTGGGAAAGACCCGGGTAATAATACAGAGCAAATGCGTGACCCAGGTCATGCTAAAAGCTTCTGGACAGCCATCTCACCGACACGTGGAGATGATGTCATTTCCAAGCACCGACAGAGAAAAAACCCGCCATTAACCTGGATCTGGCCTGCGGTGTGACACGGCTTGAAACAGTGTTTAATTACCCAGGTCGGACCCATGGTTTTGCTGGAAAAGGGGCATCTGTGGCTCTTGCATAATTTATTTCCAAGGCAGGAAAGGTCTTTCTTTTGGCATCATAAGTGCATTACGTATGGCAAAAACAGCAAGATGGGTAGTGGGGGAAGATGTGGGTCTGTGTCTAGTAACTACTAGTTACCAGACATATATAATGCATACCTAGAAAGTTTTCCAGATTGATTTCTGTCATGTTGCACTGCACTGCAGGTGGGGCAGACGATGTAACGTGCAGAAAGATTTAGATTTGGGTGGGTTATATTGTGTCTGTGCAAGGTAATTACTAGCTGCTTTTGCATGTAGCCCACAAATGTTAGACAGCTTTATTTTTACACTGCAATTTAGATTTCAGTTTAAACACACCCCACCCAAATTAAAACCGGGTGCACACTAGACATCATTTTAAACAAATTTTTCGATAACCATTCGTCAAATTGGGAATGTCACTAGCCATGACATGCTGCAGAATGCCGCAAATGATTGAATCGCCCCTTGGAAAAGCATAAAGGGAAAACAGCATCAGAGAGCCTAATTCATGTTTGTACGGAACTGCACAACAGCAAGAAAGCGGCTATGCAATTCCATGTGATTAAAATTCAAATGTAGTAGATGGTGTCTGTAGGAGATAGGTGCTTCTTGCACGTGATGCTTCTGGGCAACGGTCTGTGGACGATGGCACAGAACTTGGACCCATCACGCCTTCAAAACAGGGACCTCACCAGTTGCAGTCCCCCCAAACGACCCAGCATGCTGCGGCTGACAAAGGGCTGCAAGCGATACCGAACAACCCGTTCTGCACATGCGCAGAATGGGTCTTGCCCCTGTGCAGACCCCACACCATAGGATTTGTACGTAAACCATCAGGTACATTAAAGTCATGATCTGGATTATTCTATGATTTTGCTTCCTTCATAGTATTTGCTTTGAGTATCAAAACTAAATACATTACTTACCTAGACAGATTAATTATTATTATAAAATATAACAACATTGGCTGAGACAATATTCATGAGGGTGTTAACATTAGAATTATTGAGGAACCATGACAACACATCAATCTCTTCTGCTTCATACACTGCCTGATGCAGCCGACAGGACACTCAGAAAATATTCTGTTGGATGGACATGCTGGATGATCCGGCATGCCCGGCCGATGGATATTTTCGGATTGGTCTGCAGTGTAGAATCTACAATTATCTGGGCTATACTTCAATATTAGGTGGATTGGCCAGATAATGGTAGCATGTATGCCCAGCATTAGTTATGATTACCAGTTCCTAGTAAATGTATAGGCTGTATTGTCCAGGTCATCAATTAAGTAATTTTGCCTCCAATTCCCATTTATACCCCTTTTACATCGAGCTTTTGACCCGGGTTAATCTGGGTCGCAGCTCAGTGTAAAAGGGTTTACCTGGATTGAACCCTGCTTGCTTGCTTGCAGGGTTGAATTTAGGAAGGACCCTCGGTCGAGGTGCAATATAAACGGGTAAGCCAGGTCGCTGCGGCCCAGCACCCATTCCCTGAATAGGAAGAGCAGGTGCTTAGTGATCATTTGATCTCCAAGCACCGCCTCCTCACGCGTTGACGGTGAAGTCACCAACCCGGCATATTGCATAATCCATTTTTCTAGTAACACAGGAGAGAGAGGGGTGTGGACACATTAATTAGGTAGGGCTTACCTGCAAGTGGGCAGTTTCTTTAAACTCCCCCTTAAGAAATGTAGTTTGCAGAAAACAGGAGTGGTGAGCCACAGTGCCAGAGTAATAAAAGGCTGCTCACAAAAAAAAAAAGACACTTGGGATAAAAACTCTTTTCTGTACCATTATTTTCTGAATAACACGGCAAGACCTTGACGAACTATACTAAAGACATCAATATTTTATTTGTTTTGTTAACACCATTGGAGCAATTCTCTGGCTCTAGGTGCATTTCAGTTGTGCACGTTCTTATCTTATGATGTATGCAGAGTAAGTACATAATAAAGTACAATCAAAGATATAAAACCATGATCATGTTCAGATAGATGATATAGAGTGGTATCCAATTAGCCGCAATAATGCTGCGGCCGCAAGAAATGGGGTTTTCATGTTTTTTTAATTTTAGCACTGATTTTTTATCACCCCTAACCAATTCCTTTGTTAGAAAAACAACTGTTTTTATCTCGCGAACATACATCAGGCCCGAGAAAAGCCACGGACCTATGTATTTTCGCGGCACTTTTGTGAAAAAAAAAAAAAGGGAGGTACTTATCCAGGATTTGGCTTCGCCTGCTTGAGATGGTGTGTTGAGAGAGGATGCAGGGAAAAATTATGGTGTGGCTGAGAGACGCAGGGGGGAAAGGGTATGACTGAGCGGCAACGCAAGGGGGGATGGTGTGGTTGAGAGACGATGCATGGGTCAGGGAGTGACACAGGTGGCACGAGTCTGGTTGAACTGCTGATGTATGATGATGACCTTGTTAATATTTCTACACAAACAGGCATCTTCCAGATGATGTGATGTTCTACATGAATAGTGAATACAGACGGAAGACGCTGTCTGCCTTAGAGGCTACATCTCTTCAGAGGTTCCCCATTGTGAGAAACCATCGTATAGTTATAATGCATATGAAATTTTCAGTGAGCACGCCCCCTCTGGCATGTGGCCACGCCCATTTTTCTGGGCACACACATAGTTTTAACAAGTGTTTTTTTTAATGGGGGGCGCCGTTCACAATTTTGCTCTGGGCGGCAAAGACCCTAGTTACGCCTCTGCCGATAGCCCCCGCGGCTAATTGGATACCGCCCTATATGGTACCCTTATGACTGGCTAGCCCCCATCAAGTGTGATGTTATTAGACATTTTGCTAGCAAAATGTACCTACAACGTTTACATAATGCTGGTAACATGCAAGATTAATTTGTATTATCCTGTAAAGCATTATTCAGCAATATGATATATACCTTCAATATGGTATTGTTGTATGTGTTTTCCATAACAAAACTCATAGGTCCACCAGTCTTTAGTCTGAAAAGAAAAAATGCACTTGCTTTAAAACTGCTGCTTAATATTTAATTAAGTTAGCAAAAAACAAAACAAAACAAAACACAAAATACATTTTTGTCTTCTATTACACACAGTTATCATTGAATACGACACCTACACAAAGGAAACCAAATCACTGGTATGTTGTACACTAAAACTCCTACCTTTGTCAGACATGGGGCTGCTTCCATAGGCTTCAAAAGATCAGCTATTCCAAGCCCCGAGTAGGCCTGAGATTCTTCATCCTTGTCCTGCTGGAATTTCACAGCAACCGCTGGGAGCTTGCATTCATAATTCTGCTTGTACTTTGAGGAAATCGTCACAATGCCACCAGCTTTACTCTGCATTTGCAACAAAATATAAAATTTAATAATCATTAATAATTTCCCATTAAATCATTAAGCTTTTTGGGGCACGAAACCTTAGTTCTGCAAAACATAGATTACAGTATTTGTACAATGTAAAATAAATATATGTACAGACACTCAAAACTTTGCTTTCTGTTAGATTTGCAGTTGATTTCTCTTATACGGTGCAATAAAATCTACTGTATGAATGTTACAACACTGAAAAGCTAAGGTATAGCTCTGGTTTCCAAGTGAAGCATTTTGTACAACAATGTTAAAAAAACACTGGACTTTGACATTTTAAATAAAATCAGTTTATACTCCGCTCTCCCGTCTAAATGTTGAACGTGCAGGAACAAAACAAAAAAAAAAAAAAAAGTTAGCAGGACAGAACCCAATTTTTTTTTATTTTAAGAATAGTAAAACAAAGCAAAAAAAACAACAAAAAAAACGTTTAACTAGAGGGTAAATAGGGTGTGAACTCAATGCCCTCCAATGGATTCAGAGAAAAACACTAAAATTTGTAAACGTACAGTAGGTCCAGTGGAGCACCTCGTAAAGTAGGTCCAGTGGAGCACCTGGTTCAAGCAAAGTTCCATGTTTCACCATCACTAGCCAGTCCAGTATCACAAACTGCACTTGGAACACTTCTCTTTAAAGCTTTTGAAGAATAGCCATCTGAAGATAAACGTAACTTAATTGAAGTCTAAAAGACACCTGTGGATCCCTGGTCCTGGAGCAAAATCAATCCAACCTGTAGGTCATGTTGATGCATAGGAAACGATTGCTGAGCAGTTTTCCACTCCTGGTATGAACATGGCCATTATTGCCAGAATATTTTGTTCTGCACAATGCATGACCTTGAATGTATTCAATGCAAGGAAGCTCTTCGTGTCTAACTGGGTAAGAACCAAGCTTTATTTCTCAAAATGTATAATCCCCATGTGCCTACAATATCTGTGCCATTGGTTGGAATAAAACTGTGCCCACCTCATCTGATGATATAAAAATAAGTTTCCCCACAATGATTAACATCTGACTACATACTCGCAGGCTCTAAATTTTATATATACATGGAAGACCAATAATGAAGATATGGGGGTATATGCAATTGCGGTCGAATTCCCGAAATTGTCGAATTTCGGGTCATTTTCGACCAAAAAAAAAAAAATTTGCCTATGCAATTCAGTGCTTTCCGACCAAAAAACGGACTTTCAAAATTCGACTTTTTGAAATTCGAATTTTTGCAAATTCGACTTTTCTGCAATGATATAAGTGCTGCAATTCGACCAAAGCATATTCAATTCAAGTTTGGAAATTCGACAGCAGTGCTTTTAGACAGCAAATTCGTCATTTTCAATCCGCCACACTTTGGAGGGTGAAAACAAATAAAAAAAATGTAAACATGTTTTTTTTTTGTGTTTTTTTTTTTTGGGAATAGCAGATCTATTTATATTAGAAGGGATTAGGTACTTTTTTTTTTTTTTTGGAGGCACAAATATTATTTATATATTTTTTAAAATATTATTTTTTTTTATATTGCTGGAACGGTAAAATCCTAAAAAAAAAAAATGGCATGGGGTCCCCCCTCCAAAGCATAACCAGCCTCGGGCTCTTCGAGCTGGTCCTGGTTCTAAAAATGCGGGGGGAAAATTGACAGGGGATCCCCCGTATTTTTAAAACCAGCACCGGGCTCTGCGCCTGGTGCCAAAAATACGGGGGACAAAAAGAGTAGGGGTCCCCCGTATTTTTAACACCAGCATCGGGCTCCACTAGCTGGACAGATAATGCCACAGCCGGGGGTCACTTTTATGCCGTGCCCTGCGGCCGTGGCATTAAATATCCAACTAGTCACCCCTGGCCGGGGTACCCTGGGGGAGTGGGGACCCCTTCAATCAAGGGGTCCCCCCCCCCAGCCACCCAAGGGCCAGGAGTGAAGCCCGAGGCTGTCCCCCCCCATCCAATGGGCTGCGGATGGGGGGGCTGATAGCCTTTTGTGATCATGAAAAGAATATTGTTTTTTCCAGCAGTACTACAAGTCCCAGCAAGCCTCCCCCGCAAGCTGGTACTTGGAGAACCACAAGTACCAGCATGCGGGAGAAAAGTGGGCCCGCTGGTACCTGTAGTACTACTGGAAAAAAAATACCCAAATAAAAACAGGACACACACACCGTCGACAGTAAAACTTTATTTCATACGTCGACACACACATACTTACCTATGTTCACACGCCGACATCGGTCCTCTTCTCCATGTAGAATCCACGGATACCTGAAAATAAAAGATCAATATACTCACCTCAACCAGGGTCCAGAGATAAATCCACGTACTTGTAGAAAATAACAAACCGGACACCCGCTCCATGCCGGACTGAAAGGGGTCCCATGCTGACACATGGGACTCCTATCCCCGAATGCAGAGAGACCTCTCAGTGACAGCTGTCACAGAAAGGTCCCTTCAGCCAATCAGGAAGCGCTACTTCCGTGGCGCTCACCTGATTGGCTGTTCGCTGTCTGTGCTGTGACAGCGCATCGCAAAGCCGCTCCATTACTTTCAATGGTGGGAACTTAGCGGCTAGCGGTGAGGTCACCCGCCGGTCAGCGGCTGACCGGCGGGTGACCCCACCGCTACCCGCAAAGTTCCCACCATTGAAAGTAATGGAGCGGCTTTGCGATGCACTGTCACAGCACAGACAGCGAACAGCAAATCAGGTGAGCGCCACGGAAGTAGCGCTTCCTGATTGGCTGAAGGGACTTCAGTGACAGGAGTCACGTGATGTCCCGGCATTCGGGGAAAGGGGTCTGATGTGAAAGCATTGGACCCCTTTCAGTCCGGTATGGAGCGGGTATTTGCGTTTTTTTTTTTTTTTACAAGTACGTGGATTATCTCTCTGGACGTGGATTTATCTCTGGACGCTGGAAGGTGAGTATAATTTTTTCACAGGTACCCTCGGATCGTCGGAGACCGTGGCAGTCGGCGTGTCAACATAGGTAAGTATGTGTGTGTCGGTAGTGTGTAATAAAGTTTTACTATCAAGGTGTCTGTGTCCTGTTTTTATTTGGGTATTTTTTTTCCAGTAGTACTACTACAGGTACCAGCGAGCCCGTTTTTCTCCCGCATGCTGGTACTTGTGGTTCTCCAAGTACCAGCTTGCGGGGGAGGCTTGCTGGGACTTGTAGTACTACTGTAAAAAACAATATCTTTTTATTATCACAAAAGGCTATCAGCCCCCCCATCCGCAGCCCATTGGATGGGGGGGGGGGACAGCCTCGGGCTTCACCCTTGGGTGGCTGGGGGGGGGGGGACCCCTTGATTGAAGGGGTCCCCACTCCCCCAGGGTACCCCGGCCAGGGGTGACTAGTTGGATATTTAATGCCACGGCCGCAGGGCACGGCATAAAAGTGACCCCCGGCTGTGGCATTATCTGTCCAGCTAGTGGAGCCCGATGCTGGTGTTAAAAATACGGGGGACCCCTACTCTTTTTGTCCCCCGTATTTTTTGGCACCAGCACCAGGCGCAGAGCCTGGTGCTGGTTTTAAAAATACGGGGGATCCATGCCCAATTTTTCCCTGCATTTTTAGAACCAGGACCAGCTCGAAGAGCCCGTGGCTGGTTATGCTTTGGAGGGGGGACCCCACGCCATTTTTTTTCCGGGATTTTCCCGTTTTTTCCCGTTTTTTTAAAATCGCGGCAAAATCCGCCAAATCGACCGATTTTCGCCCGCGGTTCTGGCGAATCCGTTTTTCATTGAATATGGTGAATTCCGGCAGCCACCTGCCAGAATTCACCTGGCGAATTGAGTCGGAAAAAAAAACGGCGAAAAATAGCCGCGATTCGCCGTGAATTGCATATACCCCATAGTCTAGTGTTCTAGAGATATCTAAAACACACGAAGTATATAATGCCCCTCATTTAGAGATCTCAAACCACAGATTCCAGTAGAAAAGCACACTGGCTCCCACCACAGCAAGCGTTTGGTTAACTCAGCACCTGTTATGTGGACAAAATTGGCTGAGGGCTTGGTCACAGTTTTATTTTCCCTCTGTGCTGTCCTCCTTGATGGGCAGGGACTGCTTCCTTAGAATCTGGGACTTCCCATTACTAGTAGCACAAAAAAAGATCAACAGCAAACCTTAGCAAATTATACCTCATGGGTCTCTTCCTTTCTGTAGTATCCAATCACAAAAAACACAGGAGTCTTCTAAAGGTGGGTACTGACCTAAAGATATATCTGCAGATGGCAGTTGTTCATACACATTGACCAACCACCACTGCCACCTGCAGATATATCGGTTGTTGGGGACATTGGGCAATAAATCTTTCCTCCGTACACACTGGCAGATCATCCTCATGTTTACATAATGGGCTGCCGTTCTAAAGAGCACACAGGTAAAATAAATAGGCCTTTTTTCTCTGTGTTCTCTCCCACTGTATCGCCCGATTTAACCAATTTGTATGAATTACACTTTTTGTCCATTTCCCAGTGTTTGGGAGAAAATGATCGATTGTCATTTGCTCTCATCCATTACCAGTTTTTAATTTCAACCAGCCAGATCTGACAGATTATCTGACAGTTAATTGTGGGCAATTGCTTCAATTTTAAAATGCACCTAAAGAAGCAAATTTTACCACAATTGTATCTACCACTGGTGAATAAAAATATGAAGTGTGAACAAACCTCACCATTGTTGTCTGCTGTAAATAAATGCATTGTTTAAATGTAACAGATGTAACTGGGAAAGGACACGGTAATTTCAGACATAAAATACATGTCTGATTTCTCTGAAAACTCCAACAGATATTTATTCTATACTTTTTTTTTTTTTTTACAATAAAGCATAAACCACACAGATTGATTTAGTACAATTTTCAGGAGGGTCATGCTTATTACCTTTTAATGGATTGTATGTGTAACAGACGTAACCCGAAAATTGTCACAGACGTAACAATCAAATATATTAATCAGGAAATGAAAAAAAAAAAAGCCCCTTGCACAAACTAGTACAGGGTCATTTACCTTTCTAACAATGTTTTCAGATGGGTACCATATCTCATCATCTTTGTTATAACTTTCACTAACATAAAACCACATGAAACACGGATTATCAACATATAATTTCTGACAGTACATGTTTTTTACCTTTGTTTTCAGAAAACAGCAATGGATAATCAGTGGTCACAATGTCTGCCTGATGCCTGGTAGCCATTACTGAAATCAGACAAAATGGCAGCATGTCATGTGACACACTGTTACCAACCCATTTAACTACTATAGACTATGACTGGTACACTGGAAAATTCGTTTTTTTGAATATTTCAACTTTATTTTTTCATGACCCATGACCACTTTTGGTTGGAATTGCCCTTGTATAGTGTACAGTGCATCCTGAAAGTATTCACAGTGCTTCACTTTTTCCACATTGTTATGTTACAGACTTATTTCAAAATGGAATAATTTTTTTCCCTCCAAATTCCCTTCACACAATTCCACATAATGACAACGTGAAAAGTTTTTTTTGAGATTTTTGCAAATATATTAAAAAACTAAAATCACATGCTCAGGTGCATCCTGTTGCCACTGATCATCCTTGAGATGTTCCTACAGCTTAATTGGAGTCCACTTGTGGTAAATTCAGTTGATTGGACATGATTTGGAAAGGCACACACCTGTCTATATAAGGTCCCACACTTAACATTCTATGTCTGAGCACAAACCAAGCATGAAGTCAAAGGAATTGTCTGTAGACCTCCGAGACAGGATTGTCTCGAGGCACAAATCTGGGGAAGGGTACAGAAAAATATCTGCTGCTTTGAAGGTCCCAATGAGCACAGTGGACTCCATTACCGGTAAATGGAAGAAGTTCGGAACCACCATTCCTAGAGCTGGCCGGCCATCTAAACTAAGCGATCGGTGGAGAAGGGCCCTAGCCAGGGACGTGACCAAGAACCCAATGGTCACTCTGTCAGAGCTACAGCATTCATTTGTGGAGAGAAGAGAACCTGCCAGGACAACCATCTCTGCAGAAATCCACCAATCAGGCTTGTATGGTAGAGTGACCAGACAGAAGCCACTCCTTAGTAAAAAAACACACGGCAGCCCACCTGGAGTTTGCCAAAATGCACCTGAAGGACTCTCAGACCATGAGAAACAAAATTCTCTGGTCTGATGAAACACAAATTAAACTCTGATGTGAATGCCAGGCAACATGTTTGGAGGAAGCCAGACACCGCTCATCACCAGGCCAATACCATCCTTACAGTGAAGCATGATGGTGGCAGCATCATGCTGTGGGGATGTTTTTCAGCAGCAGGAACTGGGTAGACTAGTCAGGATAGAGGAAAAGATGAATGCAGAAATGTACAGAGACATCCTGGATGAAATCTTACTCTTGACCTCAGACTAGGGCAACGGTTCATCTTTCAGCAGGACAACGACCCTAAGCACACAGCCAAGATATCAAAGGAGTGGCTTCAGGACAACTCTGAATGTCCTTGAGTGGCCCAGCCAGAGCCCAGACTGGAGACCGATCTCTAGAGAGATCTGAAAATGGCTGTGCACCGAAGCTTCCCATCCAGCCTGACGGAGCTTGAGAGGTGCTGCAAAGAGGAATGGGCAAAACTGCCCAAAGATAGGTGTGCCAATTTTGTGGCATCACATTCAAGAAGACTTGATGCTGTAATTGCTGCCAAAGGTATAACAAAGTATTGAGCAAAGGCTGTGAATATTTATGTACAAGTGATTTCTAGCTATATTTTTAATACATTTTCAAAAATCTCAAAAACACTTTTTTCACGTTGTCATCATGGGGTGTTGGGGGTAATTCCGAGTTGATCGCACCAGGAACTTTGTTAGAAGTTGGGCAAAACCATGTGCACTTCAGGAGGGGCAGATATAACATGTGCAGAGAGATTTGGGTGGGGTGTGTTCAAACTGAAATCTAAATTGCAGTGTAAAAATAAAGCAGACAGTACTTACCCTGCACAGAAACAAAAGAATCCACCCAAATCTAACTCTCTCTGCACATGTTATGTTATATCTGCCTCCCCTGCAGTGCACATGGTATTGCCCAACTGCTAACAAAGTTCCTGCTGCGATTAACTCTGAATTACCCCCATTGTGTGAAGAATTTGGAGGGGAAAAAAAATGAATTTATTTCAGTTTGAAAGAAGGCTGTAACATAACAAAATGTGGAAAAAGTGAAGCGCAGTGAATACTTTCCGGTTGCACTGTATGCCCAGCCTAAAGTTGGGTACACACAGTACGATGTGTAGCCACCGATGCTTCAGATGCTCCTCGGGCCGACATACAGGGCGGCAATACTCAGAGCGATGCGGCGCGCGCGCGCTCCCTATGCCCCTGCCCCCCGCATAGCGCTGCATGGGTTCGGCAGCCACTTCCCCTGACCTTTTGAACATGCAGTAAGATCAGGGGAAGCAACGGGCGACCCTATGGGAGCGTGCAATGCCCAATACACACGGAACGATTGGTCGACCAATCGTTCAGCAACGCCTGAAGACTTGTAATCAGTTTTCTAAGTCTTGGTCCTGTGAATTTGACTAGCAGAAACCACCAAAACATAAAAGTTTAATCAACAATAAGACCAGCATTCATATTTGCATCCTGCAAATATTCTATGCCTGTTTGGGTGTAGTATGTTATGCCGGCGGTCGGGCTCCCGGTGGCCAGCATACCGATGCCGGAATCCCGACCGCCGGCATACCGACAGCTGTGCAAGCGCAAATGAGCCCCTTGCGGGCTTGCTGCGCTCGCCACGCTGTGGGCACGGTGGCACGCGAAGTGCTCCACGCTATCTATTCTCCCTCCAGGGGGGTCGTGGACCCCGAAGAGGGAGAAAAGCTGTTGGTATGCCGGTGGTCGGGATTCCAGCGCCGGTATGCTGGTCGTCGGGAACCCGGCCGCCGGCAAACTGAAGACCACCCGCCTGTTTGTTGTCACTACATTGGACCTAAGCCTCCCTGACAGCCACTTTTCAGCAGCATGACTGCCCAAGCAGAAGCTGTAATAGCTTACACCGGCCACTACATAGTCTTAAGAACAGCTTCTAAATTTATATTCATAATGTTATTAAAGGCTGTAGTATTCAGGCTTAGAAGAATCCTGGCCTAGGGTTAGGCTGCCTCATTGGATTAAACTAAGAATAATAAACCCCAAAAACACACACATAAGGCTGTACACTCCTACACACCAAAGGCTGCCAGCAATTTGTGGACCCTTACATTTCATTGAAAACAGAAGAGGTCACCAGTTGACTACCTGATCTGGCAGTGTAGCAACTCTGGGCCTGATTCAGAGGTGGATGCACATGCAGCGTGACTGCTTACTTATGCTTGTATATGCTATAATGATTATCATCATCCTTTATTTATATGGCGTCACAAGGGTTCTGCAGTGCCCAATTACAGAGTACATAAACAAATAATAATTAAAACAGGAAAACAGCAACATACAGTTGATGACAATATAGGACAAGTAAACATAGCTACATCAGCAGATGACACTGGAATAAGTATCAGGTGGCAGAAGACTGCTGGATTTGGTGCGGTTGAAGATTAAAGTAAGAAAAAGGATAAGCACATGAGGGAAGAGGGCCCTACTCGTGAGAGCTTACATTCTAAAGGATTATCATGTAGGATAACAATAAGCAATGACATTATATCCAGTGGGGGTGGGCAGTGGTGCAAGTAGAAAAAATGTCTTATAGGTACTGTGCGCGCGCCCCAAAAAAATGGGTGTGGGCCACATGGGGCTTGGTCAATTAAAATGGGGGCGTGATACACATATTTGGGGCCAGATACACATATGATCCCAAAAGTGCCAAATACACGTTCCCCCACAGTGCCAAATACAGAAATATCCCCACAGTGCCAGAACTACATTGCTCCAGAGTGCCCCCCCCTTCCCGCTGCCTCGGTCTGTTGCTGCTATGTGAGGGGAGGAGAGCACAGCACCTCTCCTGCCCCTCGATGATCGTGAAGTCTGATCCCCAGCGGCAAGTATCTCAAATGAGGCGCCGGTTCGTTAGCCAATCAGAGCTTACGGACCAGCAGCCAATCAGGAGCCGCAGGTGCTGGTCCGCGAGCTCTGATTGGCTAGCAAACCTGTGCCTTATGGAGATTCACCCCGCTGCAACCAGACATCACAGAGAATTGAGGGTCAGGAGAGGCACTGCGCTCTCCTCCCCTCACATAGCAGCCAGCGGGATGCAGGTATGGTGGACGGCCCGCCGTACCGCCATACTTGCAGCACTGGGGGTGGGAAGTGGAGAAATAAAGGGAAATATTTAAAATGATGGAGGGGGTAAAATAATAAAACCAAAATACTTAGTTTTTTCACAGCGGGAGCTATTTATCATGGATTTTTTAATGCTACTAAGGGGGGGGGGGGGGGGGGGGTGTATAGGGTACTATTTTTTATATTTTATTAAAAAAAAAAATTAAAATCACTTAATAAAGTTAAAAAGTAAGAATTTCGGAGCAGTTTTGTGGGGAATAAATGGTCGGTTGAGTGGTTAAATACAGGAAAGCATCCTTCTATGCAGCTGCATCCACCTCAGAATCAGGCCCACATTGTGGTCATCAACATATTTTTCTTCACACCCCCTAGCGGCACGCAGGAAAATTAGTGATGTTACTCCTACCATTATGGCCAAATATGTGCACATCTGACCATTGTGAGATGTTCGTAGCACATTGCCCCTAAATGAAACAACCCTTTAGATGGGTTGGATTCGTGTAACCGGCGGCTGGTCACCATACCGATGGCGGGATCCCGACTTTTCCCCACTCCTGTTGGTCGGCATGCCGACTGTCAGGCTATTCACTGTTCGGGATCCTTGCGTCGATATAGTGACCGGCAACCGCATCCTCTTTAGATGCATGTGTGTTCACAGTGTCACAGAGAATATAAATTGTAAAATGGACAGGGGCAAAGACTGAATGTTTTAGTACAAGTGCTGATTAATAAACATATTAAATGTTAGAGGGGAGGGAAGTGAAACCATGTAACAGAACAGTTACAGACGGGTTTTCCCCTTGAATGCACTGCTGTACTATATATATCTTTGCAGTCATGATTTCATTTACAGTTTTGCACCTTAAATCAAAACACAAGGCTTCCTTTGTAATGGGACACGCAGGAAAGCAGTTCATTTTGTATTTAATTTGTGAAGGTGTTTTTTTTTTTTTATGTCATCCATGCTAATGTCACAGGTGTGGAGTTTTTTTGTTTTTGTTTTGCTTTTAAGTACTAATAATGCACTACCCACAAAGTAATATTTTTTATTCAGGAAGGGGAAAAATGTGAACACTTAGGTCACTGATTATATTACACAAAACTTTGCACAACTGAAGTAGTGCTATCACAGGAATAAGTACCTGCATGTGCCTGTGCTCATAAGGGGCCTGATTCTGAGTTGGACGCGCATGCAGCTATCTTTGGGGGTAATTCTGAGTTGATCGCAGCAGGATTTTTGTTAGCAATTGGGCAAAACCATGTGCACTGCAGGGGAGGCAGATATAACATGTGCAGAGAGAGTTAGATTTGGGTGGGGTGTGTTCAATCTGCAATCTAATTTGCAGTGTAAAAAATAAAGCAGCCAGTATTTACCCTGCACAGAAATAAAATAACCCACCCAAATCTAACTCTTTCTGCACATGTTATATCTGCCTCCCCTGCAGTGCACATGGTTTTGCCCAATTGCTATCAAAAATCCTGCTGCGATCAACTTGGAATTACCCCCTTTGTGTCTTTTTCAACAGTAGACTTTATGCAAATGCTGCTACAAAGTCCTTTTGTGGTGAATATCTGCATATGCAAGATCTGAGTTGCCCACTTTCAGTACCTAGTGCAAGTTTAGAGACGCATCAGCAAACGTGCAGCAGCTCCATGGCAGGTGCAGATTATCTGTTAAAATATGGACTCCTATGTGGGTAGTTCTGTGACTTCAAACAACAATTAGTGACACACCCATAAGACAATATTTGGGGCAATTCAATGGTTTGCTTTTCCGTTTGGGCGTCTAATTTTCCCTTTTTAAACAGGCTGTTTAGACACCCACACCAATAGTCACAATTCAATAGTTTTTTTTTTGGGTGCCAAAGTCCGTTTCTGGGCACCCAATGTGGCTCCTACCTTTAACATGGATTGTGCAATTTTTTCAGAATGGGCGTCTTATCTGAGTTTTGGCGTCTACTGTCATCTTAGGGTGGGAAAGCGGGTCTCGGGGAAGCAACAGCCGCCAGGTGGGTGAGCGGTGGGGGCACATTGTAAGCTGCAGCTCTGCAGTCTATCGCAGACGGTTTACAGCGCAGAACACACCCTTTGCGAGGGGATAGTGTGTTTGAGCATCCAAATGCTCCGCCCAATAAAACATTTGAATTGCGCCCATCTGTGAAGCCGGAACGTGTTTGAATGACACGCAAACAGCAGGCGGAGTTATTAGGCGCCACAAAAATAAAACAATCAGCCCAAATAGGATATATTTACTAAAGTGTGGGTTTTTAGAAGTGGAGACGTCACCCATAGCAACCATTTAGATCTACTTATTTATCTAGCACCTGGGTCATTCCATGTCGGTTCACCCAGGCATGACACCCACTGACCCAGATTTTCATGATACTTTGTACACTTGATACTACCACAGAGCTACTAACCCATATCAACTTTTTCTTCTCTAGGCCTCACAGTTTTCAAGATATAGGGGGTCAAATTTAGAAAAATTACTGGGAAATGCCACTATTGATGCTCTGCTTTTTCTCAGTGCCCAATCCACGTATCACTTTGAAATTTTGACCCTTTGTCAATCAAAATATGGAGATTCCAGTAAAAAAAATGTTTGATCAGT
The DNA here is from genome assembly GCF_028390025.1 of Pseudophryne corroboree. NCBI lineage: Eukaryota > Metazoa > Chordata > Amphibia > Anura > Myobatrachidae > Pseudophryne > Pseudophryne corroboree. The sequence goes on from NC_086445.1 coordinate 217,288,344, forward strand.
CCTCCATTTCATTATACATTCCTTTACTTCATACTTACTTTTTTGGTGCAAAAAAGTGGGTTTAATTAGCATTATCAACCTAAGTATACTTTAAAAGGCTATGAAAGAAAAATAATAGGATTTTAATTGCCTGTATGAGTATTTTAATTATAATTATCTCGTTATAAACTAAAATTAGGTATAATTTTGCCTGTTGGGAGTATTTTCATTTGATACTTCCATGTATATGTGCAGATTTTTAATTACACATAGGGGGAGTATTCAATTACTAGCTGCAATAATCCTTTTTTTTTTTTTGCACGAAAAACTGTGATTTTACTTCAAATCGTTAAAGACCCCTATTCAATTAGCCGCAATAATTTTATTGTTGATAATTTTACAGTGAATTTCACTTCCCCTACTCTAAGCAGGTGCAAAGTTGGGAAAAATCTCTATTTTAAAAAGGTAAAAATGTCAGGATTTGGTTCAGAGCCCCCTAGGACACCCCTCCCTCCCCTAATGACTAAGTAGGCACTTTGACGTTTTTAATTATATTTAGCTGCCCAATAATGAGATGTCATTTTTGGGGTGAAAAAGTGCAAAGTGATGGAATTCAGGGTTCAAGGAAGGGTGCTTTATGTTTTTAGAATCGCAGGTATGAGTAGTCAGAGTTTCCACTTTTTTTTCTTTTTTTTTTTTTTAAACTCTCCTAAAATGACCCAAATATAGACTTGAATTTAATGAGAGCACTTATTTTGCTGGAAAAAAACAACAGCTTTTATTAAAAAAAAAAAACGTATTTAAAAAAAAAAAAAAAATGCATGTAATAGCCATTTGAGTCTATTTAAGTACTATTTAATCTATTTAATATGAGCTCTAATACACCTCTATAATGTTATCCTGTGTTAGTTTGGCATTTTTTGGGGTACTGGCTAATTTCCCCATTTTCACCTACACTTGAATTGTAAGAATCCTGTTTTTTTTGTAATTTTGCAATTGAATAGGTGCGAATTATAAAAATTGCGAAAACAAGATTTGTTGAAAATTCTTGCAGTGAAAAGTGTAGGTGAAAATGGGGAAATCAGCCTGTACCCCCCCAAAAATGGCAAACTAACATAGGATAATAGTATAGAAGTGTATTAGAGGTCATATTAAATAGATTTGGGGTACTTAAATAGAGTCAAATGGCTTTCATATACATTTTTAAAAATTGAAAAAAAATATATAAAAGCTATTTTTTTTCAGCAAAATAACTGCTCTAAATTTGGGGTACATAAAAATTGGTATAAGTATATATTTGAGTCATTTTAGGAGACAAAAGAAAAAAAGTGACAAAAGACTGACTACTCGCATCTGCAAGCCTAAAAAACATTTGTCCCACTCATAAAGCACCCCAATATACCTGTCCCATACCTTGAATCCTGAATTCCATCACTTTGCACTTTTTTACCCCAAAAATTACATTTCATTATTGGCCAGCTAAAAATAATTAAAACTGTCAAAGTACCTACTAATACCTCTTTTATACCAAAAACTGTGGGACTTACCCGGGAATACGGTCCTGGGATCACGCAGGGACATTCCCGGGTTAGGTGCCTTTCATAACGCAGTCAGCAGCCCGGCATATTGCCGGGTTGCTGACGTCAGCGGTGACGCGGCAGGGGCGGCGCTAGAGATCACAGGATCTCTAAGCGCCACCCGTATATAGAGAGTGAACGGGAGCCGGGTCGCATTGACCCGGCTCCCGTTCACACCGCACAGTGAGCCGGGTTGAACACGGGTTCAACCCGGCTCAAGAGCAGGTTTGAAATACCGGGTGACTGGACCCGGTATTTCAAACCCGGCACCCTTTCATACTGCACATGAACACGGGTTATGCGCGTTCATGTGCCAAAAACCCGTGTTCAGAGGTGCTGGGGTGAAAGGGGTATAAGTCATTGGGGGAGGGCAAAAAATGGGTTATCGCAGATAATTGAATACTCCCCTAAGTGTAATTAGAAATCTGCACATATATATAGAAATATACAAATGAAAATACTCCCCTGACAGGCTAATTTATACCTAATGGTAATTTGTTTTTAATGAGAGAATTATAATATAACATTAAAATACTCATACAGGCAATCAAAATCCCTTGGTTTTCTTTCATAGCCTTTTAAAGTATACTTTAAAGTTAATTTTAAACAAAACAAAGTCACATAACTCATCTGCCTTAGGTTGATAAAGCTAATTGAACACTTTTTTTTTTGCACCCAAAAAATTAAGTATGAAGTAAAGGAATGTATAATGGTGTGGTATTCATGTGACCGACGGTCACATGACCTCCCCCAAAATCCCACCCCCTCACTATACCGACGGTCGGCATGCCGACCAACAGGGACTATTTCCACTCGTGGGTGTCCATGACACCCATAGCGTGGGAACAGTACCCGGTCGCCACTGAGCACGGAAGGGGCTTGCTACCCTCGCCCCTCCCCGCCGGGATACCGGCGGTCAGGAGACCATCGGTCAGCCATACCACACCCATATAATGAACTCTCGGAGTCGGGAAAGACTGATCAAACATTTTTTACTGGAATCTCCATAATTTGATTGACAAAGGGTCAAAATTTCAAAGGGATACGTGGAGTAGGCTCCGAGATGTGATTTTTTTTTCCGGATACACCTCAGAGAAAAAAAAAAAAAAAAAAGTATCAGGAGTGGCATTTCCCAGCAATTTTTCGAAACTTTGAACCCCTGTATCTTGAAAACTGTGAGGCCTAGAGTATAAAAATAGGACATGGGTTAGTAGCTCTGTGGTAGTATCAAGTGTACAAAGCATCATGAAAATCTGGGTCGGTGGGTGTAATGCCTGGGTGAACTGATATGGGATGACCCAGCTTCTAGAAGATATCTAGAATCTGAATGGGTAACCATCTCCACTTCTAAAAAACCCACACTTTAGTAAACATACCCAATCATTTCAACAACAGCCGAGGTTGCTGGACACCTTCTACAATTCTTGTTCCACCTTAAGCACCCTATTCAGGGGTCTCACCATATACAGTAAGCTTGCTTTTATATTTTTCATGTACCCCCAATAGTGACAACAGCACCCCCTTTTCGATCGCACACATGCTGCCCCTTCACCACTTCCTAGTGAGAACACTAATTTACACATTTAGGGAACAATTCAATTGTTTATGCACCCAATCTCCCATCTAAAGTGATGGGAGATCGGGAGTACTATTTAATTGTTGTTTTTTTTAATCGCACCCTGCAGTGCCAGGTTTAGCCGCAAAAAAATGGCTAAACCCCATAGCTGCATGTTAAAAAAAAAAAAAAAAAAAACTTCAATATTTAGGGAAAGATCATTCTTACTGGAATGATAATTGTGCAGTTCAGAGTTTCTTAAACGCGGTCCTCAAGGCACCCCAGCAGTCCAGGTTTTAGGTATATTTATGGCTCAGCACAAATGGTTAAATCAAATTGACTGAGGTGCTAATTAAGTCACTTGTGGCCAAGCATGGATTAATGTGAAACCTGGACCATTGGGGTGCTTTGAGGACCACGTACAAGAACCTCTGGTGTATTGTATATACAAGAAATCAGATGTTCTCTGAATTGTTTTAGTTGTCAAATACATAAATAAATGGTGTCTCATTCTTCTAATCTGTCAGGTGTGTACCTAGTTTAATTTAGTATCTCAGCAACAAGTCTTTGGTGGACATCACCAGGTGTTTCCTATTGGTTGAGTGACACTCACTGTTCTTCCAGAGGAAGATAACTGTAAGGCTTATTATAGTTTTCAATCCAGACACCAAAGCGATTCACAATTCAGGGGTCTGCACAATTTACTTAATTTAATATTTCTTTCTAAAATTTCTCAATAAGAAACTTTTGGCCTACGGGTGCCGTGAAAAAAAATTCTGATACTTTAGGGCGGCGTGATTTAAAAAAGTTTGAGAATCACTGACTTAGCCGGTATCCGGACTCCAGGTCGACATGAATTTTTCAAAAAGGTTTTCATTTTTTGACCTTTTTTATACTTTACGATCCACGTGGACTACGATTGGGAATGGTAACCTGTGCCGAGCACAGCGAAGCGAGGCACCTTGCCTGAAGCATGGCGAGCGAAGCGAGGGGACGCGGTGCACTAATTGGGGTTCTCGGTCACTCTACGAAGAAAACGACACAAAAAAAACAAACTCATGTCGACCTTTTGTCCATGTCGACCAACTGGTGTCGACCTGGAGTCCCAGACCCGACTTAGCCAATAGGCAACATTACAGATCACATCATAGGGTTATACTCAACCATATGCCCTTATTTATCAATGAGTGATAAATTTCACTGTGAGTAATAAATTGCACCAGCCAATCAGTTCCTAACAGGCTGTGTTTTTGAAAAATGACAGTTAGGAGCTGGTTGGCTGGTTCAATTTATCATTCACAGTGAAATTTATCACTCATTGATAAAGGCAATAATTTGGGGCAGAGATATACAATTCATGCAGGTTCTCTCTGCCTTTTACAAACACCTCACCGTGCTCTAAAAGAGCCAAATTATTTACACTAATGTCAAACGTAAAATCTGTTTTAGATCAACCTAAATGTGCCTTAGAAACATAAACAGAACAAGACCATATGTTACCTTCAAGAAAAGAAAATCTGCATATAAAACAGAATGTACCGCAATTTTGTCATTAGTACATTAGGAATGAAATCAGCATCCAGGCAGCACTTACAGTATGATATTAATGGCGCTTCCTATGAACTGCTGGTGGCTGCTGCAAAAACGGTTGGACCCCTTACACATTTGGGAAACATTTTAACTCATCTGTAATTCAAATCAAGGTGTTCAGCTATTTATGAAGCTGAGAAACTAAAGAGGAGCAAAATTTTCTAACTGTGCAGCAGGAGTTTCTTATTCTTTTCCTTTTTTTGGGGGGGGGGGTGGGGGGGGTGATGCTAATCAGAGATACGACCTGGAAAAAAAAAAATATATATATATATATATATATATATATATATATATATATATATATATATATATATACACATACTTCCAGTAGCATCAACTGGACATGGATGATTATGGGAGTGAGCCAGGTACTGTGGAGTCCATTATCCCCGGAATATGTATAAGCACATATAATACATGGGGGGGGAGGAGCACGGGTGGGCACACTGCTGGGACTACTACACCCGAGGTGACAAGCTAGCAGAGTGAGCAGACCCCTGCACCCCATACTTGCCTACCTGACCCTCTCCATGAGGGAGAAAATGCTCTGTTCCTGGACTTTCCTGGTAATGTATGATTGCCATCACCTGTGGTGAAACACCTCTCTTATCAATTAACTAGCTCACCACAGGTGATGGCAATCATACATTACCAGGAAAGTCCAGGAACAGAGCATTTTCTCCCTCATGGAGAGGGTCAGGTAGGCAAGTATGCAAGTGCACCCCGAGCTAACAGCTGCTGCGCCCTGTGTGATTACCTGTCCCTTTATCACCGGCTCTGACAGAATCTCTATTCCGTACTTCATCTCCGTCAGCTCCTCTAGATTAAGGAATCCCAAAGACGCCGACGTGATACCAAATAGCAGCCACAGACTGACAGTAACAAGGGCACCGACCCCAGATAACGCCATCTTCCCTGCCTGCCCTTCCACAATATGCACAGTCCTAAACTACCCTGTTGCCGATCGCTCCTACCTACCTGAGGCTGATTGGCCGGCGCAATGACATGGGACACCCCCATAGGCCGAGGCCGCTGTCTGTCACTATTCACCTCACGCACGCAGCACATTTCCTTATCTATGTCCCCGCCCATAGACAGTGCTAAATAACGAGCTATATCTCCACTGGCGGGAAGAGCTGTCACTCACTCCACTCTGTCACTCCTGATTAGTTGCAGCCTGCAGGCAGCCGGCGTGGGCTTGTTTTGGCTCTTACAAGTCAGTAGCCATGATTGGCCAGAATCAGCAGTGACTTCCACCAATCGTTGGCTACTCAGCTGCAGGCAGTGCTGCGATTAACTCTGTTTTTGCCGGTGGACGGAGAGGGAGAGGCTCAGTCACGTGAGGCAGAGGAAGCCGGGAAGTTACAAAATACTGTGTTATGCGGACCCTGGAGAACAGCGGGCGGAGACGAGAGGCAGAACCGGCGCGTCACGAATAGTATGCTCATAGCAGTCACCATGCAGGGCTTAGGGGTTTTACACACATCCCGCACCAGTTTTCCTAATATGTTCTTTTATATATACAAATTGAATATATCGTGGTATACTCTGCGCCACTGAAAATATCTTTGGTTTTTAACCCTATGTATATTTTTGTCCGCAGGTGCTCTCCAAATGCTTGTGAGTCTTAGACCCATATGCAGTTACCAAAAATTAGAAAGAGAAGAAATAAGCATTTTTTTGGACGCACTCAACCACTGTTCATTTTCTTAAAATATGTAATCTTTATTGGGTATACATTAAAATAATTTGGGGAATTGGTGAAATATTAAAATATAGTGTGAATAAGAAAAACATAATGTGATAATAAAAACTACTAGTTTCCGATTGGTGATCCCTCAAAGTATGAAACCAAATAAAGGCTAGATTGCCGATGACAAAATTCAGTATTCGTGTCTTTCTTACGATGCTGAAGTTAGCTTCTTATTCGGCCTGCTTCTTATTCACTTCTTATTCGAGCTCCAGCTTCTTAATCAAAAAATTTAGTTTTGCAAGGGTTAACTAGTCTTGGGCCACAAATTTGACACCTGAAATAAACAGAGGGTGGTCACTTACATATCACCCACTTGTATTTTGTTTTGCCCAATGCTGTTTTGGGCATGAAATACACTGGCAAAGTGGGCACACACACCATATTTTACCATTTTGAATAAGTAGCTGTGGTTTTGCAAGGGTTAATTAGTATTGGGCCACAAATTTGACCCCTGAAATCAACAGAGGGTGGTCACTTACATATCACCCACTTGTATTTTGCTTGGCCCAACGCTGTTTTGGGCATGAAATATACTGGCAAAGTGGGCACACACACCATATTTTACCATTTTGAATAAGTAGCTGTAGTTTTGCAAGGGTTAACTAGTCTTGGGCCACAAATTTGACACCTGAAATCAACAGAGGGTGGTCACTTACATATCACCCACTTGTATTTTGCTTGGCTCAATGCTGTTTTGGGCATGAAATACACTAGCAAAGTGGGCACAAACACTATTTTATAAATTGCCATTTTGAATAAGTAGCTGTAGTTTTGCAAGGGTTAACTAGTCTTGGGCCACAAATTTGACCCCTGAAATCAACAGAGGGTGGTCACTTACATATCACCCACTTGTATTTTGTTTGGCCCAACGCTATTTTGGGCATGAAATACACTGGCAAAGTGGGCACACACACCATATTTTACCATTTTGAATAAGTAGCTGTAGTTTTGCAAGGGTTAACTAGTCTTGGGCCACAAATTTGACCCCTGAAATCAACAGAGGGTGGTCACTTACATATCACCCACTTGTATTTTGTTTGGCCCAACGCTATTTTGGGCATGAAATACACTGGCAAAGTGGGCACACACACCATATTTTACCATTTTGAATAAGTAGCTGTAGTTTTGCAAGGGTTAACTAGTCTTGGGCCACAAATTTGACACCTGAAATCAACAGAGGGTGGTCACTTACATATCACCCACTTGTATTTTGCCTGGCCCAACACTGTTTTGGGCATGAAATACACTGGCAAAGTGGGCACACACACCATATTTTACCATTTTGAATAAGTAGCTGTACTTTTGCAAGGGTTAACTAGTCTTGGGCCACAAATTTGACCCCTGAAATCAACAGAGAGTGGTCACTTGCATGTGACCCACTTGTATTTTGCCTGGCCCAACGCTGTTTTGGGCATGAAATACACTGGCAAAGTGGGCACACACACCATATTTTACCATTTTGAATAAGTAGCTGTAGTTTTGCAAGGGTTAACTAGTCTTGGGCCACAAATTTGACCCCTGAAATCAACAGAGAGTGGTCACTTGCATGTGACCCACTTGTATTTTGCCTGGCCCAACGCTGTTTTGGGCATGAAATACACTGGCAAAGTGGGCACACACACCATATTTCTCTGACGTCCTAGTGGATGCTGGGAACTCCGTAAGGACCATGGGGAATAGACGGCTCCGCAGGAGACTGGGCACATCTAAAGAAAGAATTAGGACTATCTGGTGTGCACTGGCTCCTCCCCCTATGACCCTCCTCCAAGCCTCAGTTAGATTTCTGTGCCCGGCTGAGCTGGATGCACACTAGGGGCTCTCCTGAGCTCCTAGAAAGAAAGTATAATTTAGGTTTTTTATTTTACAGTGAGACCTGCTGGCAACAGGCTCACTGCACCGAGGGACTAAGGGGAGAAGAAGCGAACCTACCTAAGTGGTGGTAGCTTGGGCTTCTTAGGCTACTGGACACCATTAGCTCCAGAGGGATCGCACACAGGACCCGACCTCGTCGTCTGTTCCCGGAGCCGCGCCGCCGTCCCCCTTACAGAGCCAGAAGCAAGAAGGTCCGGAAAATCGGCGGCTGAAGACTTCTGTCTTCTCCAAGGTAGCGCACAGCACTGCAGCTGTGCGCCATTGCTCCTCATGCACACCACACACTGCGGTCACTGATGGGTGCAGGGCGCTGGGGGGGGGCGCCCTGAGCAGCAATAAATAACACCTTGGCTGGCAAACTGACACCATATATAGCCCCAGAGGCTATATAGGTGTATATTAACCCCTGCCAGAAATCTTAAAATTGCGGGAGAAAGCCAGCCGAAAAAGGGGCGGAGCCATCTCCCTCAGCACACTGGCGCCATTTTCCCTCACAGCTCCGCTGGAAGGATCGCTCCCTGGCTCTCCCCTGCAGTCCTGCACTACAGAAAGGGTAAAAAAGAGAGGGGGGGCACAAATTTAGGCGCAGTATAATATATATGCAGCTATAAGGGGAAAACACACTTTATAGGTGATATCCCTGTGGTATATAGCGCTCTGGTGTGTGCTGGCATACTCTCCCTCTGTCTCCCCAAAGGGCTTTGTAGGGTCCTGTCCTCTGTCAGAGCATTCCCTTTGTGTGTGCTGTGTGTCGGTACCGCTGTGTCGACATGTATGATGAGGAAAATGATGTGGAGGCAGAGCAAATGCCTGTGTGTTGTCACCCCCTGAAGGGTCGACACCTGTGTGGATGGACTTATGGAAGGAATTACGTGACAGTGTCAGCTCATTACATAAAAGGTTTGACGACATAGGACAGCCGGCTACTCAGCTTGTGACTGTCCCAGCGTCTCAAATGTCATCAGGGGCTTTAAAACGCCCGCTACCTCAGATGGCAGACACAGATGTCGACACGGATACCGACTCCAGTGTCGACGACGATGAGACTAATGTACCCTCCAATAGGTCCACCCGTTACATGATTGAGGCAATGAAAAATGTATTACACATTTCTGATAGTACCCCAGATACCACAAAAAAGGGTATTATGTTCGGTGAGAAAAAACTCCCAGTAGTTTTTCCTGCATCTGAGGAATTAAATGAGGTGTGTGCGGAAGCCTGGACTTCCCCCGATAAGAAATTGATAATTTCTAAACGGTTATTGGCAGCGTACCCTTTCCTGCCAGAGGATAGGTCACGTTGGGAAACATCCCCTAGGGTAGATAAAGCGCTTACACGTTTATCAAAACAGGTGGCACTACCGTCTCCGGATACGGCCGCCCTAAAGGATCCTGCCGATAGAAAGCAGGAAGCTACCCTAAAAGCTATATATACACACACGGGCATTATATTGCGACCAGCGATTGCATCAGCATGGATGTGCAGTGCTGCTGCCGCGTGGTCAGATTCCCTGTTGGATAATATTGATACCCTGGATAGGGACAATATTTTGCTGACAGTAGAGCATATAAAAGACGCTGTCTTATACATGCGTGATGCACAGAGGGATATTTGCCGGCTGGCATCAAAAAAATAAGTGCAATGTCCATTGCCGCCAGAAGGGGGTTATGGACTCGGCAGTGGTCAGGTGATGCCGATTCAAAAAGGCACATGGAAGTTTTGCCTTATAAGGGGGTGGAACTGTTTGGGGATGGTCTTTCAGACCTCGTTTCCACAGCTACGGCTGGGAAATCGACATTTTTGCCACAAGCTACCCCACAGCAAAAGAAAGCACCGTATTATCAAGTACAGTCCTTTCGGCCCCAAAAACACAAGAGGGCTCGAGGCGCGTCCTTTCTGCCGAGAGGCAAAGGTAGAGGGAAAAAGCTGCAGCATACAGCCAGTTCCCAAGAGCAAAAATCCTCCCCCGCGTCCGGTAAGTCCACAGCATGACGCTGGGGCTTCACAGGCGGACCCGGGTACGGTGGGGGCCCGTCTCAGAAATTTCAGCACACAGTGGGCTCTCTCACAGGTGGATCCCTGGACCCTTCAAGTAGTATCTCAGGGGTACAGGCTGGAATTCGAGACGTCCCCCCCCCCCCCCCGCCGTTTTCTAAAATCTGCCTTACCAGCAACTCCCTCTGCCAGGGAGGCAGTGTTGGTGGCTATCCAAAAACTGTATTCACAGCATGTGATTGTCAAGGTACCCCTCCTTCAGCAAGGAAAGGGTTACTATTCCACAATGTTTGTGGTACCGAAACCGGACGGTTCGGTGAGACCCATCTTAAATTTAAAAGCCTTGAACACTTATATCAAAAGGTTCAAGTTCAAGATGGAATCTCTCAGGGCGGTTATTGCGAGCCTGGACGAGGAGGATTACATGGTCTCCCTGGACATCAAGGATGCGTACCTACATGTCCCCATTTACCCCCCTCACCAGGAGTACCTCAGATTTGTGGTACAGGACTGTCACTATCAGTTCCAGACGCTGCCATTTGGGTTATCCACGGCACCAAGGGTCTTTACCAAGGTAATGGCCGAAATGATGATACTCCTTCGCAAGAAGGGAGTTTTAATTATCCCGTACTTGGACGATCTCCTGATAAAGGCGAGGTCCAAAGAACAGTTGGTAGTGGGGGTAGCACTTTCTCGGGAAGTGCTACAACAGCACGGCTGGATTCTCAATATTCCAAAGTCACAGCTGGTCCCGACGACACGTCTTCTGTTCCTGGGAATGATTCTGGACACAGACCAGAAAAAAGTGTTTCTTCCAGTGGAAAAAGCCGAGGAGTTGTCATCTCTAGTTAGAGACCTCCTAAAACCGGGACAGGTGTCGGTACATCAATGCACACGAGTCCTGGGAAAAATGGTAGCTTCGTACGAAGCATTTCCATTCGGAAGGTTCCACACAAGGACTTTCCAGTGGGACCTGTTGGACAAATGGTCCGGGTCCCATCTCCAGATGCAACAGCGGATAACCCTGTCGGCAAGGACCAGGGTGTCACTGCTGTGGTGGCTGCAGAGGGCTCATCTACTAGAGGGCCGCAGATTCGGAATACAGGACTGGGTCCTGGTGACCACGGATGCCAGCCTTCGGGGCTGGGGGGCAGTCACACAGGGAAGAAATTTCCAAGGACTGTGGTCAGATCAGGAGATTTCGCTTCACATAAATATTCTGGAGCTAAGGGCCATCTACAATGCCCTAAGCCAAGCAAGGCCCCTGCTTCAGAACCAGTCGGTACTGATCCAATCAGACAACATCACGGCGGTCGCCCATGTAAACAGACAGGGCGGCACAAGAAGCAGGAGGGCAATGGCAGAAGCCACAAGGATTCTCCGATGGGCGGAAAATCATGTGTTAGCACTGACAGCAGTGTTCATTCCGGGAGTGGACAACTGGGAAGCAGACTTCCTCAGCAGGCACGACCTCCACCCGGGAGAATGGGGACTTCATCCAGAAGTCTTCCAAATGCTGGTAAACCGGTGGGAAAGACCACAGGTGAACATGATGGCGTCCCGCCTCAACAAAAAGCTAAAAAGATATTGCGCCAGGTCAAGGGACCCTCAGGCGATCGCTGTGGACGCTCTAGTAACACCGTGGGTGTACCAGTCGGTTTATGTGTTTCCTCCTCTGCCTCTCATTCCCAAGGTACTGAGAATAATACGAAGGCGAGGAGTGAAAACTATACTCGTGGTTCCGGATTGGCCAAGAAGAGCTTGGTACTCGGAACTTCAAGAGATGCTTTCAGAGGACCCTTGGCCTCTGCCGCTCAGACAGGACCTGCTGCTGCAGGGGCCCTGTCTGTTCCAAGACTTACCGCGGCTGCGTTTGACGGCATGGCGGTTGAACACCGGATCCTGAAGGAAAAGGGTATTCCGGAGGAAGTCATTCCTACCCTGATCAAAGCCAGGAAGGATGTCACCGCAAACCATTATCACCGCATTTGGCGAAAATATGTTGCTTGGTGTGAGGCCAGGAAGGCCCCAACAGAGGAATTTCAACTGGGTCGATTCCTGCATTTCCTGCAAACAGGGGTGACGTTGGGCCTCAAATTGGGGTCCATTAAGGTCCAGATTTCGGCCCTGTCGATTTTCTTCCAGAAAGAACTGGCTTCCCTGCCTGAAGTTCAGACTTTTGTCAAGGGAGTTCTGCATATTCAGCCTCATTTTGTGCCCCCAGTGGCACCTTGGGATCTCAATGTGGTTTTGGAGTTCCTGAAATCACATTGGTTTGAACCACTTAAGACTGTGGATTTGAAATATCTCACGTGGAAAGTGGTCATGCTGTTGGCCCTGGCTTCGGCCAGGCGTGTGTCAGAATTGGCGGCTTTGTCCTATAAAAGCCCTTATCTGATTTTCCATATGGATAGGGCAGAATTGAGGACTCGTCCTCAGTTTCTCCTGAAGGTGGTATCAGCGTTTCACTTGAACCAGCCTATTGTGGTGCCTGCGGCTACTGGGAACTTGGAGGATTCCAAGTTACTGGACGTAGTCAGGGCCCTGAAAATTTATGTTTCCAGGACGGCTGGAGTCAGGAAAACTGACTCGCTGTTTATCCTGTATGCACCCAACAAACTGGGTGCTCCTGCTTCTAAGCAGACTATTGCGCGCTGGATTTGTAGCACTATTCAGCTGGCGCATTCTGCGGTAGGACTACCGGAGCCTAAATCTGTAAAAGCCCATTCCACAAGGTAGGTGGGCTCATCTTGGGCGGCTGCCCGAGGGGTCTCGGCTTTACAACTTTGCCGAGCTGCTACTTGGTCAGGGGCAAACACGTTTGCAAAATTCTTCAAATTTGATACCCTGGCTGAGGAGGACCTGGAGTTCTCTCATTCGGTGTTGCAGAGTCGTCCGCACTCTCCCGCCCGTTTGGGAGCTTTGGTATAATCCCCATGGTCCTTACGGAGTTCCCAGCATCCACTAGGACGTCAGAGAAAATAAGAATTTACTGTAATTCTATTTCTCGTAGTCCGTAGTGGATGCTGGGCGCCCATCCCAAGTGCGGATTGTCTGCAATACTTGTAAATAGTTATTGTTACACAAATCGGGTTATTATTGCGAGCCATCTGTTCAGAGGCTCCTTTTGTTATCATACTGTTAACCGGGGTTCCTATCACGAGTTATACGGTGTGATTGGTGTGGCTGGTATGAGTCTTACCCGGGATTCAAAATCCTTTCTTATTGTGTCAGCTCTTCCGGGCACAGTGTCCTAACTGAGGCTTGGAGGAGGGTCATAGGGGGAGGAGCCAGTGCACACCAGATAGTCCTAATTCTTTCTTTAGATGTGCCCAGTCTCCTGCGGAGCCGTCTATTCCCCATGGTCCTTACGGAGTTCCCAGCATCCACTACGGACTACGAGAAATAGAATTACCGGTGAGTAAATTCTTATTTTACCATTTTGAATAAGTAGCTGTAGTTTTGCAAGGGTTAACTAGTCTTGCCCCACAAATTTGACACCTGAAATCAACACAGGGTGGTCACTTACATATCACCCACTTGTATTTTGTTTGGCCCAACGCTGTTTTGGGCATGAAATACACTGGCAAAGTGGGCACACACACCATATTTTACCATTTTGAATAAGTAGCTGTAGTTTTGCAAGGGTCAACTAGTCTTGGGCCACAAATTTGACCCCTGAAATCAACAGAGGGTGGTCACATGCATGTGACCCACTTGTATTTTGCCTGGCCCAACGCTATTTTGGGCATGAAATACACTGGCAAAGTGGGCACACACCATATTTTGACATTTTGAATAAGTAGCTGTAGTTTTGCAAGGGTCAACTAGTCTTGGGCCACAAATTTGACCCCTGAAATCAACAGAGAGTGGTCACATGCATGTGACCCACTTGTATTTTGCCTGGCCCAACGCTGTTTTGGGCATGAAATACACTGGCAAAGTGGGCACACACCATATTTTGACATTTTGAATAAGTAGCTGTAGTTTTGCAAGGGTCAACTAGTCTTGGGCCACAAATTTGACCCCTGAAATCAACAGAGAGTGGTCACATGCATGTGACCCAGTTGTATTTTGCCTGGCCCAACGCTGTTTTGGGCATGAAATACACTGGCAAAGTGGGCACACACCATATTTTGACATTTTGAATAAGTAGCTGTAGTTTTGCAAGGGTTAACTAGTCTTGGGCCACAAATTTGACATCTGAAATCAGGAGCCTGCAATACAGGCTCTGCGCATAAAGCTTTTCTTAAATTCTGCAAAGCAGTCTCTGCGGGCCTAGGGGGTAATTCAGACTGCATCACTGCAGCAGCAGCAGCTATCGCAGTCTGAATCACTTTATGGAGTGCGCCCTGCTCGTGTGCACTCCGGGAGCCCAGTGAGATTCTATCAGCATCTCAGGGCTTCAATCGCCTCTGCCTGATTGACAGGCAGAGGCGGTCCCGTGGTGGGAAGGGGCATGCCACCGGCTTTAGAACCACGGTCTGGACAACAGAGGCCTGTCTGGACCGTTGGGGGGTGGCCCGAGGCAGCTGCGTGGTGTTACACACAGCCTCTGCGACCCGGGATGTGGCGAGTAGCGGACTGCCAGCGTGCAGGAGCTTCGTTTGCAGGGAGCTACTCATCAGGTACAAAGTCATCGCCACCGTGCAATGGTTTTGTACCTGTGCGAGGGGGGGGGGGGCTAGGGCCAGTCATGCGGGGAGGACTAGCCCTGTGCTGGGCATCCACCCGCATGTCTGAGTAAATGATCGCAGATGTGCTACATTTAGCACATCTGCGATTAGATCTTGTCTGGGGACTGTTTCCTCAGACATTCAGTTAATGATGCTGCCCTGTGGCAAATTCGCGCATGAACCTACGCAGTGGCGGAACAAGACCATGGTGGGCCCAGGTGCAACAAAATGCGTTGCCCCAGCCCCCCCAGGATCCAAAACATGTGTGTCAAAAAATAGGGCATGGTCTCATTGAAAAGGGGTGTGGGCACACAATAGTACCACCAATTCAAATTATGCCACACAGTAGTGCAACCTTATTACATTACACCGATTTACATTACATTACACTGAACAGTAGTACTCCTTATATACGTTACGCTACACAGTAGTGCTCCTGAAACACGTTACGCCACACAGTACTGCTTCTTATACGCATTACGCCACATAGTAGAGCTCCTTCTACACGTTACGCCACACAGTAGTGCTCCTTATACACATTACAACACACAGTAGTGTCTCTTATACATGTTACGCCACACAGTAGTATTCTTAATATACGTTATACCACACAGTAGTGCTCCTGATACACGTTACTCCACCCAGTACTGCTCCTTATACATGTTACGCAACACAGTAAAGCTCCTTATACATGTTACAACACACAGTAATGGTCCTCATACACTTTACGCCACACAATAGTGCTCCTTATACACGTTACGCCACACAGTGGTGCTTCTTGTAGACGTTACACCACACAGTAATACCCCTTATACAGGTTACGCCACACAGTAGAGCTCCTTATACACATTACGCAACACAGTAGAGCTCCTTTTACACATAACGCCAATATAGTAGGCACTACGGTAAAGTTTTAGGGTTAGGCTGCTGGGGGGGGGGGGGGTGAGGCACTGGGGTGGTGGCTAGGGTTAGGCTGTGGGGAGGGGAAAAGGTTAAGGTTAGCTACTAGGGAAAGGTTTAGGGATTAGGGATAATGGGGAAAATACTCACCAGAACACTGCTGAGACATCGCCAATGCAATGTGATCCAGAAAAAGGCACTGCTGTCACCGGTATAAAGTACAAAACTGCTATATCACAAGGGACTGTTTGTTGACAGTTCTTCATGTCGACATAATGAATATCAATATGATAACTGTGATAATTGTATCCAACTCCCACAAAAACTCAGGAGACTTCTCACTGTATAAAGATGGGACACTTCCTTTGTACAAGGATACACAAGGCCCATGGAGACAGATGCCCACACTATGCATCATGCAGCCAGCAGCAGCACATGCACCCTGGGTGACAATACATGACTTTGTGCCTGGCTGCCTTAGTGGGGTCACTCTATGCTGTGCTGTATGTTATATGTCAATGCACAGTCACCATTACTATTTGCAGAGAGACCAGCTTACTGTAACAACCCCGCCCACCACCTCCCAATCTCCGCCCCCTCAATGTAGGCTCCGCCTCTTCGAGGTCTGCGATTCTGAGTTTGCAGGATGAAATGTACAATTAGAAAAATGTATAATAAAATAAAAATAAACACACAGCTGCCTGACCGCCTTACAAGGAATGCTGCTGCACTACCTCAGATACTCTACAGTTTAGCCGCATGGTCACGTGATGCTCCGGCTCCGGTAGCAAAAAGAAACAGCTGGGCTGCCCGTGAATGAGAGGGGAAGATGGCCCCTTCTCCTTCTCCAGACTCCTCCACTGCATCCACCTCCCCCTCTGCCCAGACTGCAGCTCTGCACACCAGCTGAGCCTCATTCTGTTAAGGGAAACCGGCGGCTTGCAGCGCGCCGGCAGGTGGCATGTAATGAGACAGTCTGACTCATTGTAGTGCCTCCGGCTGTGGGCCCCTTCATCGTGGAGGGGCCCTGGTGCATTGCACCGCTGCAAGTTCCACCCCTGAACCTACGATAATAGCCCACCAGACCAAAGAATATCCTGAGTTGCGACATACATTTTAGCTTAGGCCATGTGAAGGTTGCTTCCACCTTGCCGGGTTGAGGTTTAACTTACCGTTGGCATACAATATACCCCAGATACTTTGCCTCCACAGTTATGATGGCACACTTCTCTATGTTAGCTGTGAACCCTTGTGCCTGTAGAGACTGTAACACTGCATCCACCTTTGGAAGGTGCGACTTTATACTGGAACAAACCCACTGTGGTAGAGAAGGCTGTTGTTGCTTTGGCAGCTTCCATCAGAGGAATTTGCCAGTACCCCTTCAGTAAATCTAGCGTAGTTAGATACTGGCTTATTGCTAAGTTTTGTACTAGTTCATCAACCCGGGGCATAGGATAGGAATCAAACCGAGGAACTTTATTTAACTTTCTGAAGTCATTACAGAATCTCAAAGCTCCAAAAGGCTTGGGCTATAAAAAAAAATGGGATTATTCCATTCACTGTTTGACTACTCTATGACCCCCAAGCGCCGCATCACTTCCATTTCCCGTTTTACTGCTGCCTGTTGGGCCTCAGATATACAATATGGCCTTTGTTTTATCACCCCCCCCCCCCCCCCCCCTTCCCCGTGTGGAGTAACATTGTCATGCTGTATGATTTGAGTTTTCCCCAGGAGGGCAGAGAACACAACCTGGTACTGTGCTACTAAGTTTACCACTTCTTGTTTCTGGCTAGGACTCAAAGTTACTTCAGTAGGCACCTGACATTCTGGGGTTTTCATGGCCACTAAAGAGGGATGACTGGCACTTTCCAAGGCTTCAACAAATTCACATGGTAGACTTTTACCTCTTTCCTTCTACCTTCCTGCCGTACCTAGACACAAGTATTAGTACCTTGTTGCCCCTATTGAGAGTCCGGTTGACAGCAGTAACGCCATGACTGCGTTTTTGATCCTGTTGAGCTCTTACCATATGCTTGATCAGAAGTGGCACAATTTGCCTTAGACAGCCATACAATTGGGACACAAACTGAACGATGTTAGGCTCTTGGGACGGGATCAGTACTAAATCCCGCTGGACGGGATCCCGGCGGTTGAAATACCGACGCCGGAATTTCAACCACACAATCCCGACAGGGGTGGCGAGCAGAACGCAGCCCCTTGCGGGCTCGCTTCGCTCGCCACGCTGCAGGCACGGTGCCTTGCTACGCTCGGCACACATTTATATTCTCCCTCTATGGGTGTCATGGACACCCACAGAGGCAGAATATGTCGGGATTGTGCCGGTCGGGGTTCCGGCGTCGGTATTTCGACCGCCGGGATTCCGTCCAGCGGGATCTTGACCGCATCCCCTTGGGACAATTGCTGCTCCCACCCATCTTTTAATAGATCTAGTATCCCTCTGCGTTGTCTACCATAGAGGAGTTTGAAGGGTCTAAACCCCATACAGTCTCTATATAAAGTCTCTATATAAATAAAGGATAATAATAATAATAATAATAAAAGAGGCTTGGGGTACCACTCAAACTGCCAACATTAGCTAAGGTAAGAGTAGGTCCTAATCTCGCTTCTCCTGTGACACTGCCCTTTTCATCATCTGCATAAGGGTTCTGTTAAAGCATTCAACCAAGCCGTCTGTCTGCGGGTGGTAAACCGAAATGGTAATTCTATCCACCTTTAACAGGCGACACAGGTATTTCATTAATTTAGACACAAAAGGGGTACCTTAGTCGGTCAGGACCTCTATTGGTATTCCTAGACGGGTATACAGCATCAAGAACTCCCGGACAATAGTGCTAGATTTCATGTTACATAGTGGTATGGCCTCTGGGTACCCGGTGGAGTAGTCCACCGTCACCAATATATACTGATACCCATGATCCGATTTTTCTACTGGCCCTATCAGATCTATAAAAATTGGCTCAATAGGCATGGAAATTATACTCAGGAAAACTAAGGTCGCCCTAAATTCTGTCTGGGGTGCATTCTTTTGGCACACTGGGCATTCCTGACAATATTTTTTTACTGCAGCAAGAATGCCTCGCCAGGAGAACCATAGCTGGATACGCTGGAGAGTTTTCATCTCCCCTAAATGGCCACCCCATAAATACATGTGAGCCGCCCTCAATACCAGCTGCTCGTGTTTTCGGGGAATCAGCAACTGGTCTACCCTTTTACCTTGCAAATAAGTTACAAAGTAAAACAAATTGTTTTTCACATAAAGTAAGGTACACCTTCAGGTGGTAAAGCAGAGTTTACCTTACCATTTACCACTACCACATTTTAAAAAGTATTGGACAAGTTGCCATTGTTATGTTGATCTCGCCTAAAGTCCTGCAAAGACACTCTTTCGCAAATGGGGGACTAATGTGTCTCAATCTCACTGGCAAGAGAGGGCTTTACAGTCATACAACCTTGGCTTCCAGTAGATCTTAGCCCCTGCGACTGCTTAACCTCTGTCTGTCTGCCAATGTCATGCCAGGTAACAAACTCCTGCAACACTGGGAAGTCCTGGCCCAGGATTAGTGGATAAGAAGGTTTGGAAGCTACTGTGACTACCATTTTTACTGGTCTTACTTTAATCACCCCCGGCAGGTGCACTCATGGGCATTCTTCTATGTCACCAAGTATACATAGCATCTTTACCAGAAGCACAACCTGACCAGACCCGGGAAGAACCAGGTTAGCAGAGATGATAGACAATTCATTGCCAGTATCAACCAAGGCCCAGATATCCCAGCCTTCAATCTGTACCATCAGATGAAACAGGGTAGTTTCAGCTGGGGAAATAATTCCAGGCGCCATACTGAATACAGGTTGTGCTGTTTTCCCTGAGCTGCAATCCACTAGCTCACCCTGCTTTAGGAAGTACCGCTGTACATGACTGGGCTCTCTGCACTCAAAACATATGACTGGAGACGGGCTGTTTGGTTTAACAATGGGGATCTGGGTATTGGGCTTAGGTACTGGCTGTAACCCTTGCTTGGCTTTATTAAAATTTCCCAGGGTCAGGTACCTCTCAATCACCACTGCTAGCTCCTCAATTGTCTGGGGGTCAGCCTGCAAAGGCCGAGTGTTTTACACCACGGTCTAATACCCGTATAGCCTGGTCTAGAGCCATCACTTCCATTACCCACTGAGAAGAGTTTTTATCTGTCTGTAACCAGGTTTTACTCAGTTTGGCCAATTATGCCAGTTTGACCACTGGAGGCTCAGATGGGTTCAGCTGCAACTCATAATATTCTTGGGCTTTGCTGGGACCCGTCACCCCGATCCTGCGGAGTATAGCTTCCTTCAAGCTAGGATAGGAGCTGACTTCAGACAACTTTAACTCAACATAGGCTCTCTATGACTCCCCTGTGCGATAAGGAGGTAATCTAACCCATGATTTCTGGTATCAAATATGTCGCCCAAGACTAGTTAACCCTTGCAAAACTACAGCTACATATTCAAAATGGTAAATTATAATATGGTGGTTGTGCCCATTTTCCCAGCGTATTTAATTCACAAATCAATGTTGGGCCAGGCAGAATACAAGTGGGTGATATGTAAGTGACCACATTCTGTTGATTGCAGGTCTCTCAATTGTGTCCCAAGACTAGTTAACTCTTGCAAAACTATAGGTACTTATTCAAAATGGTAAAATATGGTGTGTGTGCACACTTTGCCAGTGTATGTCATGCCCAAAACAGCGTTGGGTCAAACAAAATACAAGTGGGTGATATGTAAGTGACCACCCTCTGTTGAGTTCAGGTGTCAAATTTGTGGCCCAAGACTAGTTAACCCTTGCAAAACTACAGCTACTTATTCAAAATGGCAATTTATAAAATGGTGTTTGTGCCCAATTTGCCAGTGTATTTCATGCCCAAAACAGCGTTGGACCAAGCAAAATGCAAGTAGGTGATATGTAAGTGACCACCCTCTGTTGATTTCAGGTGTCAAATTAGTGGCCCAAGACTAGTTAACCCTTGTAAAACTACAGCTACTTATTCAAAATGGTAAAATATGGTGTTTGTGCCCACTTTGCCAGTGTACTTCATGCCCAAAACAGCGTTGGGCCAGGCAAAATACAAGTGGGTCATATGTTAGTGACCACGCTTTGTTGATTTCAGGTGTCAAATGTGTGGCCCAAGACTAGTTAACCCTTGCAAAACTACAGCTACTTATTCAAAATGGCAATTTATAAAATGGTGTTTGTGCCCACTTTGCCAGTGTATTTCATGCCCAAAACAGCATTGGGCAAAGTTAAATACAAGTGGGTCATGTGTAAGTGACCACGCTTTGTTGATTTCAGGTGTCAAATTTGTGGCCCAAGGCTGGCTAACCCTTGCAAAACTACACCTACTTATTCAAAATGGTAAAATATGGTGTATGTGCCCACTTTGCCAGTGTATTTCATGCCCAAAACAGCTTTGGGCCAGGCAAAATACAAGTGGGTCATATGTAAGTGACCACGCTTTGTTGATTTCAGGTGTCAAATTTGTGGCCCAAGACTAGTTAACCCTTGCAAAACTACAGCTACTTATTCAAAATGGCAATTTATAAAATGGTGTTTGTGCCCACTTTGCCAGTGTATTTCATGCCCAAAACAGAGTTGGGCCAAGCAAAATACAAGTGGGTCATATGTAAGTGACCACCCTCAGTTGATTTCAGTTGTCAAATTTGTGGCCCAAGACTGGTTAACCCTTGCAAAACTACAGCTACTTATTCAAAATGGTAAAATACGGTGTGTGTGCCCACTTTCCCAGTGTATTTCATGCCCAAAACAGCGTTGGGCCAAGCAAAATACATGTGGGTCATATGTAAGTGACCACGCTTTGTTGATTTCAGGTGTCAAATTTGTGGCTCAAGACTGGTTAACCCTTGCAAAACTACAGCTACTTATTCAAAATGGTAAAATATGGTGTATGTGCCCACTTTGCCAGTGTATTTCATGCCCAAAACAGCTTTGGGCCAGGCAAAATACAAGTGGGTCATATGTAAGTGACCACCCTCTGTTGATTTCAGGTGTCAAATTTGTGGCCCAAGACTAGTTAACCCTTGCAAAACTACAGCTACTTATTCAAAATGGTAAAATATGGTGTTTGTGCCCACTTTGCCAGTGTATTTCATGCCCAAAACAGCGTTGGGCCAGGCAAAATACAAGTGGGTCACATGCATGTGACCACTCTCTGTTGATTTCAGGGGTCAAATTTGTGGCCCAAAACTAGTTAGCCCTTGCAAAACTACAGCCACTTATTCAAAATGGTGAAATATGGTGTGTGTGCCCACTTTGCCAGTGTATTTCATGCCCAAAACAGCGTTGGGCCAGGCAAAATACAAGTGGGTGATATGTAAGTGACCACCCTCTGTTGAGTTCAGGTGTCAAATTTGTGGCCCAAGACTAGTTAACCCTTGCAAAACTACAGCTACTTATTCAAAATGGCAATTTATAAAACGGTGTTTGTGCCCACTTTGCCAGTGTATTTCATGCCCAAAACAGCGTTGGGCCAAGTAAAATACAAGTGGGTCATATGTAAGTGACCACGCTTTGTTGATTTCAGGTGTCAAATTTGTGGCCCAAGACTGGTTAACCCTTGCAAAACTACACCTACTTATTCAAAATGGTAAAATATGGTGTATGTGCCCACTTTGCCAGTGTATTTCATGCCCAAAACAGCTTTGGGCCAAGCAAAATACAAGTGGGTGATATGCAAGGGACCCTACTCTGTTGATTTCAGGTGTCAAATTTGTGACCCAAGACTCATTAACCCTTGCAAAACTGAATGATCTGAATAAGATCTGAATTCCCCTAGAATGTAAGCTCTCACGAGTAGGGCCCTCTTCCCTCATGTGCTCACCCTTTTCTTACTTTAATAATTCTCAACTGCCCAAATCACAGTTTTTGGGCCACCTGGAACTTATCTCTGTCATTTACTGGTGTAGTTATGCTTAGTTACCCTGTACTTGTCCAAAATTGATTTCAACTGTAAGTCACTGTTTTGATTATGTGCATATGTACTCTGTAATTGGGCGCTGCGGAACCCTTGTGGCGCCATATAAATAAATAATAATAATAATAATAAGAAGAAGAAGCTGGAGTTCTAATAAGAAGTGAATAAGAAGCTGGCCGAATAAGAAGCTAACTTACTTCAGCCTCGTGTCTTTCTTGGTGTTATCCTATAAACTGCCCTTTTAATAGGTATAACAGGCTAACAGTGTTATTACTTTTTACTTTTCTGTCAGGCACATTTGCAACACTTGCAAAATGCTTTTATGACCTGTAGCTGCTTGTAATGTTGCCAAAATTGTTTCAATGATGTATCACTATTGATTCTCCATAAAAGGGAGATGATTCATCCACTGAATGTAAATGACACACCACTCCTTGTATATTTAGGTATACATTTCCCACTATATTTAATGCGTCTACTTTATATTAATGGCAATCTAATAGTTTATAAGTAACAGTCTAAATTCCATCCCACAAAGATAGCTGTATGCATTAGGCAATTAGACATAACACTTCTCATTAATTGTATTTGTTCAACACTGAATAGCACTCCCTTTAATCCCTTTATTTCTCTTAATGTTGGGAAATGCAGGCTGATTATATACAATATCTATAGTTGCTGCCCAACTCATACGTTTTTTGGTCACAGCAATATAAACATTTAGGATACTGTGATCCTTGCTGATATTGCTATGTGTTGTGAGTACACATAGGAGAGCGGCTGCCTGTCTTATTGCCGCTGCCCGCACCGAGCTCAGCGAGTGTATGGGCTGGCGCCGGGATTCCCCCGCTCTTTCCCTCATCTCCCCGTCTGACGGCTTCACACGTGAATAATATGATTAGGGGTTATCTAATTAGCCCTGATATCGCTGGTATCCTATTACTGGCGATACGTTATCGGCGATGTCTCCTAAGGCCTTATGGTGGATTTCTCTTCACCAGCTCAGAGCAGGTGATAAGAAGTGCAAAATCCCTATTTAAGCTAAAAATGCCTGGGTTTGATTCTGAACCCATTGGAAACCCCCCTAAACAACTAATTAGGCACTATGAATTTTTTTATCTTTTTTTTTTATTTTTAATTAGCCAATAATGACATTACATTATTTCTCTAACGTCCTAAGTGGATGCTGGGGACTCCGTAAGGACCATGGGGAATAGCGGCTCCGCAGGAGACTGGGCACATCTAAAGAAAGCTTTAGGACTATCTGGTGTGCACTGGCTCCTCCCCCTATGACCCTCCTCCAAGCCTCAGTTAGATCTCTGTGCCCGAACGAGAAGGGTGCACACTAGGGGCTCTCCTGAGCTTCTTAGTGAAAGTTTTAGATTAGGTTTTTTATTTTCAGTGAGACCTGCTGGCAACAGGCTCACTGCATCGAGGGACTAAGGGGAGAAGAAGCGAACTCACCTGCGTGCAGAGTGGATTGGGCTTCTTAGGCTACTGGACATTAGCTCCAGAGGGACGATCACAGGCCCAGCTTGGATGGGTCCCAGAGCCGCGCCGCCGGCCCCCTTACAGAGCCAGAAGGCAGAAGAGGTCCGGAAAATCGGCGGCAGAAGACGTCCTGTCTTCAACAAGGTAGCGCACAGCACTGCAGCTGTGCGCCATTGCTCTCAGCACACTTCACACTTCAGTCACTGAGGGTGCAGGGCGCTGGGGGGGGGGCGCCCTGAGACGCAATAATAAACACCTTGGATGGCAAAAAATGCATCACATATAGCTCCTGGGCTATATGGATGCATTTAACCCCTGCCAGAATACATAGAAAAACGGGTGATAAGGCCGCCGATAAGGGGGCGGAGCCTATCTCCTCAGCACACTGGCGCCATTTTCCCTCACAGCTCCGTTGGAGGGAAGCTCCCTGGCTCTCCCCTGCAGTCACTACACTACAGAAAGGGTTAAAAAAGAGAGGGGGGCACTAATTAGGCACAGTATTAACTATACAGCAGCTATAAGGGGAAAAACACTTATATAAGGTTATCCCTGTATATATATAGCGCTCTGGTGTGTGCTGGCAAACTCTCCCTCTGTCTCCCCAAAGGGCTAGTGGGGTCCTGTCCTCTATCAGAGCATTCCCTGTGTGTGTGCTGTATGTCGGTACTTTTGTGTCGACATGTATGAGGAGAAAAATGATGTGGAGACGGAGCAGATTGCCTGTAATAGTGATGTCACCCCCTAGGGGGTCGGCACCTGAGTGGATGAACTGTTGGAAGGAATTACGTGACAGTGTCAGCTCTGTATAAAAGACAGTGGTTGACATGAGACAGCCGGCTACTCAGCTTGTGCCTGTCCAGACGTCTCATAGGCCGTCAGGGGCTCTAAAGCGCCCGTTACCTCAGATGGCAGATATAGACGCCGACACGGATACTGACTCCAGTGTCGACGGTGAAGAGACGAATGTGACTTCCAGTAGGGCCACACGTTACATGATTGAGGCAATGAAAAATGTTTTACATATTTCTGATAATACGAGTACCACCAAAAAAAAAAGGGGTATTATGTTCGGTGAGGAAAAACTACCTGTAGTTTTCCTGAATCTGAGAAATTAAATGAGGTGTGTGATGATGCGTGGGTTTCCCCCGATAACAACTGATAATTTCTAAAATGTTATTGGCATTATATCCTTTCCCGCCAGAGGTTAGGGTGCGTTGGGAAACACCCCCTAGGGTGGATAAAGCGCTCACACGCTTGTAAGGGCTCTACCTTCGCCTGAGATGGCCGCCCTTAAGGATCCTGCTGATAGAAAGCAGGAGGGTATCCTAAAAGGTATTTACACACATACTGGTGTTATACTGCGACCAGCAATCGCCTCAGCCTGGATGTGCAGTGCTGGGTTGGCGTGGTCGGATTCCCTGACTGAAAATATTGATACCCTAGATAGGGACAGTATATTTTTGCCTATAGAGCATTTAAAAGATGCATTTCTATATATGCGTGATGCACAGCGGAATATTGCCGACTGGCATCAAGTCTAAGCGCGTTGTCCATTTCTACCAGTAGAGGGTTATGGACACGTCAGTGGTCAGGTGATGCGTATTCCAAACGGCATTTGGAAGTATTGCTTTATTAAGGGGAGGAGTTATTTGGGGTCGGTCTTTCAGACCTGGTGGCCACGGCAACAGCTGGGAATTCCACGTTTGTACCCCAGGTCGCCTCTCAACATGAGAAGACGCCGTATTATCAGGCGCAGTCTTTTCGTGGACAAGGTTCCTCATTTCTGCCCCGTGACAGAGGGAGAGGAAAAAGGCTGCAGAAATCAGCCAGTTCCCAGGAACAGAAACCCTCTCCCGCCTCTGCCAAGCCCTCAGTATACGCTGGGGCTTTACAAGCAGAATCAGGCACGGTGGGGGGCCCGTCTCAATGAATTTCAGCGCGCAGTGGGCTCACTCGCAAGTAGACCCCTGGATCCTTCAGGTGATATCTCAGGGGTACAAATTAGAATTCGAGACGTCTCCCCCTCGCCGTTTCCTAAAGTCGGCTTTACCGATGTCTCCTTCTGACAGGGAGACAGTTTTGGAAGCCATTCACAAGCTGTATTCCCAGCAGGTGATAATCAAGATACCCCTCCTGCAACAGGGAACGGGGTATTATTCCACACTGTTGTGGTATCGAAGCCGGACGGCTCGGTGAGACCGATTCTAAATCTAAAATCTTTGAACACTTACATACAGAGGTTCAAATTCAAGATTGAGTCACTCAGAGCAGTGATTGCGAACCTGGAAGAAGGGGACTACATGATGTCTCGGGACATCAAGGATGCTTACCTTCATGTCAAAATTTACCCTTCTCACCAAGGGTACCTCAGGTTTATGGTACAGAACTGTCACTATCAGTTCAGACGCTGCCGTATGGATGGTCCACGGCACCCCGGGTCATTACCAAGGTAATGGCCGAAATGATGATATTCCTTCGAAGGAAGTGAATTTTAGTTATCCCTTACTTGGACAATTCCCTGATAAGGGTAAGATCCAGGGAACAGTTGGAGGTCGGTGTAGCACTATCTCAGGTAGTGTTGCGGCAGCACGATTGCATTCTCAATATTCCAAAATCGCACCTGGTTCCGACGACGTGTCTTCTGTTCCTAGGGATGATCCTGGACACAGTCCAGAAAAAGGTGTTTCTCCCGGAGGAGAAAGCCAGGGAGTTATCCAAGCTAGTCAGGAACCTCCTAAAACCGAGCCAAGTCTCAGTGCATCAATGCACAAGGGTTCTGGGTAAAATGGTGGCTTCCTACGAAGCAATCCCATTCGACAGATTCCACGCACCAGTGGGTCCTGCTGGACAAATGGTCCGGGTCGCATCTTCAGATGCATCAGCGGATAACCCTGTCACCAAGGACAAGGGTGTCCCTCCTGTGGTGGTTGCAGAGTGCTCATCTTCTAGAGGGCCGCAGATTAGGCATTCAGGGCTGGGTCCTGGTGACCACGGATGCCAGCCTGCGAGGCTGGGGAGCAGTCACACAGGGAAGGAATATCCAGGGCTTATGGTCAAGCCTGGAGACATCACTTCACATAAATATCCTGAAGCTAAGGGACATTTACAATGCTCTAAGCTTAGCAAGACCTCTGCTTCACGGTCAGCCGGTGTTGATCCAGTCGGACAACATCACGGCAGTCACCCACGTAAACAGACAGGGTGGCACAAGAAGCAGGAGGGCAATGGCAGAAGCTGCAAGGATTCTTCGCTGGGCGGAAAATCATGTGATAGCACTGTCAGCAGTATTCATTCCGGGAGTGGACAACTGGGAAGCAGACTTCCTCAGCACGACCTCCACCCGGGAGAGTGGGGACTTCACCCAGAAGTCTTCCACATGATTAAAAACTCGACAGATATTGCGCCAGGTCCAGGGACCCTCAGGCAATAAGCTGTAGACGCTCTGGTAACACCGTGGGTGTACCAGTCAGGGTATGTGTTCCCTCCTCTGCCTCTCATACCCAGGGTACTGAGATTGATAAGATGGAGAGGAATAAGCTCTATATTCGTGGTTCCGGATTGGCCAAGAAGAACTTGGTAACCGGAACTTCAAGAGATGCTCACGGAAGATCCGTGGCCTCTACCTCTAAGAAGGGACCTGCTCCAGCAAGGACTCTGTCTGTTCCAAGACTTACCGCGGCTGCGTTTGACGGCATGGCGGTTGAACGCCGGATCCTGAAGGAAAAAAGGCATTCCGGATGAAGTCATCCCTATCCTGATCAAAGCCAGGAAGGATGTAACCGCAAAAACATTATCACCGCAATTGGCGAAAATATGTTGCGTGGTGCGAGGCCAGTAAGGCCCGACGGAGGAAATTCAACTGGGTCGATTCCTACATTTCCTGCAAACAGGACTGTCTATGGGCCTCAAATTGGGGTCCATTAAGGTTCAAATTCCGGCCCTGTCAATTTTCTTCCAAAAAAGAACTAGCTTCAGTCCCTGAAGTTCAGACGTTTGTAAAAGGGGTACTGCATATACAGCCTCCTTTTGTGCCTCCAGTGGCACTTTGGGATCTCAATGTAGTTTTGGGTTCCAAAAGTCACATTGGTTTGAACCACTTAAATCTGTGGAGTTAAAATATCTCACATGAAAAGTGGTCATGCTGTTGGCCCTGGCCTGGGCCAGGCGCGTGTCAGAATTGGCGGCTTTATCCTGAAAAAGCCCTTATCTGATTTTCCATTCGGACAGGGCGGAATTGAGGACTCGTCCTCAGTTTCTCGCCAAGGTGGTTTCAGCGTTTCACCTGAACCAACCTATTGGTGGTGCCTGCGGCTACTAGGGACTTGGAGGCCTCCAAGTTGCTAGACGTTGTCGGTGCCCTGAAAATATATGTTTCCAGGACGGCTGGAGTCAGGAAATCTGACTCGCTGTTTATCCTGTATGCACGCAACAAGCTGGGTGCTCCTGCTTCTAAGCAGACTATTGCTCGTTGGATTTGTAGTACAATTCAGCTTGCACATTCTGTGGCAGGCCTGCCACAGCCAAAAATCTGTAAATGCCCACTCCACAAGGAAGGTGGGCTCATCTTGGGCGGCTGCCCGAGGGGTCTCGGCTTTACAACTTTGCCGAGCAGCTACTTGGTCAGGAGCAAATACGTTTGTAAAATTCTACAAAATTGATATCCTGGCTGAGGAGGACCTGGAGTTCTCTCATTTGGTGCTGCAGAGTCATCCGCACTCTCCCGCCCGTTTGGGAGCTTTGGTATAATCCCCATGGTCCTTACGGAGTCCCCAGCATCCACTTAGGACGTTAGAGAAAATAAGAATTTACTTACCGATAATTCTATTTCTCATAGTCCGTAGTGGATGCTGGGCGCCCATCCCAAGTGCGGATTGTCTGCAATACTTGTACATAGTTATTGTTACAAAAATCGGGTTATTATTGTTGTGAGCCATCTTTCAGAGGCTCCTCTGTTATCATGCTGTTAACTGGGTTCAGATCACAGGTTATACGGTGTGATTGGTGTGGCTGGTATGAGTCTTACCCGGGATTCAAAATCCTTCCTTATTGTGTACGCTCGTCCGGGCACAGTATCCTAACTGAGGCTTGGAGGAGGGTCATAGGGGGAGGAGCCAGTGCACACCAGATAGTCCTAAAGCTTTCTTTAGATGTGCCCAGTCTCCTGCGGAGCCGCTATTCCCCATGGTCCTTACGGAGTCCCCAGCATCCACTACGGACTATGAGAAATAGAATTATCGGTAAGTAAATTCTTATTTTTTTTGGGGTAAAAAAATGCAAAGTGATGAAAATTGAGGTACAAGGTATTGGACAGGTTTATTGGTTTGCTTCATGAGTGGGACAAGTGTTTTTAGACTTGCAGGTGGAAATAATAAGTCGGTTTTCCATTTTTTTTAAAGTCCACTAAAATAACCCAAATATACACATATACCAATTTTTATGGGGTGGTCTTCAGGTTACCAGCGCCCGGGCTCCCGACGACCACCATACCATCTCCGGAATCCCAACTGCCGGCATACCGACAACTTTTCTCCCTCTTGGGGGTCCACGACCCCCCTGGAGGGAGAATAGATAGCGTGGCGCGCGTAGTGCACCACCGTGCCCACAGCGTGGCGAGCGCAGTGAGCCTGCAAGGTGCTCATTTCTGCTCGCCCAACTGTCGGTATGCCGGCGGTCGGGATTCCGGCGCCGGTATGCTGGTCACCAGGAGCCCGACCGCCGTCAACACATACTACACCCATTTTTATGTACCTCAAATTTTTGCTGAAATAAAAATGCTTTCTATAATTTTTTCATATTTTTTAAAAATGCATATAACAGACATATGACCCAATTGAAAGACCCCAAGTAACTTTTTTATGGCCACTAATAGACTTTTATAATGTTTTCCTATATTAGTTTTGCTTTTTAGGGGGTTCAGACAGATTTTCCAATTTCCTCCTATACTTATGACCACCTTTGCCGGGTAGAATTATCATGCAAATCTCATTTTTGCAATTTTGGAATAAGATAAGTGTAAAAAACAGGAGTGAGCAGGGTGTCATAAGTGGATTTTTCGCGCGATAGGTGTGATAACATTAGGCATTATCGTGCCTTATTGGATGTAGTTTAATGTAGTTTGTCATGTGGGTAGGTATATCTCAGGGAATAGTATTTACATCCAGACCATATTATCCTATTTGAGTTGCTATAGCAAATCATTTGTAAGGAAGGTTGATTTTTAGACAGCAGTGGATTAGTTTAGACTAAAATAAGTTAATGCAATAGTACTTTAAGGGGTCTATTTACTAATCCTTGGACGGAGATAAAGTTCACATAGATAAAGTACCAGCCATTTTACAGGCTGTGTTTGAAAAATTACATGAGCTGGCTGTTTGGGACTTTATCTCTGTCTGCTTTATCTCCATTCAGGTCTTATTAAATAGACCCCACAGTCTTCTAGCAGATTGTCCCTTACACAGTGCTAAGGCTGGCCATACAGTTTTGGATCAATGAGTCGACAGTCAGAAGGTTGACAATGTCTAGGCTAACAACAAATGGTTGACATGCACTATGTTGACATGGTCAAAAGGTCGACACATGAAAGGGTCGACATGAGTTAATGGGGTTTTTTGTGTGAAAATGTTCCTTTTCAGCACATGGACCCCCATTAAAAGTGCACCATACACCCTCAAATGGCTCGCTTTGCATGCCATGCTTCAGGTAAGGTTACTGTTCCCACTTGTAATCCACGTGCATGGCAAAGTATGAAAAATTCCTTTATTAGTTAAAAAGGAGCACTATATTATATTTTATAGAAGTGATATGTATGTAAATTTGTTTTTTAAAGGCTGAACATTAAAATATAAAAACACATTTATTAATGTTTACACCCTTTTGTGGATTTTTTTGTTTTTGCGGCCAGTAGCGGTTTTGGTCTGATGTAGTTGTTTACCCTTGTGGGTGCCACGGCACTGGTGATTGTTAAGCTTGCCCAGCAGTCTTCTAACCTCCTGCAATACTAGGCTTCACCTATAGCAGTCGCCTTTCCCGGGTGAATTAGGTCCACCCAGTACTCAGATGCCCCCAGGTCTTATAGAGGTACAAGGCGACTATAGGAGGCTGGGCAAGGGCAAAAATAGAAACTAGAGAGAAGCTCAATGGATGAGAAGTAGGTCAGATAATACTGGATCAAGCTGCACTATGCACAAACTGAAATAAGCATTTGAATGTATGCGAATGCAACAAGGCACAAGGTGGTATAAGCAACTAAATATAAACTGTATATGAATGCAACAATGCAGAGGGTGATATAAGCAACTAAATATCAATTGATTATAAATTCAACAATGCACAGGATGATATAAGCTACTAAATATCAATGGATAATAAATGCAACAGTGCACAGGATGATATAAATAATCAAATACAAGAGGTAACTCAGACTCTGAAAATAACTAATGCAAAATCCTAGGACTTAGCTTAAACTGTCTAATGTGGACTCTGAAGAAGCCCGGAAACTGAAACAGAACCCCCTGAAGGGGAGCAGAGATCCAGAGACACTGAGGCCGGCTTCAGAGCAGGATTTCACTGTGTACAGCGATAGCAAACTTGCCACCTGGAGCAGACAGCACTAACTGCACAGACTCAATCCACAACCACAAGAAGATGACCGAGACCAGGTACAAACAGGAATTTGAACCTACAACCGGCTTCAGGTAAAGGGTAAGCTGGGTAGACACTTCCAATCAGGACAGCCAGAGAAACCAAGACTCCTGATAAGGAGATACAATGCATCTGGACAGCTAGACACACAGGGGCAAACAGCTAATTATACAGCAGCTGAGGCTGAACACAGGATACATGCAGGAATCTAGCTGCTTGAGTGTAGTAACACAGACACGTGGTAGAGACTAATTAACTTTCCCTGTCCTACCTGATGTCTCGTGGCTGTGGTCACTTTCCTGGTGCGGCGAGGTCCATGCGGCAGTAATGGTACTTCCGGTATGATGAACTTCCAATCCCTAACAACCAACGCGTTTCATGTATGGTACACTTTGTCAAGGATGCCTCACTCTATACTCGGTTCTTATTTATTGTAAAAAAAAACAAAACTTTATTGTTCTGAATTTAAAACCAGAAGTAATATTCCCAGATCTTGGTAAAACAACCATATGTTTTGCATGTTCAGCCATTTTTCTAAAAGGTTTGTGTATTGATAATGTAAAAAAGCATTCAATTCTTTGTCAATTCTTTGTCCCTTGTGGGGTCAAAGTTTGTAATTCATATATCCATTTAGTTTTTGCTTTCTTCAGCTCTGTTATTATGTCTCATCCTCTCCAGTGAGTAGTTACTTTTTGTATAGCTGTGAATTGGAGACCTTTTGGATCTTTTTGGGGAGTTTCAAGGAAATGTTGGTATAGACAGTGTGTTTTGAGACCCCTTTTGATGTTATAAATACATGTTCCGCCAGACGTGGCCTAAATTTGTTTTATGGCTGGCCTACATATTGCAGTCCACCACTCCTTCAGTTTCACAGGTTATATGTTGTTTTATTTTAAATTATTTATTTGTTTTGATGTAAAGGTGGTCGTTGCTTTTGCGCTCTTAAGTTTTTGCAATTATTACATTGAAGACATTTGAAGAAACCTTTTGTGTTCTCACTTATGTTGGTTACTGTTGACACGTAGCTTTTTGTAAGCTCTTGTTTTATATTTTTTGTCGTTCTATATCTAATTTGAGGTTTAGTCAGAATGATGAATTTGAGATTGTTGTCTAATTGTAGGATATGCCAATATTTGGAAATGAGATCCTCTATTTATTCGTGATTTGAGTTAAACTGTGTAATGAAAGCTATTTGCATCATCTCAGTATTTTTGTTTCTCTGTGTGTATTGGATCATCTCTGATCTGCTTAGTGAAGAAATGTTTTCAACTTCTTTTTTCAGGAGTTCATCAGCATATCTTTTCTTTCTGAAATTTTTAATTAATTTGCTGCTTTGTGTTTCGAAGACTTCTTCTTGTATGCAATTTAATTTTAACCTGCGTAGTTGTCCTCCAGGTATATTTCTAACCCAGTATCTGTGGTGATTGCTATTATATGGTAAGATGTTGTTCCCGTCCACTTTTTTA
The DNA here is from genome assembly GCF_028390025.1 of Pseudophryne corroboree. Classification (NCBI taxonomy): domain Eukaryota; kingdom Metazoa; phylum Chordata; class Amphibia; order Anura; family Myobatrachidae; genus Pseudophryne; species Pseudophryne corroboree. The sequence goes on from NC_086445.1 coordinate 217,321,829, forward strand.
TGTGTGTTCTCGAATGGATCTTTTCATTCTCAATGAAAACGTCTAGTTCCAAGAAAATT